>NC_060281.1:86208898-86569803 GCF_021613505.1 Equus quagga | reverse complement strand
AAAGCAATAAAAGCGATAAGCACAACCAAAAGATGACTTTGAAAAGAGTAATAAAAAATACTGATTTTTGGCAAATATAACCAAGAAAAACAAATGGGGCACAAAAAACAGCACCAGATATGAAAACAGGGAAATAACTACAGAAGCAGAAGAGATTTTTAATATTATAAGAGACCTCCATGAATAATTTCATACTAAAATATATGAATACCTGAAGGTGGGGGAGAGAAAGGTCAGGTATTTATATTTTTTGGTATGGAGTTATTCATGAAGGTCTTTTATAATTTTAAAACTCTCTTCTGTTTCTGTAGTTATTTCCTCTTTTTAGAGAAACATAGAGCATGTCTCTGTAAACTTTACAGCAGATAAAAATTTTTAAATAAAAACTGCGAAATATAGCTGAAAATATTGATAAATTGGACTATATTAAAACTAATATAATTAATACTCTGTTCATCACAACACAGCTTTAAGAGAGTAAAAGGCAACTCATAAAGTCGAAGAGATATTCACAATACAGTACATGTATCTGACAAAGGACTTATACGTAGAATATATATGCAGAACTCCTACAAATCAATAAGAATGAAAGACAACGCAATAGACCCCAATAGAAGAAAAATGACAAATGACTTGAAAAGACACTTCACAAAAGAGGATATCCAACATGGCCAATAAATATATGAAAAGGTGCTCATCTTCATTAGTCATCAGGGAAATGTAAATTAAAACCACAATGATATACCACTGCATACCCACCAGAATGGCTGAAATTAAAAAGATGGAAAATGCCAAGGGTTGGTGAGGATGTGGAGCAACCACAACTCTCATACATTGCTGATGGGCATGTAAATTGGCCCAATCACTTTGGAAATTGTTTTGTAGTATCTATTAAAGCTAAATGTACACGTATCTTCTGATCTAACAATTCTACTCCTAGCAGTTCTATTCCCACTAGAAATGTGTACATATTTCACTAAAAAATATGTTCAGAATGTTCAGACCAGTACTATTCATAATAGTCAAAAATAAGAAATTTCCCAAATGCCTATTAACAATAGATGGATAAATAGTGAGAATGGTCCACAACAATATGCAAGAATATGGATAAATATCACAACATAGTGCTGAGTGGGAAAATGGTTCATACTTTATGATTCTGCATCTATAAAATAAACAAGAGGAACTAATCAATACTAACAGAAGTGAGGATAGAGATATTCTTGTTGAGTAGGACACTAACTGCAAAGTAAGACTGGGTTTTCTGGGAGCTGGTAGTAGTTTGTTTCTTGATCTGGGTGCTGATTTCACATGTTTATTCAGTAGGGCTGGAACAAGGGTGAGACACACAAGATATCTAGGGAGCAAAATTTAAAGAGGCACTCACTCTCACCTTGCTTCCCTCACTCTTCTTCCAGCCTGGTGTTCAGTTTGTGTATATTTATTGAGTCGTATCATTATGACGTATATATTTTTCTGTATGTATATTATACTTGGATTAAAAAATTTGCTAAAGGGGTCTTGTCTACCTTACACCACAAATAAAAATAAACTCCAAGTGGAATAAAAACCTAAATGTAAAAAGAAAAACCTTTAAACTTTCAGAATAAATATAGGAGAATATTATAAATGACCTCAGGTAAAGAAGGTTTTCTTAAGAATATCCAAAAGCACATATTAGAGAAAAATATTTGACTACATTAAAATTAAGAACTTTTCTTTAGGAAAAGGCATCTTAAAGAAATTGAAAAGACAAGCCACAAACCTAAGAAAAACTACTGCAACAAAGACAAATGAAAAAGAATTATTATTTAGAACATTTTTTTTAAGATTGGCACCTGAGCTAACATCTGTTGCCAATCTTTTCCTTTTTCTTCTTCTCCCCAAAGCCCCCCAGTACAAAGTTGTATATTCTAATTGTGAGTGCTTCTGGTTGTGCTATATGGGACGCCGCCTCAGCAGGGCCTGATGAGCTGTGCCATGTCCGAAGCAGAGCGCACAAACTTAACCACTCCACCATGGGGCTGGCCCCTAGAACATATTTTTTAAATCATGAGGAAAAGATAAATAATCAAATAGGAAAATGCAAGAAAGACTTGAACAGGTACTTTATATATAAGAAAACCAGAATGGCCAATACACAAAAAAAGATGCTCAAATTCACTAATAGTCAGGGAAATGCAAATTAAAATCATGAGGTATTATCATTTCACATCCAACAGATAGGCAGATAACATAAACTCAGATAATATTAAGTGTTGACAAGAATGTAGGGCACTTTTCTCCACTATCGGTGAAGTATAAATTGGTACAATCACTTTGGAAAACAGTTTTGCATTACTTAAAGTTGAAAATGTTCAAGCCCTCAAACTTTTTGGTATATTCCCTAGAGACACTCTTGCATATGTGTACCAAGAGTGTGTACATGAACGTTTATAATGATTGAAAAGAAAGAATATCTGTCAAGAGGAGAATATTCTACAGCAGTGAAAATGAATGAACAACCACAGACAAATGGATAAATCACATTTTTGATGGTCAAGCAAAAGAAGTAAATCATAGAAGACTACCTAGAGTATGATTACATTTATATAAAAATTTTAAACAAGCAGATATACTCATAGATCATAAAACTATAAAGAAGAGTAAGGGAAGGGTTATCATGGAAGTTAAGAGAGTGGTTATCTTTGGAGGAGAAGAAGGGGGTGCAATGAGAGAGAGGCACATGGTGGCTTCTAAGGTAGTGACAATGTTCTACTTCTTAGCCTGAATGGAGGGTATATGGATGTTCTCATTATTCTTAAAACTGTACATACTACTTCTATATACTCTGCTGTATGCATATTTCATAAAATAATTTTTAAAATAATTTTTAAAAGCAATAAAGGGTTCTACATATGTACATACATGTACAAATACGTGTATGAATGTTTGTGTGTGTGTATTCCATGAAGGAAAGCAACAGAATTCTTAGTGGGAAAATGTAAGCACTTCACTAGACTTACTAAATTCTCTTATACAATTGGTTAGCTGAGAGAGGAACTTGAATTGACTGAGTTTACCACAAAATTCCAATCTTTGTATATTGTTCCTACTAAATGTGTGCTTGGAAAGTGTTATCACGTCTTCTTTAACCTATCCATTGAATTATTCATTCTCAAGTTGTCCTGCTTTCATTTCAGTTAGTAAAAGAGAAATAATTTCTTAATTTTAAAAGATAAAATTTTAGTTCAAATATGCTCATTCTCTTCTTAACGTCTATTCTTTTAAAATCAATCTATGTTAGCTATGTCTTCCTTGAGCGGAATCAGAAGAAAGTTGCATCAAAATCTAAAGCCATTATCACATGTGACATTGTGAAAATACTTACTAAAAATGAGAAAAAATCATGTTGTTTATTTGGTTTATATTATTTACATTAAGGGAAGTAAGACTTCTTTTCAATGTATGAAACATAACACAGAGTTAAAGAATCCGAAGGAATCTTTAAAAGTTACCTACTGCAGTCATCTATGTTTAAGTAGGACTCAAACTATCTTAAGAGAATATATTAGCATCCTAATCTTAAAAATAGCTCCTGAAAAGATTTTATAGCATCCCTTCCCAGTCTGAAAATTCTTTATGTTTAACTCAGAACCCTTTTAATACAGTGTTGGCATACAGTAAACTTTATTATCCAGACAACAGGGTGTAGATTTTTTTTTGAGGAAGATTAGCCCTGAGCTAACTGCTGCCAATCTTCCTCTTTTTACTGAGGAAGACTGGCCCTGAGCTAACATCCGTGCCCATCTTCCTCTACATTCTATGTGGGATGCCTGCCACAGCATGGCTTGCACAGCGGTGCCATGTCCACACCTGGGATCTGATCCAGCGAACCCCTGGCCGCCAAAGCGGAATGTACGCGCTTAACCGCCGCGCCACCGGGCCGGCCCCTAGGGTGTGGATTTACCTAGGGCACAGCAGAGCCCCAGCAAGTACTCAACTCCAAGTCTCTACTGTAGGAAGTAGGAAGGTAAAGGGCTCAGAGCCCTGCTTGTTTGGCTCCAGTGGCTCCAACTCCAGCCCCATGACTTTCCCCAGGGACCCAGCCCCAAAGCTTGTCTCTTTTCACAAAACCGAGAGTTGGCTATCGTTTTGTTTTCACTTTGACTTGAGTTTATCCATAACTTTTTTCTGCCTAAACCCCCTTCCACCCAATTACCTCAGTAATCAAGAATTTATATATACTTTGGGTGAGTATGAGTAAACACCTAGAATATTTTTTAAACCCTAAAAATGTTACTTATTAAATGAAAGAAAGAAAATCCCAAATTTTCTAAATTCATGGATACCTTTGAGAAAAGAAGTATATTAGAAAGTCTTTTTCTTCCCCAGTCAAGGAGAATTTCATCTAACAAAGTCTTGAAGACTGTACTTTTTTACAATAAAGACTCCTTGAGGTCAGGGACTGATTTTGTTTCAGTTTTTACAACTGGTACACTCTATTGGACCTTGTTACTGTGATATGACCTGTGTAGGAATTGAAAAATGTCATCTGTGTTTAACTGAGGCAAGGGAGGATTGCTAGAGCTTTGCCTTACATGATTGTTGCATTCTTCTTCTTCCTCCTCACAGTCTAGACCCTGATGGGCAATTTCGGTAGTGCTGTTCTCCTGAAAGAGATTGTTCTCCAAATCAGACACTCTGGTGGCCTCGGTTGTGACTTTTACTTTCATGCTATGGAAGCCAGTGGAGACCAATCCCACTTGCAGGTTTACGGGCTCTCCCTCGAACAGCAGGAAGTGTGAGTTTACCCCTTCTTTAAAACCAGGGGGTTGGTAATCATGTGGGGTCACTGCAAAATGAAAAGGGAAGAAAACTCAGTTTCAACAGAACAAGTTGGATTAATCTTTCATGTGTAGCAACAGACATCTCTTCCCGATGCTTGCAAAATCCTTCAATTTAGATAAAATATTACTTCAACTCTTAAGGAATTTGACTAGAGGTCTCCACCTACCCGCATTATAGTAGTGGAGTTTCATAGTAAGTATAACATCATTAGGAAGGGGTCCAAGGTTCTGCATCAGTATATACAATTTACGGATCAGTAGAACACTGGCTTTCTTAATATCTTCACTGCTTGTCCCACTTTCGAAGCTTGTACTACTGCTATAACCACATAGAAAAACAGCATACTTTTCAATCATACACAATACTGAAAATCTATTTCAAAAAGAACTTTTTACTATATGACCAAATAAATATAAACTAAAGAGCAGGACACTCTTGAGACTACTTTTAGAATGTAAATTAAAGGAGTGATTGTACTTTCTGTAGTGTATATACAAATGATTTCTTAAGCAGCAAATTCTCTTAAGTCATTTTAAATATGAACCGATTTTTAAAATTTTTGATTCACAAATAACTGCATGCCATAATAGTGAGAACAATGGATTTGGAATTAGGAGACATGATATCTAATATTGGCTCTGCTGCTAACTAGTTGAATGACCTTGGTCGAGTCATTTAGACACTCTAGGTCAGTTAGCTCATTTGTGAAATAAGCTTACCCACATTTCTACATCTCTCCAAGTATAAAATCAATCATCAGCTCTAGGCCTTTCTACCACCTGGTTATCTCTCAGAGGCATCCCCTCCTTACTCTTAAATGGATTACAACAATGGCCATCTATTCTTCCTGCTTTTCTTCTTATCCACACTGCAAAACATTCTCCATACCACTGCCAAAATAACATTCCTAATAGGAAAATCTGCTCATGTCACTCTCTTGCTTAAAATTCTTCTATTATGTCCATTACCTTTCAATCAAATTCAAGATTAGTGTGTTAACAATGCCTTTCACAACCAGCTGCACCCTCACCTCCACCTTCATCTGTAACTACTACCCAGTTTGCTGTTGCCCATGTGTATTTGCATATGCTGTTCACTTTGCTTGGATTGTGCTTTTCCCACTTTTCTTCCTGACTCTTCCAAATTTATCCTTGAATACCTAGCTCGTGTGTCACCTCTTCAAAGAGGTCTTCCCTGATAATCACTATATCTCACCCCTGTTTGTAACTGTTTGTACATCCCCCTCTTGACTATGAGTGGCTATTTCTTTCATCTCCACAGTACTAAGTTTGGTGCCTAGTAACAGTTAAGTACTCAATAAATATTTGTTGAATTAATGAATGAATAAACAAGTTGGACTAAATTACCTTCAAATTCTAAATACTTTTTATTTCTCTCCAAAACTTCCTTCCCAAATAGGTCTCACATTTGAGTAGTTTTTAGGAAGTACATGACTGCAATATATTTACACAATGACTTTCACATAGTAAGCATCAATACTGAAAAATAATCTTAAGTAATTGAACTACTGAAGGCAGTATAAAGTCATAAAACAAACATTTTAAGTAAATACATTTGATCTTTAAATTTTGAACAACTTAAACTTTTGTCTACCAGGATTTAACTAATTTGAAATAGGTAACCAGAGTGAAGGGCTATAGCCATGTAGCTCATGGGATCCTTCAGCATACATCATATTCATAAAATCGTATTCATGTAAAATCATATTCAAGACTACTTTACACTCTTTTAAAAGAGAAATTACCTTTACTATAGAAGAGGTGATAAGGAAATTTTGTATGAACAATCATTTGAACAAATGCCTACCTTTGCTTCCTAGGAAATTAGTAATATGCATTACCTTCTTTCCTCCTTGGTAGCTGAAAGATTTGGCCATTTCTGTTTTACTGCTTACCTCTTGGCATATATGCCTTCATAACAAAAGAGATTCATCTGGTTGTCAGTTGGACTTATATTTGAATTTTAGAGAGTAAAAGGCAACTGTTTTATGTGAAATATGTGTAAAAAGGGCTTCACAATCTGTAAAGTGCTATTCAAATGTTAGCTAATGATGGTTATTTTAATTCTCATTCCTAGAACTTACTTCCCCTTCATATCCTAGTGCTGTCTGTAAGTTTTAACTCAAACAAGAGTATAATTAAGGAAGTAAATCTTGGAGAGAAATCCTCAAACTTGCAGTAAATAATGAGACAGAGCTAACAGTACAGAAAATTGAGAATTAAGCCAGGTTTCTCTTCAGTCATTCCTTTCAGGGAAACTCATCCCCCTGATGTGGAGCCCTCTACCACCCAGGGCTTTTCACCACCATCCGCCCCCTCTACTTCTATTCCATCTCCTCAGCAATACTTAGCTCTATCTGAATCCAAAAGCTACTGGGAAGGGAATAAATGTTGCTCCTCAATAAAACATCTCTATCTGCACTAAAGACCTTCTGAAGCAAATGTCCTTGTCTTTGCTATTTAACCCATTAATATATCTCAAACTTGGAATTTTAGACTTGATAGGAAAATGCAGTGCTTTCCAGTCTTTTCCATACAGGGACATGTAGAAAATCATATTTGTATAATTTTAGTAAGCAGATGAGAACGTTTGTTTCTATAGGAAAATAGTTCAGGGGTTTCATCTACCATGGGCCCAGTCTGGCTACATTGAGGGCAGATAGGATCAATATCTTGGCATAGCAATTGAGAAACTTTGGGTGAGCGGCTAGACAGAGTCTTAAGGAGTTATTCAATCAACCCATGAAGACAGTCTCATTAATATAATTTCGACTGCTGTGCCTCCCACCAACCACCACTGCCTCCAAGGACCACCACCATCACCACCACCACTACTAGGTACCATCTGTCAAGTGTCTATTATGTGCCAGGCATGGGCAAAGCTTTATGTATACATTATATTTTAATAATCACAGCAACTATGTGAAGTAGATATTACTAACTCCATTGTGCAGATGAGAATACTAATATTTAGGGAGGTTGATAATCTGTCCCAAGCTATATAATCAGGAATAGTCAGAGCTGGGGCTCCAAGCCAGATCTTTCTGCCTTAGGAACTGGAACTCTTAGCCACTAAACTTAACTGCCTTTAGACTCTACTAACATCACCTATGAGGATAAGAGGGAGAGAAGCAAACAAAGCCTCTATTCCCACCAGCTTTATCCACGGATTTCAGAAATTTAAACAATTATTACAGTCCCTTTTTACCATAGTGGTTTTTTGTAGGATTGTTGGGGAAGTTACAAAGGAAGTATACAGATTATCTCTGGACTCAAAGAGGCCTATGTTGACCTCAATCCTATATATTTCTCATGTTCATTAAACAATTAGATTCTACCTGTCAAAATCCATAGTGGCTCCTTCTTTTGTGTATTTGAATTTGAACTGGTATATCTCAGTCACTTTCTAGAAACATCAAAGGGAATAGAAAAGAAATTACTTAAAAAAAAAAATCTAGAATCTTATCTGATAACAGGTAAAGAATATTCTCATTGTGTGCCTACTATACTTCCTACATACTCATTTGTTCCACAACATTACATTATCCAGGAGTAATATTTCCAGATATAAAGATAATAATTTTCCCCTCCATGCTAAAAATGAATTAGATGACAAAATTCTAGTGTGACCATTTTAAAGCTGGAGAAACTAAGGCACATAGTCAAGTATATGACCCGGCATAGGTAAATGACAGTGGAACCGGTTGAGAAACTGTTCATTCATATAATTTATTGATTAATAAATTTATATATATATAAATTAAATAATTGATATTAATATAGTAATAAATAATTTAGTATTCATATATTTACTGAACATCTACTTTGTGTCAGGCACTGGAGCCACAGGGGTGAACCTGACAGAAAATGTCTCTATTTTTCTGGAATATATAGCCTAGTGGGAGAGAGAGTCGATAAATAAGTAAATGAATAAAATAAGGTAATTTCAGACAGTAATAAGTGCTGTGAACAATATGAAGCAGATGCTGTGACAGAGAGTACAGAAGTGCAGAGGTACTGATTTGGTTTGGAATGGCCCAGGAAGGCCTCCCTGAAGAGGTGATGTTTGAGCTGAGCCTCAGTGACAAGAGGGATCAGTCATGCGCAGACCTGGGGGAGGGTGGGGTGCCCCAGGCAGAGAGAACAGCAATGCAAAGGATCCAAAGCAGGAGAGCAGGAAAGGAAGCTTCTTCCAGTATCAGAGAGGAAGCTAAGCATCTGGTGATGAGTGAGCAAGGGTGAGAGTGTAGGAGATGAGGTTGTAGAGGAGGTTGTGGGGCCTTTTGGCCACGGTAAGAGGTTTGGGTTTTATTCTAAGTAACCCAGAAGTCCAATAAAGGGTTTTAAGCATGGGAGTGATTGCATTTTTTAAGATCACCCTGGCTATTTTAAGAGTACACAGGGGAAGAAGTGGAAACCATGAGAGCAATTAAGAGGCTACTGTAGTAACTCAGGGAAGACTAGAATGGCAACAAGAATACTGGAAAAATTAGAAAAGTAACCAGGATCCACGATATCAGGTCTTGTTTTTTTGCCCCTGCACTAGAAACTAGATACTACTGCTATCTGCTCTCCTCACTGTTAAGAAAGCTAGAAATAAAGAGGAACAAATTTCTGGATGCGAGATATACTCCATTTGAAATAAAATGACTGTCTAGTAGTTGAAGAAAAACATTTGGCCCAGATACATTGTAGTTTGTCCACAGAGCTGGAGAGATGCTAAAGACACGCAAAAGGTATGAGTTTAAGTCAAAAGACAAAAAATACCCCTTCATTCATCTGCTTCAGTATTTGTTCCTTGACAATGTGGGAATGAGGATGTTAGATTGATGAGAAAAAGTCTCAATGTTCTTGTTACTTTACTCTGTTCTAAGATTTGGTACCCCATTAATCACAGGTGATCAGGTCCTGGGGAAATGGGCTCATGCTGCTTAACCTCCAAGAAGATTAATTTATAATGGAGTTAATTTTAAAAGAGAAAATATTTTTCTAACAAGAAAGTCTATTTAGCAGATCAAACCAAGTTCAGAAGGCTGCCTTGTGAGTACAATAAGAGAGGTACACGGGACTATTGGTGCCTACAGCAACAGGTTCACTCCAGACAGGCTAGACACACAGCATCTTCTCTGCTCAGGTTGGGTGTCACCCCCTGTCTAGTAAACAAAGCCTGTTCTTCCTGCCTGGCCATGTTCCTCAACCAGCTCTAGTTTTCTGATACTCTGAGCTTTTATTTTTTCAATTGTGTCAAGAGTAGATCCTTTGGTAGCTGATAATTTTATTAACACTTTATTATTTGGTCCCTGAAACAACTAATAAAAGAGTTATGTTAGTAATTCTCTTACAGAAGATGCTAATCCTTAATAACTTCAATCTGACTCTGATTGATCAAGGAAGGTATATTTACAGCAGGCACTAGTCTCTTCTTAACACCTCATAAAACATTCTCCTGCTTTTCAGACTACTGTGTTGCCCAATAAATATGAGCCTCTAAACTGCTCATCAATAGTTTCTATTAATCATACTGAATATATCCACATGGACCAAAGCAACAGCAACATATACAGTCTTTTCTAATCATTCCGCATTTCAATCCATTGGCAAGACTTTCCAGGTCTATCTCAAGGCATATCCCAAGTCCATCTGATTCTCTCCATTTCCATTGCTATCACCCTACCCAAGCCACCACTATCTCTCTCCATCTGATCTGTTCGCTTCCAAACTACTCCTCCTATAATTCATTCTCTGTTCTATAGCTTTTAAAAATACAAACTAGACCATGTCACTCTTTTGCTTAAAACTCCCCAATGGCTTCCCATTGCCTTTAGAATTAAATACAAAATTTACCTTGGTCCACACGCCTTACACATCTGTCCCCTGCCTACCTCTCTGACCTTATCTCCTGCCTCTTTTCCTCCCACTCACTAAGCTCCAGGCTTAGGGCACCCTCTCTGTCCAGGAACACACAAAATGCCTTCCTGCCTTAGGGCCTTTGCACAACTACACTCTGGAACATGCTATCTCCAGTTGATGACAATAATGATAATATTCGTACACTATCTTAAATGCTCTATATCTATTCATTCTTATGTTGCAAACACTATGAGGTAGGTATTATTATCTTCATTATAGATGAAGCTAGTTAGTGGTAGAGCTGGGACTTGACTCCAGCACCTGCAATGTTAACTACTGTGTTATTCTGTCAGTCAGTTGCCTCTCACAGACCTGCATAGGCTGACTCCTCTGGCCACTCAGTCTCTAAAACAAAGTCTTTAAAAGCATATTGCAGCTAGAAACAGGGACCATCTACTGTTCAGTTCCTGAAGCAGTTTACTAAAAGTAGGTGTTAACCACCTCCAATAGGCACAAAGGAATAGATGGTGAAACAGCACGATTTGTATCCTCACAATATTCTATCTAGTAATTCTTTATGGGTCTATCATGGGTTAAGTTGTGTAAACCTTTCCTTAATAATTTACATTTTGGCTTAAACATCTATTAACACCCTCCAGCCATTGTATAGTGTGTATCTGTAGAAAAGTTACACTATCCCTTGTCACTATAGCTACCTTTGTCAGTTCATCTCTTTCATGAGATGGAGCAACCAGAACAAAACTTCAAGCACAGAAACACCACAACTTTGTCAAATACCTAAAATTCTGTTGGCCTCTGGACTGAGTAAGCAGCTTTATTTGATTTAAGACAGAGGTTCTCGACTATTGTACCATGACAGACTCTTCACAAGAGTGCTGCAAATTTTAATCCATGTGTAAGGTGTATTTTTGCTTCAGACAAATATTAATATTGTTATTAGTGCAGTTTTGTTTAGGGAAGGACATACTTTCATGGATATGAGTTAGGAAACACGGCACAATATCAGATAAATGCCAAAGAAAGACCGTGTTCATGTGATAATGGTGTTTTGTGACTATACAAGAGAATGAGATCTGGGAGGTAAATAGTTTTACCAGTGACTTGATGCTAAACAGCAACTACAAAACAGTGTAATCTCATGGATACTTTTAGGCACTATGAACACTGCTATACCATAGTTACACTGTAATTACTGCTGACTTATTTCGTGTTCTTTTGAGTCTTTTAATACCCTCAAACATGCCACCAAATTTTCTAGTAATCAAAAGCATGCCATGAACACAAAAAGTTTAGGGATCACTGCCAGAGGGATTGTCATCTGTAAGCAACAAAAATATTTTTTCTGGGTCATAAATCATAGCTCAAAACTTCATATAATAAGCTTTAGTTTTCTAACTTCAATATTATATATATTGCCTGTATCAAAGCTTATTTAACAGTTTTCTCCCGACTCTAAGATTTTTCTGTAGTTAAGTCCAATTTGCTCAGCATTTCACTACCTCAAAACCACTGTTTTCAGACCAGGAGTTTTGCATGCATAAGAAAACATAATTTATTGCACTAAGGAAATGACCAATTTATTAACAATTTATCAGGAGGTTTTAGTTTGGGAAACTTCCCATAAAACCTACAGAAAAAAAAGGAACTTTGAAAATAAACAAGAGACAAAGATTAAAAAGAAGTGGTTTGGGCATTGAGGAATTGTTACCCACCTGTATGCACCAGTTTTTTTCCACCCTGCTAAAATAGCTATTTATAATCTTGTCAAGAAAGGATAGTAAAGACTAAAAATGCTTAATTTAGTCTTGAACGCCACCAGTTAGGCTAAATCCACAGGCTTAGAGAAGGAAAATTGAAAGAAAGGAAAACAGAAAGGGGAGAGGAAAGAAAGCTAGGAGGAAAATAAAGAGATTAGAATGAGAAGAAAGAACGGAGGGCCTCTCCCTCCACTCTGCCACAGCCACAGCTGCTATTCAAAGTAGCACAGGTAACCATTACATGTCGAGGACTATAATATTCACTCTGGGAGACAGAAAACAAGACAAGGTGCTTGTCCTCAAGAATTCACAATCTGGTTGGGGAGATAAAGTAATCTATACAAATCAATTGGAGGTGTTAAATTGTGGAGTCCTGCTGGAAAAGAAATTTAGAAAAGGAAGCAATCAGTGAGAATAGAATAGGCAAAAAGGCTTTTGTGAAAGATTTGGTCACAAGTTGGCCTTGAGGATGAGGCTACTGCCTCAAAGGGAAGTAAGTTGGCCTTGAGAATGAGGCTACTGCCTCAAAGGGAAGAAATACCATCAAAGAGAAGAAATTTAGAGAGAGAAGCAAAGAGTTAAGGCCCAGAAAATCTATGAAAAGGTAAAAAAGGGGAGGATTTAGTTGGCAAAACAAAAAAAAGTTTAGAATTATGCCATATCTTCCAAAAGGCCACAAACAGAAGGGATTCGGAATCAGTTAAATAAAATGCGTTTTTTCTACAAGCAGAGATGCTTAATATTAACATGTTAGGGAATAGGCTCAGTTCTACTCAATGTTTTTTTTCAACATCCCTAAGTTTGTTTGCTTGTTTGATTTTTTGGTGAGGAAGATTGGCCCTTAGCTAACATCTGTTGCCAATCTTCCTCTTTTTGCTTGAGGAAGATTGTCACTGAGCTAACATTCGTGCCAATCTTCCTCTAATTTGATTGTGGGATACCACCACAGCATGGCCTGATGAGAGGTGTGTAGGTCCACACCCGGGATCTGAACTGGCCAACCCCAGGCTGCCAAAGCAGAGCACGTGAACTTAACCACTAAGCCACTAGGCCAGCCTCTCAACACCCCTAAGTTAAAAAAATCTTCTAATAAAGAATTGGTGAAGTTTATAACAAAACACATTGAAAGAGCTCACTCTGAATTACTTTGCTCATATGGTAGTCTAGCAACATAACTTTTAGCCTCAACTCAGGTAAATACATTTAACTATAATACTACACATACACTACTCATCTTTCTGTGTGTTCTTACCTCAGGTTCCTTGGGATTTGTGTAAAGCTGTTTAAGGAAAAATAAACAGCATTTAATTCCTGAAACTTACTAGATTACTCCTCAAAGAATACATGTTCTATGTGAAAAGTTCAATTTGTGCTGTACTGAGTACTGAGATATAGATATAAATATATAAAATACTGAGAGATATATATGTATTACATCTAGGATATCTATCTAGGATATATATACATACATCCTAGAGATAGAATAAGCTCTTATTTTGTGAACATGGAGAGTTTAGAGTATTCTGTGCACACTGACTATAAAGAAATTGATAATCAGGTATTTATGATTACTGCGACTGAGCTCCAAATAAATTCTAAGTAGTTTGTTATGGTTTAAATTTTTTAAATAAATCATATATCTAAGATTCTCAATGATGTCTTCTCATTTTCTTTCTATTCTTAACTGCATTTACCATGTTATACTCAGAAGTATATACGAAACTTCAAAAAAGTCTACAAAACTTCAAAAACAAAAACCTTCAAGACTGTAATCAGAAAAATGAAATCTCGATAGCCAATAGATGTAGCAGATAGTATATCCTATATATTTTCCCACATATTGTAATATATCAAAGAAATATATAGTTTGTGATCTTTTATTAAAACTTTTGGTAGATTCTATTTTTATTATTATAAAATGTCATAGGACAGATAAAAAAATTCAGAGGGGGATGAGAGTACTATTTTAATTTCAAAATTAAATTAAATTTAATTTAATTACAAAAAGACAATAAAGTACAGACAGAAGCTTGGTCTTTCACGTGTACTTACTGTAAGTATTGCCATGTGTAGCTTCAAGAGAAAAGAAAATTATTGTTATTATATACTTGCACCTATATTATTGTTATTTTCAATAAAAGCTAATTAAAATACGACTTTGGAGCAGTTTCAAAGATTTGAGTAGAAAAAATATTATTCAGACTATCAGAAAAAGAGATACTAAGTATTCATTCATTTAAGTGAGTATCTGGTACATACCCAGGGTCTTGCTGGGGAGGGATGCAAAAGAAGAAGATAACTATCCTTAGTTTCCATAAGTTATATACTAGTTTGGGAGGCAAAATATATATAAAATAATTTGTTATTACTAAAAATTAAATATGCCACAAGTATTTCAAAAAAAATTGTGCCTTTTGAAACTAATCTATTAAAGTAAAAATTTTAAAGTCTGATATAACTCTATAAAACCCTTGCCCTCCCTACAAATACATTGCTATAAACATATTCTCTCTGCTTGAAAAAGTAATAGAATATTTAGATATAGAGATAGAGATATAACAAAGCCTATGATACATTTTTAAAAACTAGAATACAAATGAGAAAATATCAGGACTATAATTTCATATCAAATTATTCACCTATTTCACCCAAAGGACTAAATCTTTAGTGACACTGTGTGGCTATTTTGGTTACTGCATACAATTGATTTTAAGACTACACAGAAGAACTCTAATTTATATTAATTATTTAATTACTAGTTCATCCATTCAATCACTCAAAAACAGACATGGTTCCTGATCTTAGACCAGCAGGGGAGAAAACATTAAACAAAAAACCCACACAGATAGGTGTTAATTGTGTTAGCTGCTACAAAGAAGCAACACAGGGTGTTTGAGAATATTAAACAGAAGGACAATCTAGGCTGGGGGAGAGGGAGGTGTCAGAGAAAGCCTCCCTGAGGAAGCAAACTTTTAGGATAAAAAGGATAAATTGGAGTTAGCCAGGAAAAGTTTGTGGGGTAGGGAAAAGAATTTTCCAGGCAAAAGGGAACCATATGTACAAAGGCAAAAGGCACTTGGCATGTTCTAGAATCCTTGTGTGGCTTGAACAGGGTGACCAATAGTGAGAGTGATGCCTTGGAAAGGCAGATGGGAATGAGATTATCCAAGCCTTGCAGATTATGTGATGGATTCTGAACTTTATTTTAAAAGTCATGGAAGATTTTTAGGCAAAAGAATGACATTATTAGACTCACGTTTCTGAAAGAAATGTAGTGTGGACAGTGGATTGGAATGGTAGGGGATTGAGAATGGGAATAAGGATACAAGTTAGGAGGCTATATACAATATAGTCTCTTTTTTATAACTATCTAAAAATACATATACATGCTTATTTTAAAGAATTCAAGCAATATATAAAGTACGAGGAAAACTAAAAATCACCAAAAATTTCACAACTAGAAACAACCGTCATCTTCAACAGGAGAACATCTTTCAAGATCTCTAGATACTCAAACTGGACTTTTGCAAACTATTGTTAAAGCATTAAACATTTCCTACTAGCAATGACAGCACCCTAGGAAAAGTTACAAGATACTAACAACTGAAAAACAATATAAATACTGTTTACTTAAGAGCCCAAGTCACCCATCTAAGATGTTGTCTTTTAATCTCCAAAAACAGTAAATTTGATTGATTCAGTTATACAGGTAGTCATTTAAGTAAAAGAAATCCACCAAACTAGGTAGATGCTCTTTTTACATTACGCTGCTATTTCAGTATGTGTAATATTGCAATTATTTATTTAAGAAGTGACTCTATTAGACTTTGACCTCCTTGAGTAAAGGAACCACATGTTTCTCTCATTTTTATTTCATCCAGTACCTAGGCACAATATCTGGCACAGACTAAAGAGGCAAGAAAAAAAAGAAGG
This sequence comes from Equus quagga, assembly GCF_021613505.1. NCBI lineage: Eukaryota > Metazoa > Chordata > Mammalia > Perissodactyla > Equidae > Equus > Equus quagga. The sequence continues at coordinate 86,553,392 of NC_060281.1, read as the reverse complement.
AAGGGAGGGAAAGAGAGTAGGAAGGAAGGAAGGAGGGAGGGAGAGAAGGGGCGGAGAGAGAGAGAGAGACAAAGAGTTAACAATTAGATAGTGCCTTTATGTGCCAAGCATTGTTTTAAACATTTTAGATCAGGGGTTCTCAAAATACAGTCTCTAGACTAGCAGTCTCAGCATTACCTGGAATTTGTCCGAAATGCAAATTCTTACTTACATCAGAAATTTTGGGTGGATCCTGGCAATGTGTGTTTTAACAAGTCCTCCAGGTGATTCTGATGTAAACTAACGTTTGAAAACCTCTGTTTTAGATTACTAACTCATCTAATTCTCAACCCTAAGAGGTAGGTTCTACTATTATCCCCATTTTGTATGTAAAGAAACTAAAGCACCAAGAAGTAGGTTACTTGCCCAAGGCCACACAGGTATTGAGTGGCAGAACTGGGATTCACTTCAGATTGCCTAATTTCAAAACTTGAGCTCTTAGCTATATTGTACTGCCCCTTAACGATGGACACTCAGGAAGTGTTGCCACATCAACAGATGAAGGAGAATGGAGGAGCACTGTACAGAATGCTGGTGATGACCTTCTTCCCCTCTCAAGCTGTTCAAAAGTCATTTTCTCCCAAGTATTTCCGTCATGCCCCTCACTGGATATAACGCCTCCTTTTCCACACTTCCATTGCATATGATCAGTTATCTTTCCTTTGGTATCCATCACTTTCTATTATAGTTATACTTGTGATAGAGGTGATGGTCAAAATATGATATTAAAAAATCAATATTTAACAGCCCAATATGGCACAGGTACTGACCAATCAGAAAGGATGCAAACTTAGCCCTGGACCTGGGTTCCTGGAAACTCCTCCTGGGACAGGCGTTAACCCTTTAATTGCTAAGATTGTGGAGCAGTATGGGGAGATGCCAAGACAAATACTGGTGGGGTGAGGAGGGGGGCATCATGGGGGTCACTTGAGGTCTCAGAGAAATAGCTATTTACCACCAGATACAGAGTATTTCAATATTTTAACAGCAAGTACAGTTGGGCCAGTATGTAGCAGCTGATCATCAGCCATGCAAATGAATATCATTTATCTTCTGCCATAGTCTATAAGCTCTTTGTGTGTACAATCCCATATCTGATTTATTTTTGTATCCCTCAATACCCCAAGTCAGTGTTGAATAAACCATAAATAATAACTGTTCAATGAAAAAGGAAATGTATGAGTGCAACTAAAAAGTCAATGTAAGGCTTACTCACCTCAAGATTTCTTAAAGGAATAGGAATTGAGGAATAAAATCACACAGATGGAGAAAAGTGGGAGAAGCAGTGGTAGAAAGTTCTTTTATATACATCTTGTCTCTTCAACTGGACTAATTTTTACACCCTTCATAGCTGTCTTCGGCAGCAAGAAAGATCTGATGTACTTAAAACTCAAGCTGCATTTTTTAAAAAATTCAAGCTACAATACTAGCTATTTTGAGGGAACAGGTTAAATACATGCACCAAACATTGTTAACAAAATAACTAACAGAATAAAAACCCATTATTCGAGTCCATTTTTTCCTTTCATATCTGCGAATTGAATTGCCACTATTTTGAACATTTTCAATGTGCTAAGTGCCAGATACTTGTCTCCCCTGTCCCACATCCTGTGGATCTCTTCCAGTGACTTCAGAGGAAATTCTGTGGTCAAAAAGATATGAGTACGTCAAAGAGAAAAATGAGGGTTTCATTTCTAATTGATGTAAACGAGACATCGATGCGACAGCAAAGACATAAAATAAAAAGAAATTGGTTCATAAATGCAAATGTAGGCACTGGTACACTGTTAACACATGAACTACAGGCTAAACTTTTTTTAAAGGGATAAAAGATGAATCTTTGATCCTGGAGTAAATTTGAAAACATTCTTACATATTTCTTTTCCAGAGCATCGAAACAACCTTGAATCCTGTCAAGAAATAAACATTCGATGTCAATTTGGACCAAATGCGAAGCCAAAAAAATTCCAAGTACAGAATTGACTTACGTTTTTTGCTTTGAAGTACATCAAATTGATAATCATTCACCTTTCTAATTTAATCATTTTTAAAACTCCCAGTATCTTTTAATATATTGATAGAACTTTCTAAGTAACAGGTAAGCAATTTTGAGGTAGGAAACCACATCTTATTTTTCTTTTTGGTTCCCACATCATTTAGGATACTGACCTGCATATAAGTAATCAATTTTTTTTTTTTTTGAGGAAGATTAGCCCTGAGCTAACATCTGCTGCCAATCCTCCTCTCTCTCTCTCTTTTTTTTGCTGAGGAAGATTGGCCCAGAGCTAACATCCATGCCCATCTTCCTCTACTTTATACGTGGGATGACTGCCACAGCTTGGCTTGACAAGCAGTGCGTAGCTCCGCACCCAGAATCCAAACTGGCAAATCCCGGGATGCTGAAGTGGAACGTGTGAACTTAACAGCTACACCGCTGGGCCAGCCCCAGGAGTAATCAAATTTTGACTGATGTTTTTCTTTCTTTATACAAATCCATTTTCTTCAAAAACAAAACTAAGTCAGTATCTTAAGATAATATTGAATAATCAATACAACTTTCTAAGAAATTGTAAAAAAAAAAAAAAAAAAAGGATGATGGAAAGAAACAGTTTTAAGGAAATGATTTACCAAATAAAGTCTTATGGGTAACTTTAGCCATGATAAAAGTAATATTGTTCAACTTCTGTGGAATTTCAATTACTTACCATTTGATAATATGCAGTGACCCAGGACATTTTTTATCTTCTCGGAGGATTTTTAAACTGAGGTCTACAAAAATAGAAACACAGTCCATTCTCATCTACCAAAAGACTGCTATACTAAAATTGTCCATGCTAAATAAGAGTATCTCCTTTAACCATTTTATTTATATAACTTACCTAGTTTTATAGCTTATAAAAACATTTTGACTCTCTAAATATTTACTTTAAAAATAAATCCTATGTTGATAAATGGCTTAGTTCTGATTTTGATTATAGTTTAGCAGTCGCCGTTTCTACAATATAGCACAACTGAGCTGGATGCAAAATCAATTTGTGTCACTTCTTTGCTCCTGTTGAATTCTAAGTAATTATAAAGTAGTACTGAGATCATCTTCGTTAACCAATTTAAACATACACCACAATCTCAAATCACTTCTGTGATATTTCTCTTCCTTTCAATAAAAAAAAAGGATGAAAATTTTTTCCATGAATAATTCTCAAATACTAATTCCATCGGTAATTCAACTACTCTACTATAGTCAGGAAAGAATAGGAAAATCTTATTAAAAGAGCTTTGGTTTAGATCAGTCTAAAATCAATCTCTGACTCATGTATGACTTTTGCATAAGTCACTTCACCTTTTCACATTGTTTTCCTATCCTAAAATTGACGTCACCTCTACCTCTACTGAGAGATATGAAAATTATTCCATGTTGGTATAACATTTAGAGATTACCAAAAAGAGTGACATAGGAGTATTCAGCATTTTTAAGATATATGCTACTTTAAGTACAAACATTGAGAGGGAGACATAACTTCAATCAAGACTGTTGCAAAAAATAAAGCTATAAAGACTGGTATTATCCTCCATGCCTAGGGTAGTGATTGGCACACAATAAGTTCTTAATTAATTACCTAAAACATGTCTTTTTCCAATTCTGTGTTCCAAACAAGAGGAGAAACTGTAATTATGTGCTACATATAAACATATTCACTATTACAGATTTATATCCTATAGACCAAAGAGGACGTAACACAAATGAGGTTGTCATGATTGTAAATACCATGCTTTTGTGTTTATAGCACACGCGCATTTCTCATTGACGCTCTTGTAGAGAATCAAATGTTGTTTAAGAAAATTAAATTGGAATGAGGGCAACGTATCATTAAATATGGATGTGAGAAATTTAAAGTAAAATTAGATTTTGCAAAATAACATCTTACAAGGAAACTGGTAGCTCTCTATACTTATTTTCCAAATGATAGTTCCCATTTTAGTGACAAATCAGCAAGATTTTCTAAATTATCACAATTCAGCTTTTTAAACAAATAATAAGATTTTGAAAAATTGAAGAGTTCTAGGTACATTTTTTTTTAATACGAGAGAAGGAAAGGAGCCAGAAACAGCTTCTAATATAAGGAAATGAGATCATAAGCTTAAGGATACAAGAAACAAAAGGAAGGAAAGTAGAAGACCTGGCAACTAAGAAAAGGAGAGAGATGGTTAGAATAATAACTGTCTAAATACCCATGCTAATCAACAAATGGGTTTGGCATGAGTAGGAATTTTTTCCAACATATTTATATGCATTAACAGGAAGAAGAGTTTTTCACCTGGCTCCATTAAACTTCCTCAATGCCAAAGTATACCTCAAAGAACAAATTTAATTAAGGCACAAAACAGTGCAAATCCACAGCAACCAAATAGATTTTGATCTGGCTGCTGCTTTTACAGGTATAGTTTAGAATTACTGGGCTTGTCCATACAGATTACTTTTCTCCTCAGTCTGTCATTTGGTATCTAGCCAGAAACTAACGGTTCCTATAAGTAAAACCACTAAACACAGTGAAATTAAAATGGAAAATGAATTAGCAAATGGATGTTGAAGAATGGGCTCATGACTTGGAATTAGCATACTCTGTGAGAAATTAAAGGTTTACTCCTGCCAAACAGAGAAAAGAGGTACAACAGCCAAAGAAACCATTTAGTTAAATTTTACCATCCAAGTGGCGTTCTCCATAAGAGCTCTCCGGAAACAGGCCCCTTAGATATGTTATACATGAGATAGAAGTAGCAAAAAGTTTCTTCACCATTATCAATGATTCATGCTCATTAGTGATTTGTGATGGGAAAACTGTTTCCTAGAATAAAACAAAGATGAAAAAGGTTAGTATTCTTTAATATATTCAACCTATCATGTCATTGCCACAGACACAGTGGAAAGATTTTTCAAGGCTTCAAACCTGATACCTTTATAGGTAATCAAAAGGAAACAGGGCTTTGAATATTGAATAGATCTCCACAGGCAAGGCAGAGCAGAAAGGCAGAGACAGTTACCCAAGTAACTCAAGACTATTAATATAGTTTATTTCACAATGATCCACGGGTTTGAGGCAAAATTGGAGTTTTACTATGATTATATAATCTCCTTCCCCTTCATATATCCCTCAAAGGCCACTGCAATCTGTCTTTTACCCCCTCCATTCTATACTATTCTATCCGAGGTCACCAAATACATCCTATCATTGACCTCTTCTGTCTTCATACTACACAACTTCTCTGCAGTGTTTGACACTTCTGCCCACATGCTCCCTCTTCTCTCTCAGCTGCCATAACACTGATTTTCTTTTGATTTTTCACCTATCCTCCCATATCTATCTCAATTTCTCTTATTTTTTTCAGTTTTTCTGCCCTTTAAATGTTGGCCCTTCCCCAGGACTCTGTCTTCAGTGTCTTCTCTTTTCATAGCTCTCTCTTCTTTGGTAACTTCATCTAGTCTCACTGCTTCAGCTAAAGCCTACACAGAGACTTCAAGTCCTTATTTCTCTTCTGAGTCCCATTTCTATATTTCTATTTTCTGAACATCTGCACCTAGACCACTTTGTAAACCCCTCAAACTCAGTTTACCTCTATCACCCCTGACTGAAATCTGACCCCAAGTTTCATTCTCAGACTAATGAATCAGCATCTACTCCAATCATCCAGGCTAGAAGTAGGTCAGCTTTGGCTTCTCTCTCTCCTTCATACCTCATATCCAATCACTAAATCCTATTAATTCTCTCTAAAAGAGTTCTCAAATCTGTTTTCTCCTTTCCCTTCTTAAGGCCACGACCTTCACTTAGGACATACTCACTCATCCCCTTTATTACTGTGGTAGCCCCTGATTTCCCCGCCAACAGTTCCTTTCGTTCAATCTGTCCTTCTTATTGCCATCATTACTAACTTTAAAGAATATGAATCTTCTCATGACACTCCAGTGTTCATACAGGATGGAATTCAAGTACCTTAGTATGGCATTGAGAACTGTCAATCTTACACTTTGCCTAGCTCTCCTGCCTCATCTCCCACTCCCTCCTCTCTGCTGCCACTCCCTTATCCTCTCCTCTGCACACTACTCTCTAGCCATGTGGAACTACTGTTCATCTACTATTCTACCACCACGTATTTCCACACTTTTGTGCTTTGCTTAAGCTAGAGTTCTGCAGAATACTAAAATTCTGCATGATGTCCGATAGTGTTCTATAAAAAGTATCAGTGCTAACAACAGTTTCCTTCTAAAGTTTATATGTGTGTATGTATGACATACTACAGGATTTATACGGTTGTTCTTAAATGACTGGATATTCGGCCTTAAGAAATGGTGTGCCATACTAGGAATGTCATAAAAGAGTGACAGATGCATGAATTTTATGTCAGTATGTAAGAAGTGTCTACCAACTGTCATCCTGTGTATAGAATATATTTGCTGATAGTTTGGTTTTTATCTTTAGTTATCACTTCAACATATGTTGTCCTATTATTCAATGTTTATTGTGTACATGTATTAACATAAAAATAAAAATTTGATCATTTTTATCACAGTCTATAAAACTGCTTTTTACTGTCTTCAATCCAAGCACAAAATATATCTCATGAACTCCAGCTGGTGTTGTGTCAATACATCATAATTTTAAAATATTTCCCAAGTACTGATGGATTAGACTACATTAAACTTAAGAATTTCTGTTCATTAATACACTATTAAGAGCAAAGAGGCAACTTAAGAGTGGAGAAGATATTCTCAGTACATGTCTAGCAAAGGACTCATATCCAATGTATAAAGAACTCTTAAAATTCATTAAGAAATAGATAGACAACCGAAAATAAAAATGGGCAAAAGACTTAAACAGATACTTCACAAAAGAAGGTATCCAAATGGCCAACAAACAAATGAAAAAGTGCTCAAACTTCATCAAGGAAATGCACAATAAAATCACTATGAGATAGGAGGCTGGCCTGGTGGCATAGTGGTTAAGTTCACGCACTCTGCTTGGGCTGTCAGGGGTTTGCAGGTTCAGATCCTGACTGCAGACCTAGCACCACTCGTCAACCTACCCTGTGGTGGCATCCCACATAAAATGGAAGCCGATTGGAACAGAAGTTAGCTCAATGACAATGTTCCTCAAGCAGAAAGAGGAAGATTGGCAACAGATGTTAGCTCAGGGCCAATCTTCCTCACACACACACGCACACAAATCACTATGAGATAATACTATGCACCCACCAAAATGACTTAAAATTTTAAAAAATCAGAAAATACCAAATGTTGACAAGGATGTGGATCAATTAAAACTTTTAAACATTGGTTGTAGGAGTGTAAATGGGTACAACCTCTTTGGAAAATTGTTTAGTGGTATCTACTAACACTAAACATACACGTATCCTATGACCCATATTCCACTCGTAGGTATACACCCAACAGATTTGCATACAAATGCTCCCCAAAATACACGTATTAGAAAGCTCATAACAAGATTATTCATAATATCCCCAAACAGAAAACTACCCAAATGTCCATCAACAAGAGAATAGATAAACAAATTGTGGTATATTCCCACAATGGAATATTATATAGTGATGAGAATGAATGACCCGCAACTATACTTAACAATATAAATGACTCTCACACATAATGCTGAGCAAAAGAAACCAGATACAGGAAACTAGACTTTTTGGTGGTAAACATGATGTAGTCTATATAAAAGTCAAAATACAATAATGTACACCTGAAATTTATCTAATGTTATAAACCAAAGTTACCTCAATAATAAAAGAAACCAGATACAAATGAGTACAACTGTATGACTTCACTTATACAAAGTACAAATCCAGGTGAAACATCTATTCTGTTAAAAGTCAGGGTCGTAAGTCTCTGCTTACCTTATTTATTCAAATTCAGGGATCTTTTTACTATACTATACAGTTTCAACTGTTGAAGTTTTAATAATTCTGTTACTTAGAGGCAGGTACTATCCACAAATATGTCTTTACACAAAAAAAGCTTTTCTATATCTATAGATCTGGCTCTAGAATGTCTTTTTGGACACTCTGGGTATGATTTTGCCATATTAACTTGCCTCTTCTGTGGTACACTATATGGTGGCCATGAATTATCAGTTCATCTTTTTTTTTCAAACTTTATAATATGCAGTTGTTAAAAAGGTATATAATAACATTACTACTCTTGCAGGTATGATGTGCTGGTGTGTATGTGGTATACATGTGTGTATGTGTAAAATTTTATAGAAAATTGCTTTTTGTACCTCATAGCTCCTGAGAAATTAAGGTTCTTTTGGGTAATTGGGTAATAGCTGGCATGGCACGCATATATAGTAACTTATTGAAAACATGCCAAAACTTAGAGGCAATACTTGAGTTATAACCATTTGTAAAATTAAATAACCTGAAAGTATAAAGACATTTACTTTAAATATAGAATCTAAAAGGTCATTTGTGGTAATGAAGATCAACGGTTGGAAAAGGCCTCTAGAATTCTGTTACTTCTCTATACTCCAGGGATTTTCTTCTCAGCTCAGCTGGTCTAACACCTTAAGAGTTACCACTGGTGTTTTTATAAATGTCTAATATCTGAAAATATTATGGCTTGATAACAGAAAATACTATTATAAATTATTTTAATAAGATAGTGTGTTTATGATATTTGATGTTTGACAGCTTAGCTGTTGAATTGCATGAACTTAGGCAAGTTACTTTACTTCTCTGAGCTTCAGTTTCCCCCTTATTGCAAGGTTATACTGAAATAATAACATAAAGCTCTTGGCACAGTGCCCAGCACATGGTAAGTGCTGAATAAATGTTAGCTTCTATAGTTATTATTATTGTTGTTTTAAGTACTAAATAGCAAAATCATACAGTCACTCAAAATTTACTGGGAGAAGTAGCTCATGCAGTCTAAACTACAAAGATCTGTTTATATCAAAAGGTCAATTTGTTAATTTACAGTGAGAAAAATAACTGCCAAGCTGTTTGCAATTCATATACCCAGCTCAGCAATTTCCCCTCAGGAAGGAAGCACACTTAGGAAATCAAATGAGATCAGGAGTCTGCTTGGTGAGTACACTGAATTCGAGCCAGAAAGATGACTGTTTCTCTATGCCCTAATTCTCCTTCAACTTCAATCTTCCTACTTCTACTACAGCTTAATATTCCTAAAACAATTATTTTACTCACTCTCCTGATCAAACCTGCTGACTTACCATTGATTGCAGAATAAAGCATAAATTCCTTAGCCTAGCTTTTAAGATCCACATTAATTTCTCTCCAAAGTTCCCATTTAATTTTATTTCCTACTTCTGTCCAACATGACATTCCACTCCAGTAAGGATGGGTTCTTCATTATTCTCTGAAACAGGCCATGCTCACTTATTATTCTGAACCAAGGCATATGCTAGGTTTTCCTCATGAAATTCTCTTCTCTCTCCTCTATGCAAATCCTTTTCATTATTCAAGGTCCACCTTAAATCCCATCTCCTTCATGAGGAAAATACAAACCACTCCAGTATACACAAAATCTCTAAATTCCTACAATTTGTATTGCCTTACTCTTTTTCACATATATATAATGCATATACTGCTTTGCATATTGACTTAACTCCTATAAATCTTATTTTGCTAACTCGATTATAAAATTCTGGAAGATGAAAATCCATTTTTTAAAAAATTCTCTCAGAGAATAACACAGTATTACACATACGTTATATAACATTGTGTTCTCAATGAATAGATGAATGATTCATTAATAAAGTCATAGGACAAGATAAATTTGCCCAGGTGAACGCAGCCCTGGAATGCTCCCCCAGAGTCCCAGTATCCAAGTTTCTCCAGGACTCTCACTTTCAGTTCTTATAATTACATTATGGTGTGCAGCAGAAGTTTCCTAATTGCTTCAGGAAGTGAATGGCTAACAAAGATCCAATCTCTTTAAACATCTTTTTTCTTTCTGATTTCTTTTACTGCAGAAAATCTAAATATATAAACATGAAACAAGCACCCAGTAAGTTACTTTGTAGGAATCTATTCTAATTTTCTGAACATCCTCAGTCCATTAGTCAGTTAAAATGCAGACATAATCTGACAGAATATTATGCACCAATTAACTGATAAAACTGCTGTTTAAAAAAAATACAAAGATTAAAGTAGTGATTCTGAAATAGCTCACTAGATAGTCATCGATTTTCTTTTAATTCTTAATAAATACCTTAGATGCCTTGTGAATTCTGATGGAGTGAGAGAGCTGAGCTGTGGCCATTATCGGAATGTATCAGGATTCTTTCAACAAATCTAACCTGTTTAAAAAAAAAATTAGAGACGTTGCCTAATATAATCCTTATTGTGAATTTTCCAAAGAACTATATAATTAGCATTTGACTGTACTCTTTGGAAAATTAGTTTAATAAATATTTTTATCTCCACTACCAATTTTCTATAAATTTGGCATAAAGTCTCTGTATTAGTTTTTCCAACCACTCAATGAAAATTTAAGTTAATTTACTTGTTGCCAAATTTGGAGGAGAAAAATAGATTGCAAATCACATAAAGACTCAATAATATATTTTACTCATCCTCGTTATTCTCTGAGTGTAACAGTGCTCTGTATATAGAACAGGCTCAAAGACATTTCTTGAATTAACTTCATGCGTAATTAATTTTCAAATTCAACTCAAAAGTTAATGTTTACACTTCATATCCATTAGGATGGCTATTCCAAAAAATGAAAATAACAAGTGTTGGTGAGAATGTGAAGAAACTGGAACCCTTGTGTGCTGTTGGTGGGAATGTGAAATGGCGCAGCCACCGTGGAAAACAGTATGACAGTTCTTCAAAAAGTTAAACAGAATTACCATATCATCCAGCAATGCCACTCCTAGGTATATACCCAAAAGAATTGAAAGCAGGGATTTAAATAGATACTTGTACAAGTATACACTGTTTATAGAAATATAATTTACAATACCCAAAAGGTGGAAACAATCCAACTGTCCATCAATAGATGAATGGATTTTTTAAATGTGGTATATACAATAGACTATAATTCAGTCCTAAAAAGAAATGAAATTCTGATACATGTTACCACATGGATAAACCTCGAAAACACTATGCTAAGTGAAATAAGCCAGACATAAAAGGATAAATATTGCATGATTCCACTTGTATGAGGTAGAGGTACCTAAAGTAGTCAAATTCATCGAGTTAGAAAGTAGAATAGAGGTTACCAAGCACTAGAGGGTGCAAGAAACGGGGAGTTTAACGGGAGCTTCTGTTCAGGATGATAAAAAAAATTTATAGAAATGGACAATGGTGATGTTGCACAACTCTGTGAATAGGCTTAGTGCCACTGAATTGTACACTTAATGGTGGTTAAAATGGTAAATTTTATGTTTATTTTATCACAACAAAAAAGTTAACGTCTAAAATATATCTAGTTTTCACTTTTATTAGCACACTAACGTAAAAAAAGAAGCAAATTTCCCTTTTCCTTTTGAAAGGCTATAATTTAATTTAAATTGGGGCTTCTTTTCAGGTTTTATGGAGTTCTAACCAAAATATTTGTAAAATAACCCATTTAAGGAAATTCCATTCTAGATCACCCAGGATAGCCTGTGATCTGTTTTTGTGTACAGATTAATGCAAGACTCTGGAAGATTGTGCAACAAAAGAGGGCAGAATTATTTGAGGACACTGCCACAAGGTGGTGATAGAGATTATAAACAGGTAATATTTAATTTCTCTCAAATTACTTCTTCAGAGCAGCACTAGGGGACACTCTTTTACAGTATTTTATATGAAACTGAAAACCACCTAATAGTCTTTTTGTCCTTAAAGATTCCAAGGTATCTCCTGTTGACTTCAGAGTATAACCTTCATTTCTGAGTATAACCTTCAAATCTGACTCAACACATCAATTGCCTCCCTTACAACTTTAAGAAATAAAATGGGAAAAATAAGTAACTACAAGAGTTTAAGCTCCAGTTCGGTCCATTTAAACCATGGTAAACTATCCCCTTCTGGGGTAGTTATTAGTCTTACAGACAATAAATAAGAGAAATAATGATTTTTAAATAGCCTCCTATATTGACGGAGCTTTTTTATTTCTCTATGATCATAAGACATTCTGATGGTATTCCTAGAGAATCAAGCCCCGAAAAGAGCATCAGCCAATTAGAACATAATGCATTACTACATCCATATTGTTGGAATGTATGGCTAACCTGAATTAAGTTGATATTTTGACTGAAAACTCTGAGACGGCTAGGGCACTTGCTTTTGAAAAAGGATTCAAAGTTAGTCATTACTAGCATTTGGTAAATACCTGAGGAATTAGCATGTATAAAATACATAAAATTAAATTTTATACACACATACGTATGTAGACAGAGAAAAATAACCAGCAATATAATCTAATAGAAAGAGGCTTTGAAGTTAAGGAACCGGGGTTCAAATTCTGCTCAACTACCTAGCAACTGTGTGAAGTGGTCAAATTACTTAATCAATCAGGGTTTTCTTTTTGTTAAATAAAGGCAATAAATCCAACGTTTTAGGGCTCTCACAGTGTTTATCTGGACATGTGTTTATCTGAGGGGGTAACATAGCATAGTGGTTAAGCACATGGACTCTTCTGGAACCAAACTGTCTAGGATCAAATCTCAGATTGCAATTCACTAGCCATTATGATCTTGGGCAGGTTGTGTGCCTTGGTTTCCCCATCTGTAAAACAGGGATAGTAATAGTATCCACTTCATAAGGTTGCTGTAAGGCACTATTTTTAAGGCATTTTGAACACTATCTGACACACATTTCATTATATATAACAAAGAATGTTTGCTTTAAAAAATCTTATATTAATGTTTGAATTCCTGGTTTTCCTCCAACCTCCCGGTTGTTCCTTCTCATGGTCCTCTTCAGACTTTTTTCCCTGCCCATTTCTTAGCTTTTGGTGTTTTTCAGGGTCCTGTCCTAGGAGCTCTTTTTTTGTACTTCCAAACACACTCCTGCTCCTTCAATTACTATTTCTATTCTAATGATTCTTATATGTATATCCTCAGCCCAGGTCTCTCTGCGGAGTTACAGATCTGGACCTCTAACTGTCTGAGACAGTTCCATTTCCATGTTCCCAACACACTCAAATCTGAATTCTTTTCCCTTGAAACCTATGTCTGTTCCCTAGGTCAGCAAATGACATCATCAAATACCTAGTTGCTCAAGCCTAAAACCTGTGACTGAACCCTGTTCCTTCCCTCATTCCAACATCCAGTCTCCTTAACATTTCTCAAATGTGACCACTCCTCACTTTATCCACGTTGTTGCCATCTCTGCTTTAGATCAGATCAGTCTCACTTTTTGCCTGGACTGCTCCACCAGTCTGCCTGTCACCGTCTTACTTTGTCCAGTCTGTTGTTTGTGTTATAGCCAGAGTTTTCCTTCTAAATTACAAACTTGATTATGTAACTTCCTAGATTGAAATACTTAAATGGCTCCCCACTGCCCTCAGGATAAAATCCAAACTCCTTACTATAGTTTCAAGATCTGCCTCATGACTTCTGAGCCACATCTCTAACCACTTTCCCTTACGCTTTTATGCTTCAGCTATTCTTACCTACTTTAATTACCTTAAAGGACTATATTCTCTTTAGCTTCCAGACTTTCACAATATTCCTTCTGCCTGAAACATCCTCCTTCATTCTCAATTCCTATGCATCTCCTAGATGCGGTTTAGTATAATTTTCTCAAGGAATTATTTCCTGATTCACCACCATCACCAACTCCGGGTTGTGTGTCCACTGCAATATGTGCTGTATCATGGATGCCTTTAAGTATCCACTCCACTCTACTGCGAGCTAACATGAGGGCAAAGTTGTGTCTGTCTAGTTCACTATTTTTGGGGTTTTTTTTTTTAACACTGCAATCACACTGTTTTAGTATATTCACAATGTTTTGCAATCATCACTACTATCTAATTCTAATTCTAATTCCAGAACATTTTTGTTACCCAAAAAGGAAACCCCATGCCCATTAGCACTCCCCATTCTCCTCTCCTCCTTGCAACCACTAATCTACTTTTCATTTCCATGGATTTGCTATACTGCACACTTCACATAAATGGAATAATATAATATGTGGACTTTTGTGTTTGATTTAGCTCATTCTTGAATCCTTCCTTCCAGTAATGGAACAAAGTAGGTACTCAATAAATATTTGCTAAGTCAATGGAGAAGCACTACAGGAACAAGGAAGAATTAAGGATCTAGAAAAGAACTACAGAATTTTAGAGGTAGAAGGAGCTTTAAACGCCATCTAGTCCAAACATCTAATTTTCTACAGGAGGAAATTAAGGTCCAGAGAAACCAAATGACTTACCCAGGGTCAATTAGCCATTCAGTGGCAGAACTGAGACTAAAACTCAAGAAATTTTGACTTACAATTTAGGAGTTTATCTAATGATTCCCTAAAATGAAATTCCCCTTTGTTTTCATTCCATCTAAAATGATGTACTACCAGTGCCTTCCTAGTTGTTGGGCTTGTTTGCTTATTTCTAAGCATGGTAGTATCTCTCTTTCTGGAGTTCTAGAATGAACTTGCTTCAGGAAGGCAAAAAAGATTTAAATAATTTTTTAAACAGCCAGGCTCCTTTCATCCTCTAACTATTCTGTTGCTACTGTTGTTTTTCCTTTGAGCAGGTGTTTTGCGGAGGTCTCATATTCAAGTACAAACCTTGCTTCATTTTGAAAGCTCACAAGCTGACAGCCCCAGGAGGTATGACTCTACAGATCATGCGCTCTCAGAGAATAGCTTTGATGTTTTTTTATCACCTTGTCCTGACTCATTACCTAAAAACCTAGGAGAGATTTCATAACTATGGATTTTAAGAACAAAACTCTAACTTTCAAATGTCTTTCACATATATTTGTTTGCATATTGGATCCACAAACATCTGAAATTTCACAGGGCATCAACACATATCAAGCTTGATATGTATGTAAGCTTGATGTGTCCACTCTGTGACAAGGATTATGATCTTGAGAAAGAGGCAAGATTTCTGTGCATTCTCAGATAAAGATTCACTCTGGGCTTACCTCTTGACCTACATCTCAACTGCCCTATTTAAAATGATGGTACATCTACTTAGTATTTTGCCCTTTTATGTGTGAATCTGAGATTCAGATAAAGATTAACCAGCTGTTGTTTTGTTTATTAAGCCTGAAGCCACCCTTTATTTTTCCATTCTGAGTGAAGCAAAGACCGAAATTTTATTACATTTGTCCAAACACAGTGACAGCTGATTTCCTAACTCTCTCTGCCCATATTTCCCAATCTTCCAAAACAATTTTTTTTTAAAGGTTGGCACCTGAGCTAACATCTGTTGCCAATCTTTTTTTCTCCTTCTCCCCAAAGCCCCCTGGTACACAGTCGTATATTCCAGTTGTAGGTCCTTCTGGCTGTGCTATATGGGAGGCCGCCTCAGCAAGGCTTGACGAGCAGTACTAGGTCTGTGCCCAGGATCCAAACCAGTGAAACCCTGGGCAGCCGAACCAGAGTGTGTCACCTTAACCACTCGGTCATGGGGCCAACCCTGAAAAGACATTTTTTTAAAATAAGAAAATCCCCTTTCTCTCAAGCGAAAGGTATCCAATAGCTGGATTCTGAAATGCAACTAGATGACCTTCCTTACATGTGCGTGACAGGAAGGCTGGCTTTCCACAAAGGGAGTGCATGTCAACATAACTGGGCTCAACAGATTCACAGAGTTGGAAAGGAGAGCAGACATCCTCTACAACAAATTCAATCCCTTCATTTTAAAGAAAAGGAAAGTCAACTCAGTGGAGGACGGATGGTCTTTTCAACAAATGGTGCTGAAAGAGGACATCCATAGGCAAAAAAAAAAAAAAAAAACCCTCAACCTAAATCTCACACTATACACGGATCCTGAATTTAAATGTAAAATATAAAACTATAAAGGAAAGTGAAGTCCAGCAAGGGGACTTGGTTTGCCAAAGGTCACCCAGCTCCTCAGAGGTTTCCGAGTTCGCTTCCATAGATTATTATTCACCATCTTGACAAATCCCATTTGGCCCTGATAACTCCCCTACTCCATACTCCCTCATAGTACATGGTTTCCACTATATTAACCGGGTATTTGTTCATGCTCTTCTGGTTTTTCACATCTTCTTCAGGCTACTTCAACTATTCACCCATTCAACATTGACTGGACGACTATAATGTGCCAGGCGTCGAGCAGGATTATAAAAACGTAAACACGGTTCCCACCTCAGGAGAGCCTTGGTCCAATGGGAGAGAAACTAGACTATTCATCCTCCTAACTAGATTAAAGGCTCCTCTAGAGGCAGGAACGGTACGTTTTCTTCCTTTTCACCAGCCAAGAACGCGCTGTCCTGCACCGCCCGTCCCATGCTCGGCACGCTCGAGCACATTCGGCCGATTGGCTAATCTGGAGCTTCAAGACACTCTTCCTAGGACTGTTTGGGGAGCTAAAGTCCACAGAGATTAAACGGCAAATCCTGGATGAGGTGAAAGAGGAGCCGGGGTCACGGCGCGGGGACTCGCCCCACTCTCCCCGTCCCGGTCTGCGCGGGCACTGGCGCCGGCGGAGCAGCCGCACGCCCGCCGGGAACCGACGCCGCCGCCCCGCCACGCGCAGGCCAGCGCGCTCGGCACACGCCCCGCTCGGCGCCTCCTGGCCGCGGCTGCCTCCTCCTCAAGCCTGATTTCGTCTTTTCCGCCAAAATCGGAACTGAAAAGCTGCCTAGAGAGTGGGAATGCGCGCGCTCCCAGGACAATTCTCTCCCCTTTGTCTTCCCGGTATCTGTGACATTTTTCACTGGCAGGCGTTGGGGGGAAATGTTACCTAGAAGGTTCTCTTAGTCTCTCTCCTCAGCCCTGGCCTACCCGCTTCTGAGAGTCCTTCGGACCTCAGCGAAATAGTTTCAAGTCAAACTTAAAGCTTCAAGTAAAAAGAAAAGAAAAGAAAAGAAATCACGTAAGACTAGAGGACTAACAATGCTCGAGCGCCCTCTCTCCCGAGACCCCGCGCCAGGTTCGCCCTCACCTCAACCGGTCGACGCCTCCCTCGGAGCGGGGCTCAACGGCCCTTCCTCTGGCTCATGAATAATCAATGAGGCCCCCCCTGGGCGGGGGCGAGACGCTCCTCATGAATAATTCATTACCTCCCCACGGCTTGTGCGGGCGTCCATCCTCTCTCTCTGCGCTTCATGAATATGCAAAGAAGGGGCGAGCTGGGGCTAAGAGACCCCTGGCGGGTCCCGCCCCCTCAGCGCCCGGCGGGGCAGGTGTTCTCGGTCCGCTTGCCTTCCGGCTGCCGGCGGCGCGTCTCTGCCGCCGCGTTTCCCGCCCTTCCGAGGGCTCGCCCCGTGCTCCAGGGCCTGAGGGACCCCCGCGGAGCTCGCGGCGCCGCGAAGGACGGAGAGGCGCGGGGCTAGACGAGGACCCTAACGGCCTTCAGCTCGGGGCGCCCGGCTTGCGCAGCGGGTACGTCGAGGACAGCCTGCCCGCCGAGGTGAGGCGGCGGCGGCGGGAGGCCTCGCGGGCCCGGGGGGCCGGGGTGCGAGCCCGAGGGACCTTCGGGTTAACGCGGGCGGTGGCCCGGGCTCGGGGCTCCCAGAGGGGCCTGAGGGGAGCGCGCGACCCTGTGGGGAGAGGAGGCCGCAGCCTGGAGGGCCCGAGTCAACGCGGAGGGGCCGCCGAGAGGTCCAGAGGACGGAGGGGTCAGTCCTTGAGGGCATGGCCACTTCTTCCCTGCATGAGCCCAGCTTTGTATTATTTAAACACTAGTTTGTAATTATGCAAATAAAACATGACTGTGTTTTCCTCTTACGCTGCCCCCAATCCCGGTCCCGCCCGCACAAGTCATCCCGGTGACAGCTGGGTGCGGGTCTCCTCAGATCCCTTCCCATGTGCTCAGGTACCTGTTTAGTACCCTGTGGAGCTTCTCGAAGGTTCGCGGAGTCCCTTGAGTCCCGGCCATGGGATTTCCTGAGAGTGGATGAAGCAGTGGGCCACGTGAAGCCTGTTCTTACTTTGTTTCTGCAGTAAAGGAAAAAAAGATGGGTAAAACCTGAGTTTATGGCGGAATGACTAAAACCAAAATTGGGGGCGTAATAGACCTTTAGTGCAGGTTTTCTCCACTTCAGCAGTAGTACCCTCCCCCCTAAGTTGTGCAACCTAAAATGTCTCCAGACATTGTCAGATGTCCCGTGGGGGGTAAAGTTGCCCTCGGTGGAGAGCTCCTGCTTTAATCCTATGCTTTCCAGAAGGAACTGCTCTTTAAGCTCCAGCCAGACAGATGGTCTTCTGCTCCAGCGCTTTCCAGCCTCCGCGTTTACCTGCTTCGTTCTGGCAGGACCACTAGTCCCTCTCTGCTGTCTGTCCTCGTTCTCGGCTCAGTCAACTACCACCGTCTGCCAAGAGCCTTTCCCCTCGGCCCCATGCTAATGGCAGTCCACCCAACCCCACCCTCCACACAAACACAGTTATTCTCTCTCATTCTAGAATTGATCACAGTCTGGGTTTCACTTATGTGTTAACCTGTTTTTCTTTCTCCACCACCTAGAGTGTAAGCAAGCTTCATCAGAGGCCTGGTCTGTCAGGGTCACTCCAGGATCCCTGTGCCTGGCACACAGTGATTCCTCAATAAACATTGGTAGATTGGAACAATAAATGACCCTCTCTTCCTCCTAAGAGCTTTTATGGAGTTTCTCCTTCTTTCCATCCTCATTCCCTGCTGGTTTCCTTGTGACCTTTCTTTAGAACTTGAATGGATGAATGAGCGCCTGTTCTAGGAGCTGTGGGTAAAACCTTCGCTTTTTCCACTGACTTATTAACTCCTTGAGGGCAGAAACTGTATTATACCTGTTCATTGGAGGTATGCAAGTAGATAGTTGAATGAACTCATCAATGACTTAAGGAACAGTATTAGACAATTAAAAATTGAAAGTGCAACAGAGGGCTTTAGAAACCATCAAAGTCTAGTCCCTTACTTGACAGGTGAGCGTTTAAGTAATTTGCTGAAGGTCCCCAAGCTCGTTAAGAGACTGAGTCACAAGTACAACCCATGGTCTCACATCTCTCATTTCAAGGCTCTTTCCTATCTCCAGCCCATCTAGTTTCAGATTGCTTTTCTGTGAACCTGACTTACAACCCAAACACAAAAATCCCAAGCCAAAGCCTTGCTTCTTGTCAGCTAAAAGCTTTTGAGTTTGTATTCTTCATCTTTTGATAAAATCCAACCCTAGGGATAATGGCCTAATGAACTCAAAAGTGTTGCATGATACTTAAACAATTTCCCAGCTGCTTTTGTACCTTTCAGTGATAAGAAATTGGAAATTGTCCCTGTCAAAGCAGAGTATCTTGTTTGTTTTGGAAGGAAAAAGTGTACGTTGTGGTAGAAATTGATTATTGTTTAGAAATTTCCAAATTACCAGTTAAAGTTTTGTCAAAGCTTATGTCTTATAGTAAAATAACATGTGAAGCAGATGAAAATAGAGGGGGGAGAATCTTATTTGAGATGACTTGCATTGCCTAAAATTGACCTGTCTCTCTTTAGACACTATGTTTCCTTTTACTCTGTGTACTTGAAACAGTTGTCACTCTTCATTAATCAGTCTCTAGTTGGACTCTTGTTTTTTGAGAACTAAAGACCGTTTTTCCTTCTCAGTTAAAAGAAATTCAGGGCTCCTTCTTTTCTCTTCTTGATAATTTTATATAGGCAGCACCTGCTTAGTGGAGTCTGTCAAGTCAAACTCTCAGCTTTTAGAATTTTGCACTTTTATCTGAGGCATCTGACAGCCCGCCACATCACAGGAAGTAGAGATACCTTTTGTCTGACTGATTGAAACGTTCCCCATCAAGTTCAGTTTAACCCTGGAAATCTCCGAAAGATGGTTTACTTGGGGTTATCAAAATAGACATATTGAATATAAAATGTGTTCCCCAGAGGACATTTCTAAATGTGTCTGCCTCTTCAGTGTACACAATCATGATACCAAATACAGAGAAAAGAGATTGGGGTGGAGGGAGCAACTAAGTAGGAAGGGTGGTTTCTTTATACTATTTGCTTTCAACTCTTATTAGAACTCTTAAAATCATCATAATTCCCAGTCTTCAAAAAACTGACACCGCTATATTTATTCATTCATCTAGCTTTTTGTGTGTGTGTGTGTGCCTATCATTTATAAAGCACTCTGCTAGGCATTGCAGGGACCAGAGAGATAATGACTTGGTCCCTGAGCTGTGGAAATTTACAGTTTAGTAAGAGAGGGAACCCTGTAAACACATTACTCACATAGAAAATAGTTTGCAAATATTAATGGAGGTATAAATTATATGATGGAATGTAGAGGAGGAAGCTATGCATTCTGAACAGGGAACTGAGCCAGCTTCACAAAAGAAGTGGCATTTTATGAGGGGAGCATGTGTATATAATTTCCTTTGCTCATTCTTTGGTGATGGTTAGACTACTTCAAACCAATAAAAGCACCACCACTTTAGAACTAGGAAAGAAAAGGAGGTGTAACATCCTTATTTTCCCCTCCTGGCAGCAACCTGCTTCTGAAAGCTAAATGTTGCCTTTGCAATCTCAAGTGCCTCACTCATGGTTAAGAGGAGAGCGCCAGCTGCATCATATCAAGCCCGCTCATTTCTGCGTTGGGGTGTCATTTTATCCTGGACTCCGCTGGGGCATGCAGTAGCCTGTGATTTTGGCCAGTGGTGTTTATAGATGTGTTTATGAACATGATTCTGGAGTCCTAGAATTTTAAGTATCACTGAGAAGAAAAGCAAGGCAAAATGATTTAGAGAACTGAAGTTTTGAATCAAGCCTCTGTGTGTAAATTGGCTATATTGCCTAACTTATTTAGAGTACTTTTTAGAGAGAAAGGCAAAGATAAAGGATTACCAACTTGGCTTTAGCTTCTGAACTTCATCCGTTCTTTGGCAGCCAAAGAGAGGCCAGTCAATATGAAATAAGCCCCAACTTTAAGGTCTAAACATAAGCTTCTGCTTCTGCCCATACTTTGTCAACCTACAAAATATAATTTCATACATAGGTGGGAATTTATTATGGCCTTTATGCTCACTCAGAGTTGCATATCAATTTCTGCACCCTTTGAATTGATCTTTTCTGACCGGCAGAAGAATCTCCATGTGGGTTCTGTGTTTCTGGGGAAAGCCTAGAGTTTAATGAATTGAACAGGAAATGACAGGGCTGTTAGTGACAGGCTGCTGCCTGTTTGACTGCCCCGACCAAGACATGATGTCAAGGAAGGTATTGAATCCTCAAACACTATAGAAATGTTCTATTTGGCTACTTGGTTCTGTTTTCTGCTGACTATGAAGTTGGGTGACATGTAAAATGATGTTATTCCCCTTAATGTTTATTATTTAGTAGAAAAAGTTTCAAGTGAAATAGAATTTAAACTGGCTTTCCATGATTGCTACGTGGTACATCTGCACAGAGATCTGAGATGAGGTGATGTTCAAAATTTACCACACTACTGACAGCCTATATTTTGAGGCTCTTTACTTTCTATGTATTTTGATGCTTGGAAAATGACAGTTACCAAAAAATGGTTTAGAACTCCTATGAGAGCATAGTGCAGCCTCAGCTCCAAGAGGGGCGTTTTTCCTTCCCTTAGTTTATAGTAACCTAATGATAAATGCCTAAGTAATAATGACCTCTGATTGAGAAGGTCTCTAATTTAAGATTCAGAATACTTATGATCTTAGCATGAACTGAATACAATAATACAAGACATCCGAGGCAAGCTTTTCTGACATATCTCCTCAGTAAACAAACAAACAAAAACCAATTCCTTCCTGTCAAGAGAAAGGTTAAAGAACTGGAAAGTGAGTAAGACATCACGAGAAAATTACCTACATAGCTTTAAAAATGGAAGGGAGAAAGAATTGCAGGAAGGCATCATTTAGAGATTTGCTATAACTTACACCTAAGACAACTATCCTAGAAAGCCTGATTTCTGTGGAAGCCATTTTCTCAAATGTGTCGGGGGCTGTGTTAACCTCAGTCACATCAGTGCACAGCGCAGAAAGATTTACTGTAGTAAGAAACATTGGGAGAATTCAGAGTATGACCTCATTAATAACCCGTGGGCATTCCCCTACCCCTTTATTTGTTGAAGAGTGCCTAAACATAGGACATGCTCAATAAATACATGTTGAATGAATGCACGTATGTTGTTGGAAGAATCCCAAATATTATCCAAGCAATTAACTGGGATGTTCAAATTATGCATAATGGGGTTGATCTTTGAAAAGATGCATTACAAATTTCCTGTTTCTGTTGATTGCGTTATTTTTCCATTTATTCTGATTTGAAACCATTGTCTTTTTATGTTAACTTTTTATTCAAGTATAGTGTACATACAGAAAACCATTCTCTTTTTAAAATGTACCTTTTATTTACATATACATAAAATTCACCAATTTAAAATGTACAAATGGATGTGAAATGATATCTCATTGTAGTCTTCATTTTTATTTCCCTAATGACTAATGAAGGTGAGCATTTTTTCATGTGCCTGTTGGCCATTTGTGTATCTTCTTTGGAAAAATGTCTATTCTAATCCTATGCCCATTTTAAGTTTGATTATTTGTCTTTTTATTTTATTTATTTGTTTATTTTTTTTTGAGGATGATTAGCCCTGAGCTAACTACTGCCAATCCTCCTCTTTTCGCTGAGGAAGACTGGCCCTGAGCTAACATCCTTGCCCATCTTCCTCTACTTTATATGTGGGACGCCTACCACAGCATGGCGTGCCAAGTGGTGCCGTGTCCACACCCGGGATCCAAACCAGTGAACCCCGGGCCACAGAAGCAGAACGAGTGCACTTAACTGCTGCGCCACTGGACTGGCCCCTTGTCTTTTTATTTTAGAGTTGTAAATGTTATATATTCTGGATACAAGTCCCTGATCAGATATATGATTTTTAAATATTTACTCCCATTCTCTGGGTTGTCTTCACTTTCTTGATGGTGTCCTTCAAAGCACAAAAGGTTTTAATTTTGATGAAATCCAATTTTTTCTTTTGTTGCTTATGCTTTTGGTGTCGTATCTAAGAAACCGTAGCCAAAACAAAGTCACAAAGATTTATGCCTGTTTTTTACTAGGAATTCTATACTTAACATTTAGGTCTTCAGTCCATTTTGAGTTAATTTTCATATACAGTGTGAGGTAGGGATCCAACTGCCTTCTTTTACATGTGAATATCCAATTATGCAAGCACAATTTGTTGAAAAGACTATTCTTTCCCCATTGAATTGTCTGTCACCTTTGTAAAAAATCCGTTGATCGTAACTGTGAGAGTTTATTTCTGTACTCATATTTCTATTCCATTGACGTATATATCTGCTCTTTTGCCAATACCACATTATCCTGATTACTATAGCCTTGTAGTAAGTTTTTAAATCAGAGATGTGTGAGTCTTCCAACTTCGTTCTTTTTCAGGATTGTTTTGGCTATTCTGGGTTCCTTGCATTTCCATATGAATTTTACGATCAGCTTGTCAATTCCTGCAAAAAAGGAAACTGGAATTTTGATAGGAATTACATTGAATCTGTAGATCAATTTGGGGAGTATTGCCATCTTAATAATATTAAAATTTTTGATTCATGAGCATGAATATCTTTCCACTTATTTAGATCCTCTTTAATTTCTTTCAGTGCTGTTTGTAGTTTTCAGTGTACAAGGCTTGCACTTCTTTAGTTAAATTTATTCCTAAGATTTTTATTCTTTTTGAAGCTTGTATTAGTTTGCTTGGGCTGCCATTACAGAAAAACCACAGACTGAGGGGCTTAACCAACAGAAATTTATTTTTCCACAGTTTTAGAGACCGGAAGTCCAAGATCAAGGTGCTAGCAGCGTTGGTTTCTGGTGAGGCCTCTCTTCTTGGCTGCAGATGGCTACCTTCTCCCTGTGTCTTCACATGGCCTTTCCTCTGCACGTGTATGGAGAGAGAGAGAGCTCGATCTCTGGTGTCTCTTCTTCTTGTAAATACACCAGGACTATCAGATTAGAGCCTCACCTATATGACTTCATTTAACCTTAATTACTTCTTTAAAGGCCCTTTGTGCAAATATAGTCACATTGGGGGTTAAGGCTTCAATATATGAATTTTGGGGGACATAATTCATTCCATAACAATGCTAATGGAAATGGAATTGTTTTCTTAATTTCATTTTCAGATTGTTCATTGCTAGTTTATAGAAATATAATTAGTTTTAATTTTTGATCTTGTATCCTGCAAAGTTGCTTACCTGGCTTATTAATTCTAAGATTTTTTTGGTGGATTTTCTGTACACAGGATTATGTCATCTGCAAATAGAGATAACTTTACTTATTCCTTTCTAATCTGGGTAGCTTTTATTTCTATTTCTTGCCTAATTGCCTGACTACAACCTCCAATACAGTGTTGAATAGAACTGGCAAGAACAGACATCTTTGTCTTGTTCCTGATCTTAGGGGAAAGCATCCAGTCTTTCACCATCAAGTATCATGTTCACTGGAGTTTTTCATAGATGCCCTTTATCAGGTTAATAAAATTTGCTTCTGTTCCTAGTTTGTTGAGTGTTTATATTGTGAAAGGGTTTTGGATTTTGTCAAATGTTTTGTCTATATATAGAGAGATGATCATGTGGTTTTTGACCTTTATTATTTTAATATGATGTATTAAATTGATTGATTTTCATATATTGAACCAACCTTGCAATCCTGGGATAAATTCCATTTGGTCATGGTGCATAGTCCTTTTTATATGTATCTAGATTCAGTTGGCTAGTTTGTTTTGAGGATTTTTGCATCTATATTTATAATGAATACTGATCCATAGTTTCTTGTGATTTTTTAAAAATCTGGTTTTGGTATCAGGGTAATACTGGCCTCAGAGAATGAGTTGGGAAATGTTCTCTCCCCTTTTATTTTGTTGTAACAGTTTGTGAATTCTTATATGTTTGGTAGAATTCTCCAGTGAAAGCCATCTGGCTCTGGGCTTTTCTTTGTAGGTTTTTTTTTTTTATTACCAATTCAGTCTTTTTGCTTGTTATGGGCCTATTCAGATTTTCTTTTTCTTCTTGAGTCTGTTTCAGTAGTTTGTGTCTTTATAGGAATTTGTCCATTTCATCTAGGTTACCTGATTTTTTGGCATATATTTGTTCATAAAATTCCCTTATAATTCTTTTTATTTCTGTAATGTTGATAATAATGTCCTTCTTTCATTCCTGATTTTAGTCATTTGAATCTTCTGTCTTTTTCTCTTGATCTTTCCAGCTAATGGGTTGTCAATTTTGTCTCTTTTCTAAGAACAAACTTTTGATTTCATTGATTTTTCTATTGCTTTTCTGTTCTCTACGTCATTTATTTCTGTTCTAATTTGTATTATTTCTTTCCTTCTGCTTACTTTAGGTTTAGTTTGCACTTCTTTTTCTAGTTTCTTGAGATGTAAAGTTAGGTAATTGATTTGAGTTCCTTCTTTTTAATATACCATTTACAGCTATAAATTTCCCTCAAGTTTTAGCTGCATTACATAAACTTTGGTACATCATGTTCTTGTTTTCATTTATCTCAAAGTATTTCCTAATTCCCCTTGTGATTTCTTCTTTGACCTATTGGTTATTTTGGAGTGTGTTGTAGTGATTTCCACATATTTGTGAATTTCCCACATTTTCTTCTGTTATTTCTTTTTTCATTCCCTTGTGGTCAGAGAACATACTTTGTACAATTTCAGTCCTTTTAAAGTTATTAACACTGTGTTATGACCTAACATATGGTCTATTCTGGAGAATGTTCCATGTGCAGTTGAGAAGAATGTATTTTATGCTGTTTTGAGTAGAGTGTTCTATAGATGTCTCTCGATTCTAGTTAGTTCCTAGTGGGTTCAAGTCTTCTATTTCCCTGTTGATCTTCGGTCTAGTTTTTCTATCCATTATTGAAAGTGAGGTATTGATGTCTCCAACTATTACTGTTGACTTGTTTATTTCTCCCTTCATTTCTATCATTTTTTGCTACATGTATTTGGAGGCTCTGTTGTTAGATATATATTTATAATTGTATATATTATTAATAATTGACCTTTTGTCATTATTAAATGTCATTCCTAGTCTCTAGTAACAATTTTTGTTTTAAATGGTATTTGGTCTGATATAAGCATAGCCACTCTATCTCTTTTTTTTTTAAATTGTTTCCATGGTCTATCTTTTCCCATCCTTTTACCTTCAATCTATTTGTGTCTTTGATTCTGAAGATTTGTTATGTCTATAAAAGACAGAATATAGTTGGACCATGTTGTTTTTATCCATTCAAAAGGCCAATCCCTGTCTTTTTCTTGGAGTGTTTAATCCATTTGCATGTACATTTAATGTAACTACTGACAAGGTAAGATTTATGTCTACCATTTTGCTATTTGTTTTCTGTATGTCTTACATCTTTTTATTCTTCTATTCTTCCATTACTGTGTTCTTTTGTAGACATTTTCTAGTACTATTTTAATTCTCTTGTATTTCTTTGACTACATTTTTAAAGTTATTTTCTTAGTGGTTTCCTGGGGTTTATAATTAAAAGCTTAATTTATAGCAATCTGGTTAAGATTAATACAACTTTATTTCAATAGTATATAAAAACTTTGCTTCTATGTACCTTCATTTCTTTCCTCTCTCTTTGTGCTATTATTATCATACATGTACATCTTTTAAGCCCTCATTGCAAGTCCTCAACACAGCTTTACAATTATTGCTTTATGCAGTTGTCTTTTAAATCAGATAGGAGAAAGAAGTTACAAATAAAAAATACATTTATGTTGTCTTTATATTTATGTATGTAGTTACTTTACTAAAGTATTCCTATTTCTTCATATGAATTCAAGTTACTTTAGTATTCCTTGGAGAGCTGGTCTGCTAGTGACCAATTCTCTCAGGTTTTATTTGGAAATGTCTTAATTTCTCCTTTGTTTTTGAAAGATAATTCTTCTGGATATACAATTCTTAGGTTGACGTTTTTCTTTCAGACCCTTGACTATGCCATCCCACTGCCTTCTAGTCCACATGGTTTCTGATTATAAATCATCTGTTAATCTTATTGAGGATCACTTGTATGTGATGAATTGCTTCTCTCATTACTTTCAAGATTCTTTTTGTCTTTGACTATCAGTAGTTTCATTATGAAGTGTCTAAGTGTAGATCTCTTTGATTTTATCCTATTTGAAGTTTTTTGAGCTTCTTGGATATGTAGATTAATGTTTGTCATTAAATTTGGGAAGTTTTCAGCCATTATTTCTTTGAATATTCTTTTTTCTCTTTCTTCTCTCTTTCTGGGACTCCCATTATGCATATATTGGTACGTTTGAAGGTATGCCACAGGCCTCTGAGGCTCTCTGCATTTTTTTTGGTGGTCAGACTGGATAACCTCAAGTGACCTATTTTCATATTCTCTCTTTCTTCTATCAACTCAAATCTGTTGTTGAGCCCTATAGTGACCTTTTCATTTCAGCTATTTTACTTTTTAACTCCAGAGTGTCTATTTGGTTCTTTTAAAATAATTTTTATCTCTTCTTTGATATTCTCCATTTGGTAAGACATCATTCTTATACTTTTCTTTAGTTCTTTAGTCCATGGTTTTCTTTAGTTCTTTGAACATGGTTTCCTTTAGTTCTTTTAGTTCTTATGAGCTGATTCAAAGTCTTTGTCTACCAAGTACAATGTCTGGGCTTCCTCAGGGACAGTTTCTTTTGACTGCTTTTGTGTGTGTGTCATACTTTCTTGTTTTTTTTTTTTTTTTTTTGCATGTCTTGTAATTTTTGTTGAAAAGTGGACATTTTAAATAATATAACATGCACCTCAGGAAATCAGATTCCCTCCTCTCCAGACCTCGTTGTTGCTATTTGTTTAATGACTTTCCTGAACTAATTCTGTAAAATCTGTAATCTTTCTTAGGTGTGGCTATGGAATTCTCTACTTGAAAACTATCCTCTTTTATTCTTCCCTTTCCTTTTATCCCACATTCAATCACTTGCTGAGATCTATCAGTTTTTTGGGTTTTTTTGAGGAAGATCAGCCCTGAGCTAACATTTGCTGCCAATCCTCCTCTTTTTGCTGAGAAAGTCTGTCCCTGACCTAACCTCCGTGCCCATCTTCCTCCACTTTATGTGTGGGACGCCTACCACAGCATGGCTTGCCAAGCAGTGCCATGTCCACACCCGGGATCCAAACCGGTCAACCCTGGGCCACCAAAGCAGAACGTGCACGCTTAACTGCTGTGCCACTGGGCCAGCCCTATCAGTTTTAATTATATAATTTTTCTTATACTATTCCCTCATTTCATTCTCATGGCACCACTGTACCTCAGGTCTCCCTCTTTCTGATTTAAACTGTATACTAATACTGGTTTTCTTTAAAAATGTGGTTTAATCATTTTCTTCTCCCTAACCAAGTAAAATTTTTCAAAAAATGCAAAGATGATTAGGTTAGAGGAGACACACTCATATTTGCAAACTGGGAAGAATCTTGTGGCAAAGGAGTGACTGCAGATAACATAGTGTAGGGGAGTGACTCATGGCATAAAGTCCTAGAGGAAGGGGAGGGAATTGGACCAGTTACACCTGCCTTGGAAACAAGGAGGGATCCTTTAACCTCTGAGACAGGATTGAAGGTACGAAGTATGTATAGATACACTATAGATGTTAGAGCCAGCCCTGGTGGTTTAGTGGTTAAGGTTCAGTGCTCTCATTGCCATGGCCTGGATTTGTTTCCCAGTCAGAGAACCACACCACCCATCTGTCAGTTGTCATACTGTGGCAGCTGCATGTTGCTGTGATGTTGAAAGCTATGCCACTGGTATTTCAAATACCAGCAGGGTCATCTATGGTAGATGGGTTTCAGCAGAGCTTCCAGACTAAGACAGGCAAGGAAGAAGGACCTAAACACCCACTTCCAAAACATTGGCCATGATAACCCTATGTATTGTAGCAGAGCCTTGTCTGATATAGCACTGAAAGGTGAGAGGATGGTGCAAGAAGACTGGGCAGGGTTCTCCTCTGCTGTATACAGAGTTGCTAGGAGTAGGAATTGACTCTATGGCACTAACAAACAAACAGACAAAATAGATGTTAGAGAGCAGGTAAGAGAGAGCATGAAGCTTTTCTTTCCCTTTTTCAGGGTATCTTCTCAGAGTGACAGGGTTAAGTATGATCCAGGAGTCTTAGAGAAAGTAAAGTTTTAAAGCAATCACAGATGAGAAATGAAAAAGATTTCTAACTTGGGAAATATAAAAGGATTGTAAGAACCTACTTGTATGAAACATTCTGGGTAACTGTGTCACTGTGTCCTTAGAATTCTTATTGACATTGGTCTTTATTGAAGAAAGTCACTTGTATCCTATTTGAAGATGTCTGCATAAGGTTCATCCTTGTGGAGTAGGTGTATTTGTGATATATTTTTTACAAACCTTTATTTTGCTATCATGTGCCAGACAGATGGGCCAATGATAATCATGTTTTAAGCATACTTTTCCATATATCTTCTCAGATAATCAGTATAATCACATTCAGAGATGGACAAGGCACAAAATTCTTTTGTCTTTTCACAAATGAGGAAAGACCTTAAAATTTGTGGACCTGCCCAAGCTACTTACATAGGGGATGCAAAACCAGAAGTTAATCAGATTTTATAATCTAGGTATAATGCTCTAAGTTTTGCTCTTTATAACATGAACATTAGCAATTGTATTAAGGAAACAGGCCTTGTGGGTCAAAAATTCTGTTTTCAAACTGCAACACTTGACATTGAGCGTTGAGCAGTAGCCACAAATAGGGTAAGAGAGAGTGCTCATGAAGCCAGCAAAGAGGCAAAGAATAGTGATATTTCCAGCCTTCCAATTTGTAAGGTCCCATTTAATATATTATTTCATTTGATCTTACAACAGTCTTATGAGGAAATTACGATTACCCCATTTTTAAACCGTTTAGGAAATGGAATTGCTTAGAGCTTAAAATATGTATCTAAGGTCACACAACTGGTAAGTGGTAAAGTCAGAGAATCAAACCCATGTCAATTTATTACAAATTTCATATTCTTTTCACTAAAGTTGATCATTCTTGAAATCATTTGCCAGATTATTAACCATTTTCATTTATCTCAAGATGTTTTCTAATTTCCCTTGTGATTTTTTTGACCCATTGGTTGGTCAGGTGTCTTGTTTAATTTCCATATATTTGTGAATTTTCCAGTTTTCCTTTTGCTATTGATTTCTAGTTGCAATCCATTGTGGTCAGAAAAGATACTTGGTAGGATTTCAATCTTAAATTTCCTAAGACTTTTTTTGTGATCTATCCTGGAGAATGTCCCATATCCTCTTGAGAAGGTATATTCTGCTGTTGTTGGGTGGAGTGTGCTGTATGTCCGTTAAGTCCAATTGGTCTGTAGTGTTGTTCAAGTCTGTTTCCTTATTGATCTCCTATTTGGTTGTTCCATCCATTATTGAAAGTGGGATATTGAAATCTCCTACTATTATTGTGTTACTATTTCTCTATTCAATTCTGTCAATGTTTGCTTCATATATTTGAGTGCTCTGTTGTTAGGTGCATATATATTTATAATTGTTATGTCTTCCTAATGAGTTGCCCTTTTATCATTATATAATTTCCTTCTTTTTCTCATGTAACAGTTTTTGACTTAAAGTCTATTTTGTCTTTTATAAGTATGGCCACCCCTGCCCTCTTTTGGTTACCATTTGCATGAAATATATTTTTCCACCCCTTCACTTTCAGCCTATGTGTGTCTTTAATAGCTAAAATGAGTCTCTTGTGGACAGCATATAGTTGGATCTTGTTGTGTGTTTTTTTCAGTCTGTTCAGCCACTCTGTGTCTTTTTGATTGGGGAGTTTGATCGATTTACATTTAAAGTAATTACTAATAGGGAAGAATTTACTATTTCCACTTTCTCAATTGTTTTCTGTATGTCTTGTAATTATTTTGTCCCTTTTTTCTTCTCTTGCTGCCTTCCTTTGTGTTTCATTGATTTTTTTTTTATGTAGTGATATGTTTTGATTCCTTTCTCATCTTCCGTGTTTCTTCTATATGTATTTTCTTTGTGGTTACCCTGGGGATTACATAAAACATCTTATAGTTATAACAATCTATTTTAAACTGATAACAATTTAACTGCAGTCATGTACAAAAACTCTACTTCTTTACATCTCCCTCCCCACTTTATGTTATTGATGTCATAGATTACCTCTTTTTCTACTTTGTATCCATTAACATAGTTTTATAGTTATAGTTGTATTTTATGCTTTTATCTTTTATTATATACCAGAATTAGAAGTGATTTACATACTACCATTATAGTATTACAGGATTCTGTATTTGTCTATATATCTACTTTTACCAGAGAGCTTTACATTTTCATATGCTTTCATATTGTGGTCTAGCATCCTTTTGTTTTAACTTGAAGGACTCTTTTAAGTATATCTTATAAGGTAGGTCTAGTGGTGATGAATTCCCTCAGCTTTTATTTATCCAGGAAGATAATTATTTCTCTTTCATTTTTGAAGAAGAGTTTTGCCAGATATAGTATTCTTTCTTGACAGTTGTTTTCTTTCAGTACTTTCAATATATCTTTTCACACCCTTCTGACCTGCAAGGTTTCTGCTGAGAAATCTGCTGATACTCTTAGGGGACATGTCAAGTTGCTTTCCTCAGATTCTCCCCTTGTTTTTGACTTTTGACAGTTTGATTATAATATTTCTTTGTGAGATCCTCTTTGGGTTAATCTTTGTTGGAGTCCTTCGAGCTTCTTGAATTTAGATGTTCATTTCCTTCCTCAGATTTAGGAAGTTTCCAGCCCTTATTTCTTCAATTAAGCTCTCTGCCCCTTTCTCTCTTTCTGAGACTCCCATAATACATGTATTAGCCCACTTATTGGTGTTCCATAAGTTCCTTAGGCTTTCTTCACATTTTTTTCTTCATTCTTCTTTAACTGTTTTCTGTTCTTCTTACTCAATAATTTCAAATGATCTATCTTCAACTTTGCTGATTCTTTCTTCTGCTTGATCAGGTCTACTGTTGAACTCCTCTAGTGAATGTTTCACTTTGGTTATTGTATTCCTTAGCTCCAGAATTTCTGTTTGGTTCTTTTTTATAGTTCCTGTCTCTTTGTTGACATTCTTATTTTGTTCATACATCATTTTCCTGATTTCATTTAGTTGTCTGTCTGTGTTCTGTTGTAGTTCATTGAGATCCTTTAAGGCAAATATTTTGAATTCTTTGTCAGGTAATTCATAGATCTCCATTTCTTTACGGTTGGTTTCTGGAGATTTATTTTGTTCCTTTGGTTGGGCCACATTTCCCTATTTTTTCTTATTCTTTTTTTTTTTTTTTGCTGGGATTTGGCCATTTGAAAAAACAACCTCTTCTCCTAGTCTTTATGGACTGGCTTCATACAGGGGAATACCTTCACCAATCAGCCCAGGTAGAGATTCTGGGAGCTTCTCAAACCTTTTCTGGGGATGCATCTTCTCTAAGTTTTTGCATGTAATTTCCCAATTAGAGAGGTTTGCTGGTTTCGTTTTTCAGGAGCTTATAATTTCTTGCTCCCTCTCATGTCTGTCTGTGGTACTAAAGGTTCTCTGGTCCTGCAACAAGCCACTAATTCTTCTTTGTTCTCAGTGGTCTCCAGGCACCCAAAGAACGTCAGCAATCCAAGTCAGGCAAGACAGAAACTAGTCCCTTGGCTAGCCCCTCAAAAGCCAGAACATTGGGCATATGTTCCACTCATCTCTTTTCCTCCCAAGGGAGAATGTGCAAGTTGGGCATTTTCTCCTACTCATGTCAAGCTCTGCTGCCTTGGAGTAAGGGCTATCATGGGTGAAATGCAATGACTGTTTTTTACTCATTTCAATGCAGCTCTTCTTAGCTTTGTGTTTGTTTGGGTTACTGTGACTTCTTACCTGGTTTCTAGAGTCCTAATAAAGGCTTTTTGGACCAAAATTGTTGTTAAGTCAGTGTCTCTGTGGGGGGATGAGATCTGGGGCTTCCTATTCCGCCATCTTGCTGACATCACTCCAGATACTTAACCTTCTTGAGTTATGGGATCTTTGATAATCTGTTGAAAGCTGTGTTTTTCTCCTGAACTATGCCCTATGTGACTTTTCCTTTTTTGATTCTAATCTGTATCATTTTACTGTAATAAACCACTACCATGAGTATAACACCTTTTCCCAAGTCCTACGAGTCTTTCTAGTGGATTATTGAAACAGAGGGGTCTTGGGGACCATTCATGTTGAGCTAGCCAATCTACCATACCCACAGCCACAATTAGGCCACAAGTCTGTCAGCACTGACCATGAGTTCATTTCAGCAAACATTTAAGGAATGCCTATCATTTTCTAAGTGCTAGGAAAATACAAAAACTGAGAGGTAAATAAGATCATACCTTTGGCTATATAACCTTAGCATAGTCCTCTCCAGTCTTCAAAATTTAAGTAGTAGAAATCATGTACATAGGAGATATTCTTTTCTTTCTTATTGCCTTCCAATTTATCTCACCCAACACATCATTCTGTTTTATTCTTCTGCATTCTATATCAGGCCATGCTTAAAGAGAATACTTTATGTTTACAAAGTAATAGCTTTTTTGTGTTTTGTTTTAATTTTTGAAATTATTTTTAAAAGTCAGGTGTATTGAAATATAATTTATGTACAATAAAATTCACTCTTTATAAGTATGCAGTTCTGTAAATTTTGACAAATGTTTACAACTACCTCAAGATAAAAACGTTTCCGGGGTCAGCCCGGTGGCACAGTGGTTAAGTTTGCCTGTTCTGCTTCTTGGTGGCCCAGGGTTTGCCAGTTCAGATCCCAGGTGTGGACATGGCACCGCTTGGCACGCCATGCTGTGGTAGGCATCCCACATAGAAAGTAGAGGAAGATGGGCATGGATGTTAGCTCAGGGCCAGGCTTCCTCAGCAAAAAAAAGAGGAGGACTGGCAGTAGTTAGCTCAGGGCTAATCTTCCTCAAAACAAAAATGAAAACAAAAACAAAACATTTCCATCACCTTGAAAAGTTCCCACAGGCTCCTATATGGTCAAGTACCCTCTCCTCACCCTGCCCATCCTGAGTCCCTGGCAACCACTGATCTGTTTTCCATCCCTATAATTTTGCCATTTCCAGAATGTCATATAAGTGGAATCGTATGGCGTGTATTCTTTTGTCTGCCTTTTTTTTTTTTTTTTTTACCTATCACAGTGCTTTTGTGATTAATCTGTGTTGTTGCATGTATCAGTAATTTGTTCCTTTTTACTACCTAGTAATATTCCATTGTATGGATATACCAGAATTTGTTTATCCATTCATGAATTGTTGGACATTTGGATTTTTCCAGTTTGAACCTATTATGAATTAAGCTGCTATGAATATTCAGATGCAGGTATTTGTGTGGACATATTTTTCATTTCTATTGGGTAAATACCTAAAAGCAGGATTGCTGTGTCGTATGGTAAGAGTATGTTTATAAGAAATTACCTAATGTTTCTCCAAATGGCTTTGCCATTTTGCATTTCCACCAGCAAAGTATGAGATTTCTAGTTGTTGCTCATCCTCACCACCACTTAGTATTGTCAATCTTTTCTAATTTTAGCCAGTTACTAGGTATGTAGTGGTACTTCATTGTGATTTTAATTTATATTTTCCTAATGCCTAATAATTCTGGGCATCTTTTCTTATGCTTATTTGCCATTTTTATATCTTCTTTGGTGAAGTATATGTCCAAATCTTTTATCCATTTTTTTTCATTGGGCTGTTTATCTTCTTATTATGAAATTTTTTAAGAGTTGTTTATATGTTCTGGATAAGTTGTTTATCCTAAATGTGTTTTGCAACTATTGTTTTCCAGTCCGTGGATTGTCTTTTCATTTTTCTGAAAGAGTCTTCTGACAAACAGTTTCTAATGTGTAAGTAATTCAAATTATCATTGTTTTTAATGGTTAGTGTTTTTGTCTCCTAAGAAGACTTTGCCTAACCTAGGGTCTGGAATCTTTTTTCTTATTTTCTTCTAGACATTCTAGTTTTAGCACTTACATTTTGATCAGTGATCCACATTGAGTTACTTTTTGTTTATGATGCAAGGTAAAGGTTGAGGTTCAACTTCTGCTTATGGATAACCTATTGTTCTGGCACCATTTATTTAAAAGACTTTCCTTTCCCGCATTGAATTATGTTGGCACCATTTTAGAAAGTAATCCTACATATGTGAGCCTCCTTGTCCAGTTCTTTAGGTCTATATGTCTATCTATATGATTTTTCTGGTCTTGATTACCATAGTTTTATGGTAAGTCTTGACATTAGGTAGTGTAGGCCTTCCACTTTCATCATTCTTCTTCAAATTGTTTTGGCTATTCTAGGTTCTGTGGTTTTCCATATTAATTTTAGAATCAACATGTCAGTTTCTACAGAATTGCCTGCTGAGATTTTGATTGGGTTTGCATTGAATGTCTATATCAGTTGGGGAAAACTATCATCTTAACAATATTGAGTCTTCTAATCTTTGAACATGGAATGTATCTCCATGTATTTAGGTCTTTATTAATTTCTCTCAGCAATGTTTTGTAATTTTTCAGTGTTTTGTAAGTTTTTAGTGTACAGGTCTTATGCATATTTTGTTAAGTTAATCTCTAAGTACTTCATGTTTGTTGATGCTGCTGTAAATTTCTTTTATTTCATATTTTAAAATTTATTTTATTTTATTTTATTTTTTGAGGAAGATTAGCCCTGAGCTAACTACTGCCAATCCTCCTCTTTTTGCTGAGGAAGACTGGCCCTGAGCTAACATCCATGCCCATCTTCCTCTACTTTATATGTGGGATGCTTACCACAGCATGGTGTGCCAAGTGGTGCCGTGTCTGCACCCAGGGTCTGAACCAGCGAACCCCGGGCCGCTGAAGTGGAACGTACGCACTTAACCGCTGTGCCACTGGGCTGGCCCCTTTATTTCAATTTTTAATTATTCACTGCTGATATAGAGAAATATAACAGATTTTGCATATTTTTTATACTTTGTATATTTCTGTTTATGTTTCAATGAACCTGATACAACTGGATTCTCACTAAGTACCCTGAGATTATCAGAAGGTTACATGTTTCTTTCTGATTCATTAGGTTTTGTTTTCCTTTGATTTCATATTCTTTAGAAATATATATGCCTGCCTCATTTATTTTAACAGATGCAAAAACATTCATATAATGATTAATATTAGATGAGTACAACCTTATGGTATAGGTACCATTATTGTCCTAACTTACAGATGAGGAAACAGAGACATGGAAAAATTATTTGCCAAGGTCTCACAGCTAATAAATGGCAAAACTGAGATTGGATCCTGGCCTTCTGGATTTTGAGCCTATGCTTTAAATCAGCAACTTTCAAACTCCTTTGTCTCAGGACCCCTTTATATTCTGAAAAAAAAAATGACTGAGCTAAAATGTAAAGGACCTAGAATATCCAAGTAATCTTGATGAAGAAAAGAGCTTTTTAAGTTAAAATTACTGATTCTCAAACAAAGTTGGAGGACTTAACCAGAATATTTCAAGATTTACTATAAAGCTATAAAGTAAGTAACAGTACTTTGGGAGCAAGGATAGACAAGTATACCGCTGGAACGGAATAAAGAGTCCATAAACCCACAGATGTATGCCTTCCTGACTTCCATCAAAGGTGCCACTGTACATAGGGGAATAATGTTGGAACAACTGGATGTGTATGGAGAAAAATGAAGCCTGACCCTTAACTCAAACTATATACAAAAATTTGTTTTTAGGTATATCACAGAACTAAATTCAAAAGGTAAAACAATCAAACTTCCACATAAAAGCATAGGAGAATATTTCCTGATATTGGAATAGGTAAAGATTTCTCAGATCACAAAATGCACTAAACCAAAAAAGAAAATTTGATAAATTGGATTTAATTAAAGTTAAGAAAGTCTGATCATCAAAAGACATCATTAAAAAAGTAAAATAAGCAAGCTATAGACTGATAAAGAACTCATATGCAGAATATACAAAGAACTCCTACAAATCAGTAAGCAAAGACATTCAGTTTTAAAATGAGCAAAAGACTTGAGCAAGCATTTCATGAAAGAGGATATTCAAATGACCAGTAAACATATTAAAATGTATTGAGAATAATATCAAAGAAATATAAATTAAAACCACAACACATTCAGCAGAATAGCTAAAAATAATTTAAACTGTCATTAGCAAGTGTTGCTGAGGATGTGGAGTAACTGGAACTCTCATACATTATTATTTGGCAGTTTCTTGTAAAGCCAAACATATACCTACTGCAGGACCCAACAGTTCCACATCCAGGCATATGCTCAAGTTCATGTGTCTACCAAAAGACTTGTACAAGAATGATCATAGCAGCTTTATCCATAATAGCCAAAAACTGGACAAAATCCAAATATCTGTCAACAGGAAAATGAAACAATATGTGATAGAGTCATACAATGGAATACTGCCGGCAGTAATAAAAGTGAATAGACTACTAATGCACAGAACAACATGGGTGAATCTCAAAAACACTTTGCTGAGAGAAAAAAAGCCAGGTACAAAAGAATACACGCTATATAATTCCATTCATATGAAGTTCAAGTACGGGCAAAACTAATCTATGATGATAGAAATCAGAATAATGGTTACCTCTGGTAGGTTGAGTATTGATCAGATGTGGCATGAGTCCTTCCAGGGTAATGGAAATGACCTACAGCTTGAACTGGGTGGAGATTACATGGTGTGTACATATGTAAAAATTAATTGAGCTGTGTGTTTCAGATTTGTGCACTTTACTGGATGTAAATTATACCTCAGTAAAAAAGTTTTTAAATAAAAAAGATTACTGAGGATTCCCAAAGAGTCTTTGTTTGTGTGAGCTCTGTCAAATTTTACCATATTAAAAATTGAAATGGGGAAATTTAAAATATTTTTATTAACTTAACAATAAACTTATTACACATTAACACAAATAATATCTTTATAAAAATAACTATTTTCTAAAACAAAAGAGGAATGGTGTTGTTTTACATGTTTGCAAATTTCTTTAATGTCTGACTTAAAAAAGACAGCTGGATTCACAAACCTGCTTTTGCATTTAATTTGTTAAAATGTCACATCATTTAGCCTTTAGAAACTCTACTGTACACTTGTAAGAGAAAGCAAGTGAAAAAACAAATAAGAGCTTGTAAAAATAATTTTGACCTCCCAATCATCTGAGAGTTTCAGAGCCCCTAGAGTGCCCCAGCACTACGTGTCAGGGACCCCTGCCCAGACCCACACCTATGCTGCCTCTTTAGCATGTGGCTAGAAGAGAAATAAAATACCCACGTGTAGAATGGAGTTCATGTTAGCTACTACTTATTATTCAACTTCCCTAGTATCTTTCTCATTTTCTGCAGTTCTATCCCTGCCTCCCCTGCATTTTCTAGGTTCAGCAGCTTTGGAGATGAGGATATCTTTTCCTCTT
Organism: Equus quagga; assembly: GCF_021613505.1. Classification (NCBI taxonomy): domain Eukaryota; kingdom Metazoa; phylum Chordata; class Mammalia; order Perissodactyla; family Equidae; genus Equus; species Equus quagga. Next base: position 86,514,759 of record NC_060281.1, on the reverse strand, counting down.
GGCCCTGGCCCTCTATGGTGGAGGCCATATTCCAGCAGGCAGATGAAAGCAGCAGGACACGCAAGCATGGCAGGGGCTGAGCTCCGTTTCAAGGTGACCTTGATTGCTCTTCACCTTGTTGGCATAGTTATGATCATAATTTGCTGCTAGAATTAGTGTTTGTTTCATCTTTCGACTAATAAGTCACCCGTGGGACTGTATGGGAAGCACCATGGGCAATGACTGAGTAACCTCAGCTGTCTCACACAGTTCACATCACTGTCCTTTCCAGAGCCAGGGTGACCTTAAGGACCTTGACTTGGCACTCCCTTGCTTTCTTAGCGTGTCTTTAGTTATAGTTTAGAGCTGCTGGAGACAGCCAGATGACTGTAAACAAGGTACTCATTGACTTTCTGAAATGCATCTAATGTGAGAGACTGGGACATATGGTTCAGAATAATTGTTTCCAACATTTTATTGTGCAAAGTTTCAAACACACAGGAAAGTTGAAAGAATTGTATATAAACACCCATACACTCACCATCTAGATTTTACAATTTACATTTTACTATAGTTGCTTTAGCACTATCTACCTATCCATCCCTCTGTCCATCTGTAAATCATCTTATTTTTTGATGCATCTCAAAGTAAGTTGCAGATATAAGTACACTTCATCTATTAACACTTCAACATGCATACACTTTACTAGAGTTTAATATTTGTTTACAAGGTTTTTTTAAAGGTAAAATTCATATACAATTCCAAAGGAGTTGAAAACTTATGTCCATACAAAAATCTACACAAGGATGTTTATAAGCAGCTTTGTTCATAGTTGCCAAAACTTGGAAACAATCAAGACGCCCTTCAGTAGGTGAATGGATAAATGAACTATGGTTCATCCAGACAGTGGAATATTATTCAGCACTAAAATGAGTTATCAAGCCATGAAAAGACATAGAGGAACCTTAAATGTGTATTTCTAAGTGAAAGAAGCCACTCTAAAAAGGCTACATACTGTATGATTCCAACTATATGGCATTCTGGAAAAGGCACAACTATGAAGACAATAAAAACATCCGGGGTTGCCAGAGGGGCAGGTAGGGGAGGGAGTGGATAGGTGGAACACAGGGGATTTTTAGGGCAGTGAAAATATTCTGTATGATACTATACGTTTGTCCAAACCCATAGAATGTACAAAACCAAGAGTGAATCCTAATGTAAAGCATAGACTTTGAGTGATTATGACGTGTCATTGTAGGTTCATCAGTTATAACAAATGTACCAGTCTGATGAGTCATGTTGATAATAGAGACTGTGCATGTGTCAGGGCTGGGGGAAATCTCTGTACTTTCCTCTCAATTTTGCTGTGAACCTAAAACTGCTCTAAAAAAAATTGTCTTTAAAAACAATTAGTAAGAGGTCGACCCCATGTTCGAGTGGTTAAGTTCATGCACTCCACTTCAGCGGCCTGGGGTTTCGCTGGTTTGGATCCTGGGCACGGACATGGCACCACTTGTCAGGCTACACTGAGGTGGTGTCCCACATGCCACAACTAGAGGGACCCACAACTAAAAAAAAATATATATATATATACACACACACACATATACACACACAACTATGTACTGGGGGGATTTGGGGAGGAAAAGCAGAAAGAAAAAAATTAGAGGCTGGCCCCATGATCAAGTGGCTGGGTTCGTGTACTCCGCTTTGGTGGCCCAGGGTTTCATCAGTTCAGATCCTGGATGCAGACATGGCACCGCTCATTGGGCCATGCTGGGGCGACATCCCACATCGCACAATCAGAATATGCAACTATGTACTGGGGGGCTTTGGGGAGAAAATGGAAAGAAGAAGAAAATTAAAAAAAAAATTAGTCAAGTCTGGCCCAGTCGCGTAGTGGCTAAGTTTACATGCTCTGCTTTAAGCAGCCCAGGGTTCGCAGGTTCAGATCCCAGGGGCGGACCTATACACCACTCATCAAGCCATTTTATGGCAGTGTCCCACATACAAAATAGAGGAAGACTGGCACAGATGTTAGCTCAGGGCCAATCTGCCTCACCAAAAAAAATTAGTCAAGTCAGGAGAATGAGCTCTGTCTGCAAAAGAGAAGGACTACTGTTCATAAAAAAAATTGTATACAGGGCTGGCCCCGTGGCCGAGTGGTTAAGTTCGCGCGCTCCGCTGCAGGCGGCCCAGTGTTTCGTCAGTTCGAATCCTGGGCGCGGACATGGCACTGCTCATCAGACCACGCTGAGGCAGCGTCCCACATGCCACAACTAGAAGAACCCACAACGAAGAATACACAACAATGTACCGGCGGGCTTTGGGGAGAAAAAGGAAAAAATAAAATCTAAAAAAAAAAAAAAAAAAAATTGTATACAGTGAAGTAGACAAATCATAAGTGCACCATTTGGTGAGTTTTCACAAATGTGTTCACATATGTATGCCATATCAAATTATAAAATATGACTATCACCCCAGAGAGTTCACTTACGGCCCTTCTCAGTCAATGCCTGTCCCCACCACACCTCCAGAAGCAGTTCCCTGTTTCCAGAATAATTTTAACTAATACCTAGTGAAATTCTTTTTAAAATTGCTTGGGAAATCCCTAGATTATTTCAGCCCATTGTTCTTGGTTATAGACTCTATAGAAGTCACAGGAAATTTCCAGTCTTTCCTGAGATAATAATAGATGTTTTGTGAATATGGCTTTTTTTTCCTATAAGTTACTTTAAATTATGAAACAGGAGAACTGATCTGCAAGCTGCAGAACAGATGTTCAGTACAAGCTTTTTATTTCATAATACTGAATTGCATGGATCTAAGGAAAAATGTAATTAATCGGCAAAACTTTCAAAAGAAAAGAAAAAGCAGGTCACTACCACTCATTCCCTTATATCAATAGTCCAGTGAAGGCAAAGCTCTCAGTGTATTGTGCAAGGTGAAAAGGAAGCTCTCAGGCTTCAGAGTGGTGGGATATTATTAAAGCCCTGTGACAATAAACCAGGCTGGCCTCAGAACCTGTTTCTCAGACACTCTCATTTAATATCAGCACTCCAGGCAAACTGGAACCTTTCAGAGCTCGTGAAAATACCTCCTGCGGTGCTTAATCATACACATCTTGAGGCTTTTTGATAAACTCCGTAACAGAAGAAGGTTTGAGTCCCAAACAGGTATTGCGTGGCTCACTTATTCCTTCTTTTGTCCCACTAAAATGGTTCTTAGTGCATGGATAGTTCTGTGAACATTTATTAAGTCTTCATATAGACCTATCCCTGTGAAACAAACACGTGAGGATGAAAAACATGATTCCCAGTTTCAAGGGGTTTACAGTCTAAGTAGTTCTCTGTTTTATGGAAAGAAGCAGGTAGAAGAGAATTCTGACTAAGATGTCGGGCATGATGGAGGGGGACTTGTGGAAAAAGGAAAATTTGAACTAGGCCTTGAAAGATTGGCAAGATTTTTGACAAATATGGATGAGAAGAAAAAGCCAACCATTTTTCATATTGCAGCCTGAGTGATCTTTCTGAAGCACAAATCTGATCATTGCATTCCTCTACGTAAGCCCTTCAGTGATGAGAAATATCTGCGCCCAGTTTGTTTTGTGAGATAATGGTGCCCAGCACACAGTGGATGAGGAAACAGACCCACTAGGGGTCCTGTCGTCCCCAAAGCCAGCTACTTAACAGCAGAACCAGACCAGAAATCAAGCCCCTAGGGAACACTCCTCTCTTTAGGCGCCTCAACAGCCATTGTTGGTTTAAAAAAAAAGTTAACATCCTGGGAATAAAAAGAAATTTCATAACTTGATAAAAGATTTTTCATAAATCATTAGCAAATCTTATAGAAAACAATAGAGGGACTTTTAATCAAGTCAGTAATGAGATAAAGATGCTTGCTACTGCTATTTAATATTTTCTAGATCCTAGGATCTAGAGATGAGAAAAAGAAATGAGTTATAAATATTGGAAAAGACCATAATATTTTCAAGTGATGATTATCTAAATAGAAATCCAAGGAAACTGAGTAAAAACAACTCTTAGAACTAGTAAGATTTAGCAAGGGGCTAGAAATAAAAAATATAGCTTTCCTATGTATTAGTAACAACCAGCTGCAAAATGTACCAGGAGGGAGATTTCATTCTCAGTAGCACCCAAAACTGTAAAATACCTAAGAATACATTTTAAAATAAAAGGATAATCAAGGGGCTGGCCCCGTGGCTGAGTGGTTAAGTTCGCTCGCTCCGCTGCAGGCGGCCCAGTGTTTCGTTGGTTCGAATCCTGGGTGCGGACATGGCACTGCTCATCAAACCACGCTGAGGCAGCGTCCCACATGCCACAACTAGAGGGACCCACAACGAAGAATATACAACTATGTACTGGGGGGCTTTGGGGAGAAAAAAGGAAAAAAATAAAATCTTTAAAAGGATAATCAAGTTTTTAATGTTTAGTGAAATATATTCCTGGATAGTAAGACTTTATATTGTAAAGCAATCACTTCTTCCTTAAACTATAAACTGAATGCAATTCCAACCAGAAGTCCACTTTATTTTAAACTTGGGACTTGATGAGTGAGTTCTAAAGTTCATCTAGAGGAATAAAAACACAAGAAGAAGGAAATTCTGAGAAAGGATAATGGAGGTGTTGGAAGATCTCCCCTTTAAGACACTGAGACAGGGCCGGCCCGTGGCCAAGTTCTTAAGTTTGCGTGCTCCACTTTGGCGGCCCAGGGTTTCGCCCATTCGGGTTCTGGGCGCAGACATGGCACTGCTTGTCAGGCCATGCTGAGGCAGCGTCCCACATAGCACAACCAGAGGCAAACACAACTAGAATATACAACTATATACTGGGGGGTCTTGGGGAGAAGAAAAAAAAGATTGGCAACAGTTGTTAGTTCAGGTGCCAGTCTTTAAAAAAAAAAAAAAAAAAAGACATTGAGACATTGTGGAAAGCTATAGAAACTGAAAGTGTATGTAGGTCAAGAATAAACAAACAAGTCAATGGAACAGAAAAGAGAGTCCAAAAACAGAGCCACGTATATGTATGGCAATTCAGTGCATGATAAGGATAGCTTTCACATCAGTGGAGAAAGTATGGACTAGACGATGTTGAAAGATTGGCTAGCCATCTGGGGACAATGATCACATTAAATCTTAATTTCCTACTAAGTACAAAGAAAAATTCCAGACGAATTAAAAACTAAATGTAAAATATAAAACTGTAAATATAACTATATATATATAATTGGAAAACACTGAAATTTTAAAAATCTTGGAATGGAGGAATTCTTATACAAATCACAAAACTGAAAAACCATAAAGGGGGAAAATACTGAGTGATGTGACTATAATAAAAGTAGCAAAACTTCTTTGCAGCAGATACTGGATCAGTCAGGAAAATAGCCACCACACTGCTTATTTTAACAGCAAGAACTTAATCCAGGGGGTTGATTAAATGGTATGGAGAACTCAAAAGGCAGAAGGGAAACCGTGAGGAATCATGGAAATAGTACTGGCAGGAAACAGCTACCACCCCTAGGCCTGGGGGACAAGGGAAGAGGTTGGGCTTATGGGAATCTAAAAGCTTGGAAGAGGGTCCCAACAACACTGGAACTCAGACCTCTGACAACGGGGTATATATTAGTTTTCTATTGCTACTGTAACAAATCACCACAAATTTAGTGGTGTAAAACAAATTTATCATCTTACAGTTGTATCGGTTGGAAGTTTTGACACAGATCTTACTGAGCTAAAAATCAAGGTACCAGCAGGGCCATGTTCTTTTCTGGAGGCTCTTGGGAAGAATCCATTCCCTTGCCTTTTCCAACTTATGGCGGATGCCCACATTGGCTTATGGCTCCTTCCTCCATCTTCAAAGCCAACAATGGCTAGTTGAGTCCTTCACACATCATATCATTCTGACACTAACATTTCTGTCTCCATCTTCCACTTTTAAGGACGCTTCTGGTTACATTGTGGTTACAAGGACCCACCCATCCAGATTATCCAGGATAATCTTCCATCTCAATGTCCTTAACTTAATCACATCTGCAAACTCCCTTTTGCAATGTAAGATAACATATTCAACATGTTCCATGGAATTAGGATGTGAATATCTCTGGAGGGCCATTATTCTGCCTGGCTGGTACCTCCAAGGGATGCAGTGAAGCTTATTCCGGGAGTGCTATAAGAGCCTGGAAACTGGAACTAAGTGCTGCCTTCATCGTAAGGGGGCCAATCCTGGAGTGACACTGACAGGAGCAGCAAACAAAATAGGAAGGAGCAACTCCCTTCTCCCTCCTACTGTCTTCTAGTTTCTCTCTCGTGACCCACTATTGGTGGGACCTAACAGGAAGCTAGCTGACTAAGGAGAATTGTACTTTTGTAGTTTCAGTCCCAGCATTGCAGAGCAGAATGTAGAAGGATGGATTTGAGGTTGAGAAACAATAGCTTAGTAACTGATGAAGATACCCTTAAAAAAAAGTAAAGTTTAAGTGTATGACAGCCTGAGATGACATTATACTAAATAAAGGGTTAGTAACTCCAATATATCATGTTTTTTTTATAAACCAATAAGAAAAAGACAACAAAACTGGGCAAAGATAAAAAATCCACAGTGACCAATAAACATATGAAAATACCCTTAACCTTATTAGTGATCGGGGAAATCGCTTAGGGCCTAGACCCAAGAGAAGGATCTACGTCTTTTTGTTTAGAGGATATACTGATACTTATTTTGGCACAGCTGAAACACAAGTTGACACACCAAGAATTAGTGGATCAATGAATAGTGAGGGCTCTCCAGGTAGAAAATAGGAAGACTATAACATTAGCATACAAGCCATGTTAAAGGATGGGCCTTCATGGGTATGTGCAGATATATGGAATTTAATCTACATAACAACAGTACATGCAATATTTCTTCACTGTAGAAACCTTGGTTCAGAAACAGCAACAACTTTAGAAAGCATTATTTAAAGAGGTAGCCTGCCTCATTCTTGATAACCCCAGATCAATCCAGTATGCCATAAGCCAACTATAAAAAGATATAAGGATTAAGGAGTGACATCAGCATCATGGCAGAGTGAGTTGTTCCCTTTGTTTCTCCATTCTAAGTTACAACCAAATGGACATCCATTGCCCAACAAAAGATTCCCTACGCAGCACAACAGACTGCCTAAGAGATCCATGCAGCTATACGTCTGAAGGAGGGTGGACTGGACCCCCCAGGAAGCAGTGGAACTAAGGGAGCAGCCCCTTCTCCCTCCCCCAGCAGCAGAGATCCAGGGTGCAGATTCTTACACAGCAGCCAGTGTGACTGTGAGTGGAGGCAAGGGCGGCCCTGTCCGCAAGTTACTGCCTGCCTGAACTCTCATGGGATGGCTGTGGAGCAGCAGCAGCCCAACCCACACAACTGTGAGTAGACAGAGTGGGAGCAGAATAAACAACCCCTGCCCCTCACCCAGTGGTGGATGGTGGAACCTGAGGCCAGAAGCATCAGGAACCACAGAAGAACTGGTGACCCAGCCTCCTGTGGTGGCACCCCCAACACCATCTCCACCAGCAGTGGGGGCTGCATACAAGTCTCCAGGTCCCCAGGCCCCTACCGGTGACAGTGACACCCCTGAACCCAGCACCCCTGGCAGCAGTGCAACAGCACCCCCAGACAACCCAGGAACAGCAGCACAGGTGGTGCACAGCAGCAGCATCTGAGCCTGCAGAGAGCCAGTGGAGGAACACAAGACTCAGACAACCCCAGAAGCAGCAGAAGTGCTTGCAGCCTGGTGACCCTGGTGGTGTCATCTGAGACTGCAGTGACATTGTAAGCAACAAGACACCAGCAACCCCACAGGCACAAGGAGGGCACTGATAACACTTCTGACAGAGGCAGTGGAAAGTGCAGGCTCTCAAATACAATCAGAAGCAGCTCAGAACCAAAGTAACCAAAGCCATACCCAAATAAGAAAAGGTGATTACCATCACAAAAGAGCCAGCAAAGGATCAATTCATCAAACACCATGAAGAACTACAGTAACACAGCAGAACAGAAGGAAAATGATGTCTCCAATAATCAAATCTGAAGTCACAGAAGATTACAATCTAACTGACAAAGAATTCAACATAACTGTCATAAAGAAACTCAACAAGTTACAAGAAAACTCAGAAAGACAGCTCAGTGAGCTCAGGAATAAAATTAACAAACAGAAGGAATACTTCACCAAAGAGACTGAAGCTCTAAAAAAATCCAAACAGAAATTCTGGTTATGAAGAACACAATTAATGAGATAGAAAATAATGCAGAAAGCATTAAAAATAGAGCAGACCTTATGGAGGAGAGAATTAGTGAGCTCAAAGATAAAAACCTAGAAATGATTCAGGTAGAGGGAGGAGAGAACTAAGATTTTTTAAAAATGAAGAAATTCTTCAAGAAATATCTGACTCAATTAGGAAAAGTAACGTAAGGATTATAGGTATCCCAAGGGGAGAAGAGAGGGAGAAGGGAGCAGAGAGCTTATTCAAAAAAAAGTAATAGCTGAGAATTTCCCAAACCTGGGGAAGAAACTGGACATGCAAGTACATGAAACTAATAGACCTCCTAATTACCTCAATGCAAAAAGACCTGTTGAAGGCATATAATATTAAAATTGTCAAAAGTCAGTGACAAAGAAAAAATATTAAGGGCAGCAAGAGAGAAGAAAATAACCTACAAAGGAACCCCCATAAGGCTTTCAGCCTGTTTCTCGGCAGAAACCTCACAGGCCAGGAGAGAGTGGAATGATATATTCAAAATACTGAAAGACAAAATCTATCAGCTAAGGATACTCTATCCAGCAAAATTATCCTTCAGATATGATGGAGAAATAAAAGCCTTCCCAGACAAACAAAAGCTGAGGGAGTTCATTGCCAGTAGACCTGCCTTAGAAGAAATGTTGAAGGGAGTCCTCCTACCTGAAACAAAAAGGCAAAGGTTTATAAAGCTTTGAGCAAGGAAATAAATAGACAGGCAAAATCAGAAAATTGCAGTTCTATATCAGAATAGGTTAGAAAACACTTAATTATAACATAAAGGGTAAAGGGAAAGAAAGCATCAAAAATAACTATTAAACACTTCAACTTGATCACAAACTCACAACACAAAAAAGACTAAGTTTTGACAACAAAAACAGAGAAAGGGAAGAGGATAGGGATGGAATATGCACAGGCTAATGGACATAAGAGGCTTTCAGAAAAAGGACTATCTCATCTATGAGATCTTTTATGCAATCCTCATGGTAACCACTAAACAAAAAATCAGAGCAGAGTCACAAATCATAAATAAAGAGAAAACTGAGAAAACCATCACAGTAAACCACCAAACTGAATGGCAAACAGAAATACAAGGGAAAACAAACAATGGAAATATAGAACAACTAGAAAACAAAAGATAAAATGGCAGTATTAAACCATCATATATCAATAATCACTCTAAATGTAAATGGATTGAATTCATCAATCAAAAGACATGGAGTGGCTGGATGGTTTAAAAAACAAGACCCAGCAATATGTTGCCTCCAGGAAACACATCTCAGCTCTAAAGACAAACATAGAGTGAAGGGATGGAAAATGATACTCCAAGCAAATGGCAAGGAAAACAAAGTGGGTGTAGCCATACTTATATCAGACAAAACAGACTTCAGGATGAAACAGATAGGAAGAGACAAAGATGACCATTATATAATGATAAAAGGGCCATTCCACCAAGAGGACATAACAACTTATTAATATATATACAACTAACACAGGAGCTCCAAAGTACATAAAGCAACTATTAACAGACCTAAAGGGAGAAATTGATAGCAACATAATAATAGTAGGGGACCTTAACACCTAACTTCATCAGTGGATAGATCATCCAGACAGAAAGTCAACAAGGAAACAGTGGCCTTAAATGAACACTATGTCAGATGGACTTAATAGATATATATAGAACGTTCCATCCCAAAACAGCAGAATACACATTCTTCTCAATTGCACATGGAATAGTCTCAAAGATAGAAACAAAGCAAGCCTCAATAAATTTAAGAAGATTGCAATCATATCAAGCATCTTTTCTGACCACAATCCTATGAAACTAGAAATGAACTACAAGAAAAAAAAGCTAAGAATGTCACAAATATGTGGAGACTAAACAAGATGCTACTGAACAACTATTGGCTCAATGAATAAATCAAAGGAGAAATAAAAAAATACCTGGAGACAAATAAAAATGAAAACACAACATACCAAAACCTATGAGATGCAGCAAAAGCAGTACTAAAAGGGAAATTTATAGTAGTACAGTCATACTTCAAGAAACAAGAAAAACCTCAAATAAACCAGCTTATGCTATACCTAAAAGATCTAGAAAAAGAAGAACAAACAAAGCCCAAAGTCAATAGGAGGAAGGAAATAATAAAAATCAGAGGAGAAATAAACAAAATAGAGACAAAGAAAACAATAGGATCAATGAAACTAAGAGCTTGTTCTTTGAGAAGATAAACAAAGTTGACAAACTCTTAGCCAGACTCACCAAGAAAAAAAGAGAAGACTCAAATAAATAAAATCAGAAATGAAAGAGGAGAAATTACACCACCACCACAGAAATACAAAGGATTATAAGAGAATACTATGAAAAGCTACATGCCAGCAAACTTAACCTGGAAGAAATGGATAAATTTTTATAATTGTGCAACCTCCCAAAACTGAATCAAGAAGAAATAGAGAATCACAAGCAAAGAGGCTGAAACAGTAATCAAAAACCTCCCAAAAAACAAAAGTTCAGGACCAGATGGCTTCTCTGGTGAATTCTACCAAACATTCAAAAAAGATTTAATTCCTAGCCTTCTCAAAGTATTCCTAATTATTCCTAACGGGACACTTTCTAACTCATTTTACAAGGCCAACGTTACCCTGATACAAAAACCAGACAAGGACAACACAAAAAAGGAAAATTACAGGCCAATATCACTGATGAACATAGAGGCAAAAATCCTCAACAAAATACTAGCAAATCGAATGCAACAATACATGACAAGGATTATACACCACAATCAAGTGGGATTTATTCCAGGGATACAGGGGCAGTTCAACATCTGTAAATAAATCAATTAACAAAATGAAGAATAAAAATCACAAGATCATCTCAGTAGATCCAGAGAAAGCACTTGACAAGATCCAACATCCATTTATGATAACAACTCTCAATAAAATGTGTATAGAAGGAAAGTACCTCAACATAATAAAGGCCATATATGACAGACCCACAGCCAACATCATACTCAATGGTGAAAAACTGAAAGCCATTCCTCTGAGAACAGGAACAAGACAAGGATGCCCACTCTTGCCATTCTTATTCAACATACTGCTGGAAGTTTTAGCCAGAGCAATTAGGCAAGAAAAAGAAATAAAAGGGATCCAAATTGGCATGGAAGAAGTAAAACTCTCACTATTTGCAGATGACATTATTCTGTACATAGAAAATTATTCTATATATTATTCTATGTTATTCTACATATATATAATTCTGTATATATATGTGTATATATATATACATTATTCTCTCCCTCTCTGTATATGTATGTACTATGTATAGAAAACCCTAAAAAGTCCACCAAAAAACTATTAGAAATAATCAACAAATACAGCAAAGTTTCAGGGTACAAAAACAACATACAAAAATTAGTTCCACTTCTATACACTAATAATGAACCAGCAGAAAGAGAAGTCAAGAATGCAATCCTGGGCAAGCCCCAGTGGGCTAGTAGTTAAGTTCAGTGCACTCCACTTTGGTGGCCCAGGCTCAGTTCCAAGGTGCAGACCTATTCCACTCACCTGTTAGTGGCCATGCTGAGGTGGCGGCTCACATACAAAAAGAGAAAGATTGGCAGTGGATGTTAGCTCAAGGCAAATCTTCCTGAGCAAAGACAAAAAAGAAAATACAATCCCATTTGCAGTCTCAAGAAAAAGAAGGTGAAACACCTATACACCGAAAACTATAAAACATTATTAAAAGAAATTGAAGAAGACATAAAGAAATGGAAAGATATTCCATGCTCATGGATTGGAAGAATAAATGTAGTTCAAATGTCCATGTTACCTAAAGCAATCTACAGATTCAATGCACTTGCAATCAGGATATCAATGACATTCTTCACAGAAATAGAACAAGGAATCCTAAAACTTATATTGAAGAACAAAAGACGCCAAATAGCCAGAGCAATCCTGAGAAAAAAGAACAAAGTTGGAGGTATCATACTCCCTGAATTCAAGTTATACTACAAAGCTACAACAATCAAAACAGCATGGTACTGGCAGAAAAACAGACACACAGATCAGTGACAGAGGATTGAAAGCCCAGAAATAAAACTACATATCTATGGACAACTAATCTTTGACAAAGGAGCCAAGAACATCCATTTAGAAAGGAAAGTCTTCAATAAACAGTGCTGGGAAAACTGGACAGTCACATGCAAAAGAATGAAAGTACTCCATTATTTTACACCATACATAAAAATTAACTCAGAATGGATTAAAGACTTGAATATAAGACCTAAAACCATAAAACTCTTAGAAGAAAATATAGGCAGTACACTCTTTGACATTGGTCTTAGCAGCTTCTTTTTGAATACCATGTCTTTTCAGGCAAGGGAAACAAAAGAGAAAATTAACAAATGGGATTACATCAGATTAAAAAGCTTCTGCACACAAAGGAAACTCTCAACAAAATGAAAAGACAACCCACCAACTGGGACAAAATATTTGCAAATCATATATCCAACAAGGGGTTAATTTCCAAAATACATAAAGAACTCATAAAACTCAACAACAGAAAAACAAATCAATCAAAAAATGGACAGAGGATATGAACAGACATCTTCCCAAAGAAGATATACAGATGGCCAAGAGGCACATAAAAAGATGTTCAACATCACTAATTATTAGGGACATACAAATAAAAACTACAATGAGATATCACCTCACACCTGTCAGAATGGTTGTAATTAACAAGATAAGAAATAACAAATGTTGGAGAAGATGTGGAGAAAAGGGAACCCTCAAATACTGCTGGTGGGAATGCAAACTGGTGCAGCCACTATGGAAAACAGTATGGAGATTTCTCAAAAAATTAAAAATAGAAATACCACATGATCCAGCTATCCCACTACTGAGTATTTATCCAAAGAACATGAAATCAACAATTCAAAGAGATTTGTGCATCCCTATGTTCATCACAGCATTATTCACAATACCCAAGATGTAGAAGCAACCCAAGTGCCCATCAATGGATAAATGTTTAAAGAAGATGTCCACACAATAGAATACTACTCAGCTGTAAAAAAGGACAAAATTGTGCCACTTGAGACAACATGGCTAGACCTTGAGAGTATTACACTAAGGGAAATAAGTCAGACAAAGACAAATACTGTATGATTTCACTCACATGTGGAAGATACACACATAGATAAGGAGAACAGATTAGTAGTTACCAGAGGAGAAGGGGGTCGGTGGAGGGCAAAAGGGTTTGTAAAGGGGCACATATGTATGGTGATGGATAAACTATTAGCTATTGATGGTGAACACAATGCAGTCTGTATAGAAACTGAAATATAATAATGTACAGCTGAAATTTACACAATGTTATAAGCCAATATGACCTCAATAAAATAATAAAAGATAAATAAATTTTATTTTTTAAAAAATGACATGAGAGAAGCCAGACCCCCCCTCCACCCCCCCACCCCTCCCCCCACCCCCCCACAAAAAAAGCTGTAAGGAGTAAGTTTGAGTTACAGGGCAATGATGTGCCTGAGCAAAGCTGGGAAGGGCAAAGAGCCTGGAGAAAGCAATTAGTCTCTAGGCAATGAGGAATCACAAAGATCACATCATATAACAATGTCAAATCAGATAAAATAAATTACTAAAAACAGAGGAGTGATGTTAGCATCATGGTGGAATAAGATGTCCCTTTTTTTATCCCTCCTCCCAACAGTAATTCAGCATCTATCTATGGACAAAAGTGAGTGCCTTTGTGGGAGCTGTGGGATCCAGCACCATACACCAAGGGGCCTGGGAGGAGTCTTACCCACCTGTGTGTCAGGTAATAGGTGTACAGACCTTGATCCCAGCTGTGGACCCTGCACTGGCCTGTGAAGCAGCTCTAGACCCTCTTGGCCACAATCCAGGAGGCCCTGGAGAACACTCTCTTAGACACTCGTGGATGAGAGAGCCTTTGTGGAAGTCCAGGTTTCCAGAGGAGAAATTCAAGCACACTGTTGGAGAAAAAGAAAAACCAAACAAAACAAGTTTGGACACATTGGAAAGGGTAAGAGGAAGAGATTAACTTTACCAGCATCATCCTTCCCCCAAGGCAGCATAGCTCAGGGCCAAAATAGGTCTTCTTGGCCCATGATTTCTCTCACAGGGGAAGTGAGAGTGTGTGAGTGAGCATCCGGCTTCCCCAGCTATGCGGGAGACTACCAAAGAGGCTCATTTCTCTCTTACCCCATCCAGAGTACTGAATTGTAAGCTACATGATTAGGGGGCAGGAAGAGTCTGGAAGAGTGGCAGATAGGAGTCTTGGAGTGCATTAAAGGGATGCAGATTCTACTAACTGCATCATGCACTCCATCAAGAAGCCTGCCCACTAGCCACAGGGATCACCTTGCCTGTGGATCCCCCAGCTGGCCCATAGCACCCCAAGCACTCAGCATGTTTTACCCACACGTACCCCTACCTGTGGCTGGCTCTTGTGCATGCTCCTGATGCCAGTGACAAAGTGAGCTTTGGCACATGTGCTTTGGCACATAGCTAGTGAGCATGTGCAGAAGGCCAGCCTGAATGTGCACACCAGAGAGAAACCACAAATTTGGACTTTAGTGCCACCTTTGGTAAAACAAAAGGGAGGCTGTCAGCACTCAGCTTGGTGAGTTGCAGAATCGAGAAAAAGGCATATAAGCTTAAGAATTTTGCACATGAGGGAGCAAGAAGCATGGGGCAGGTGTATCCATCAGTCTGAGAAAGCCTCAGAATCACTAGCAGAGCTGAAAGAAGGTAGTTCTCTCCCAGAGGCAGTTAGTAAACTGGAGGATGTGACTGCTACTTGACATGCAAAGACAGCAACACAAAACTTCAAGGAACGTGAAAAAGCAAAGAAACAGGACACTACCAAAGAATCACAAAAATCTTCTAGAAACTAACCCCAAAGACATGGAGATCTGTGATTTACCCAGTAAAGAATTCAAAATACCTGTCTTAAAGAAACTCAATGAGGGGCCGGCTCCATGGCTGAGTGGTTAAGTTCGCACGCTCTGCTGTGGCAGCCCAGGGTTCAGATCCTGGGCGCGGACATGGCACCGCTCATCAGGCCATGTTGAGGCAGCGTCCCACATCCCACAACTAGAAGGACCTGCAACTAAGATATACAACTGTGTACGGGGGGGGGGGGGGGGGGGGGGAGATAAAGCAAAAAAAAAAAAATACTGACAACAGTTGTTAGCCCAGGTGCCAATCCTTAAAAAAAAAAAAAAAAAAAAAAAAAAGGAAGATTGGCAAGAGTTGTTAGCCCAGGTGCCATTCTTTAAAAAATAATAATAATAAAAGAAAAAAGAAAAAAAAAGAAACTCAATGAGCTAAAAGAAAACAGAGAAAGATAATTCAACAAAATCAAGAAAACAATACATGAATAAAATGAGACATTTAACAAAGAAATAGAAATCATAAAAAAGAACTAAAATTCTGGAGCTGAATAATACAATGAAGGAAATGAAAAATGCAATAGAGAGCATCAATAATGGAATAGATCAAGCAGAAGAATCTGTGAGATAGAAGTCAGGAACTTTGAAATTATCTAGTCAGAGGAGAATAAAGAAAAAAAAGAATGAAAAAGAGTGAAGAAAGCCTACAGGATCTATGGGATACCATCAAAAGAAACAATTTGCAAATTATTGGAGTTCCAGAAGGAGAATAGATGGAGAAGGAGACATAAAGCTTACTTAAAGAATTAATGACTGAGAATTCCCCAAATCTGGAGAGAGATTTGTATTTCCAAGTTCATGAAGCTCATAGGTCACTAAACAAAGTCAACTTAAAGAGATCCTCAGGCCACCCCGGTGGTGTAGTGGTTAGGTTTGCATGCTCCACTTTGGCAGCCTGGGGTTCGCAGGTTCACTGGTTAGGATCCCAGGCACACACCTACATACTGCTCCCTGAAGCCATACTGTGGTGGCATCTGACATACAAAATAGAGGGAGATTGGCACAGGTGTTAGCTCAGGGCCTATCTTCCTCACCAAAAATAAATAAATAAATAAATAAATAGATCCTCTCTAAGACACCCTATAATAAGACTGTCAGAAACCAAAGACAAAGAGAGAATCTTAACAGCAGCAAGATTTAAAAAAGCTTGTAACTTACAAAGGAACCCCAATAAGGCTATCAGTGGATTTCTCAGCAGAAACCTTATAGCCCAGAAGAGAGTGGGATGATCTCTTCAAAGTGCTGAAAAAAAAAAATGCCAACCAAGAATACTGTATCCAGCAAAGTTAATCTTCAGGAATAAAGGAGAATTAAAGACTTTACCAGACAGACAAAAGCTGAGGGAATTCATAACCACTAGACCTGCCTTAGAAGAAGTGCTGAAAGGAGTTCTTCAAGCTTAAATGAAAGGATGCTAATTAGTCACATGAAAACATGAAAAAACACAACACACTGGTAAAGGTAAGTAGATAGTCAAATTCAGAATACTCTAATACTGTAATATGATGGTGTGTTAAGCACTTAACCATAGTATAAAGGTTAAAGGAAAAGAGTATTAAATATGACCATAGCTACATTAATTTTTTAATAAATATACAATACAAATCAAGGTACCAGTGACACCAAAAATATAGACATGGGGGGAGTAAAAGGGTAGAGTTTTTGTATGAAGTTGAAGTTAAGTTATCAGTGTAAAATAGACTATTATATGTATAAGATGTTTTATGTAAGCCTCATGGTAACCACAAAGCAAAAGCCTATGGTAGTTTCACAAAAGCTAAAGAGAAGGGAATCAAAGCATACCACTACAGAAAATCATCAATTTACAAAGGAAGGCAGCAAGAGAGGAGGAAAGGAACAAGGAAACTACAAAACATGCAGAAAACAATAAGATGGCATTAGGAAGTCCTGATCTATTGATGATTAATTGTAAATGGGTTAAATTCTCCAATGAAAAGGCATAGAGTGGCTGGATGAATAAAAAAAACAAGACCCAACTATATGCTGCCGACAACAGAATCACTTCAGCTTTAAGGATGCACATATGCTCAAAGTGAGGGGATAGAAAAAGATCCATGCAAGTGGAAACCAAGTGAGTAGGGCTAACTAGGCTTGTACTAGACACAACAGACTTTAAGCTGAAAACAGTAATAAGAGTCAAAGAAAGTGATTATACAGTGATAAAGGGGTTAATTGAGCAAGAAGATATAACAATCATAAAGATATGCACCAACTTTGGAGCACCTAAATATATTAAGCAAATACTAACAGATCTGAATGGAGAACAGACAACACAATTATAGTAGGAGACTTTAATACCCTACTTTCAACAATGGATGATCATCCAGACAGAAAATCAACATGGAAGCATTGGATCTGAACTATACTTTAAGCCGAATTACCTAACAGACATATGCAAAACATTCTATCTAACAGCAGCAGAATACACATTCTTCTCAAGCACACACTGGAACATTCTCCAGGAAAGAGCATATGATAGGTCACAAAACAAGTCTTAGCAAATTTAAGAAGACTGAAATCATACCATGTATTTTTTTCTAACCACAGTGGTATGAAATTAGAAATCAATAATAGAAGGAAAACTGGAAAATTCACAGATATGTGGAGGTTAAACAACCTGATACCGATCAACCAATGGGCCAAAGAAGAAATCAAAAGGGAAATGAAAAATGTCTTGAAACAAATGAAAATGGAAATACAACATGCCAAACCTACAAGAAGTAGCAAAAGCAGTTCTAAGAGATGTTTATAGCAATAAATGTCTACTTTAGAAAAGAGATCTCAAATAAACAACCTAAATTTTCACCTCAAGGAGCTAGAAAAAGAACAAACTAAGCCCAGAATGAGCACAAGGAACAAAGTAATAAAGATCAGAAATAAATGAAATAGAGACCAGAAAAACAACAAAGATCCAAATGAAACTCAGAGCTGGGCTTTTTTTTAAAAGGTAAACAAAATTAACAAATCCTTAGCTAGACTAACAAAGAAAATAAGAGAGAAGACTCAAGTAAAATCAGAAATGGAAGAGGAAACATTACAATTGATACCACAGAAATACAAAAGATTTTTGTATTAAAGAGACTACTATGAACAGTTATACATCAATTAATTGGATAACCTAAAAGAAATGGATAAGTTCTTAGAAACTTACCACCTACCGAGACTGAAATATGAAAAAATAGAAAATCTGAACAGACCAATAATGAGTAAGGAGATTGAATCAGTAACCAAAAATCCCCCCAACGAAGAAAAGCCCAGGCCCAGATGGTTTCACTGGTGAATTCCACCACACATCTAAGGAAGAATTAACACCACTCTCTCTCAAACTCTTCCAAAAAGTTGAAGAGGAGAGAACACTTTCAAACTCATTTTTTGAGCCCAGCATTACCCTGGTACCAAAGCCAGATAAAGACTACAAGAAAAGAAAACTACAGGCCAATATCCCTGATGAATATAGATGCAAAAATTGTCAGCAGAGATCTCGTCAAGATGGCGGCGTAAGCAGAGTCTGAACTCATCTCCTCCCACGAACACAACCAGGTTACAACTATTTTCGGAAAAATTACCCTGGAGAGAAAACTGAAAACTGGATAAAAAGAACCCCCACAACAAGGGACAGTCCTGACTAAGGAGGAAGAGGCAGAAATTCCTGCTAGAGAGGAAAGAAGCCATCTTTGGGAGCAGCGGAGCTTCTCAGCTTGCCAGGCACGAGCCACCCTAAGGTTGTGAACTAAAGGCTGACAAAGATTATCACTTTAAGGTGGATAATGATGAAAATGAGCACCAGTTATCATTAAGAATGGTCAGTTTAGGGCTGGTGCAAAGGATGAATTGCACATTGTGGAAGTAGAGGCAATGAATTATGAAGGCAGTCCAATTAAAGTAACACTGGCATCTTTGAAAATGTCTGTACAGCCAACGGTTTCCCTTGGGGGCTTTGAAATAACACCACCTGTGGTCTTACAATTGAAGTGTGGTTCAGGGCCAGTGCATATTAGTGGACAGCACTTAGTAGCTGTGGAGGAAGATGCAGAATCAGAAGATGAAGAGGAGGAGGATGTGAAACTGCTGAGTATATCTGGACAGCGTTCTGCCCCTGGAAGTGGTAACAAGGTTCCACAAAAAAAAGTAAAACTTGCTGCCGATGAAGATGATGATGATGATGATTTTGATGAGGAGGAAGCTGAAGAAAAAGCTCCAGTAAAGAAATCTATACGAGATACTCCAGCCAAAAATTCACAAAAGTCAAACCAGAATGGAAAAGACTCCAAACCATCAATGCCAAGATCAAAAGGTCAAGAATCCTTCAAAAAACAGGAAAAAAACTCCTAAAACACCAAAAGGACCTAGTTCTGTAGAAGACGTTAAAGCAAAAATGCAAGCAAGGATAGAAAAAGGTGGTTCTCTTCCCAAAGTGGAAGCCAAGTTCATCCATTATGTGAAGAATTGCTTCCGGATGACTGACCAGGAGGCTACTCAAGATCTCTGGCAGTGGAGGAAGTCTCTTTAAGACAATAGTTTAAACAGTCTGTTAAAATTTTCCATCTTATTTCATTTCTATAACAGTTGATATCTGGCTGTCCTTTTTATAATGCAGAGTGAGAACTTTCCCTACCGTGTCTGATAAATGTTGTCCAGGTTCCATTGCCAAGAATGTGTTGTCCAAAATGTCTGTTTAGTTTTTAAAGATGGAACTCCACCCTTTGCTTGGTTTTAAGTATGTATGGAATGTTATGACAGGACATAGTAGTAGTGGTGGTCAGACAAATGGAAATGGTGGGGAGACAAAAATATACATGTGAAATAAACTTAGTATTTTAATAAAGTAAAAAAAAATTGTCAGCAGAATACTAACAAAACAAATTCAACAGCACATTAAAAGGATCATACACCACGATCAAGAGGGATTTATCCCTGGGATGCAAAGATAGTTTAAGATACACAAATCAATGAATGTGATATACCACATTAATAGAATGAAAGATAAAAATCATATGATCATCTCAATAGATGTAGAAAAAGAATTTGACAAAATACAACATCTTTCATGATAGAAACCTTCAACAAATTGGGTATAAAAGGAACATACCTCAACATAATAAAGGCCATATATGACAAGCCCAGAGCTAATATCATACTCAATGGTGAAAGGTTAAAATCTTTTCTTCATGGGGCCAGCCTGGTGGTGCAGCAGTTAAGTGTGCATGTTCTGCTTCGGTGGCCCGGGGTTCGTAAGTTCGGATCCCAAGTGCGGACATGGCACCATGTGGCAAGCCATGCTGTGGTAGGCATCCCACATGTAAAGTGGAGGAAGATGGGCACGGATGTTAGCTCAGAGCCAGTCTTCCTCAGAAAAAAAGAGGATTGGCAGATGTTGGCTCAGGGCTAATCTTCCTCGAAAAAAATAATAATAATAAATAAATAAATAAAAGCTTTTCTTCTAAATCAGGAACAAGACAAGGGTGCCCACTCTTACCACTCCTATTCAACATAGTAGAAGTGCTAGCCAGGCAGTCAGGCAAGAAAAAGAAATAAAACACATCCAAATCTGAAAGGAAGCAGTAAAATTGTCTTTGTTTGCAGATGATCCTATCTTATATATAGAAAATCCTAAAAACTCCACCAAAAAACTGTTAGAACTAATCAACAAATTCAGTAAACTTGCAGGGTACAAAATCAACACACAGAAATCAGTTGCATTTCTATACACTAATAAAATATCTGAAAGAGAAACAAAGAAAACAGTTCCATTCACAATAACATCAGGAACAATAAAATACTTAGGAATAAATTTAACCAAGGAGGTGAAAAATGTGTACACAAAAAACTGTAAGACTTTCGTGAAACAAATTAAAGAAGACACAAATAAATGGAAAGCTATCCTGTGTTCAGGGATTGGAAGAATTAATATTGTTAAAATGTCCATACTATCCAAAACCATCTATCTATTCAATACAATCCGTATCAAAATTCCAATGGCATTTTTCACATAAATAAAAGAAACAATCCTAAAATTTGTATGGAACTGCAAATAACCCTGAATAGCCAACACAATCCTCAGCGAGAACAAAACAGACGGCATCACAGTTCCTGATTTCAAACTATACTACAAAGCTATTGAAATTAAAACAGTATGGTACTGGCATAAAAATAGATACATAGACCAATGGAACAGAATCAAGAGCCCAGAAATAAACCCTCACCTGTACAATCAACTAATATTTGACAAGGGAGCCAAGAATAATCAATGGGAAAAGAATAGTCTCTTTGATAAAAGGTTTGGGAAAACTGGATAATCACATGCAGAGCACTGAAATTGGACCCTATGTTACACCGCTCGTAAAAATTAACTTGAAATGGACCAAAGACTTATAAGATCTGTAACCATAAAATCCTAGAAGAAAACATAGGGGAAACCTCCTTGACATTGGTCTTGGCAATGACTTTTTGGATGTGACACCAAAAGCACATGCAACAAAAGCAAAAATTAATAAGTGGCACTACGTCAAACTAAAAAGCTTCTGTATAGCAAAGGAAATAGTCAACAAAATGAAAAGGCAACCTACAAAATGGGAGAAAATATTTGCAAATCATATATCTGATAAGGGGTTAATATCCAAAATATACAAAGAACTCATACAACTCAATAGCAAGAAAACAAACAATCCAAATAAGAAATGAGCAGAGGATCTGACCAGATATTTTTCCAAAGATGTCAACCTAAAAGTAAAACAGCCAGTTATTTTACCAGCAAAATGGGTTTATTTGGCAATAGCAAAGGAATTGCATTTTGGGACAAGCCAGCCATAGCAAAAGCCATAGGCCAGTCCAGCAAGCAAAGGAGGGGAACGTTATTTTATAGAGAAAAAAGAGGAAGTTGGAAGTGGTTGTTTTGAACAAAAGCCCATCGGTTGAAGGCAAGAGTTCAGAGTAATGACAGTTTCTCATTGACTGAGTTGCTGGGGATACAATGTACATCTCTTCCTACTGGGGTCTGTAATTGAGGATTCTTCCTGTTGAGGACTTCATGTTGAGATCTGTCATTGACAATCCTTCCTGCAATTGACTGAAGTGGTAGTGCATGAGGGCTCCCCCTTCTGGCCTCTTAACTCCATTTTAAGTGAGATTTCCCTTTATTAATTTTCACAAAGACATCCAAAGGGCCAACAGGTAAGTGAAAAGATGCTCAAAATCACTAATCATCAGGGAAATTAAAATTAAAACCACAATGAAATATCACCTACCTGGTAGAATGGCTGTCATCAAAAAGACAAGAGATAGCAAGTGTTGGCAAAGATGTGGAGAAACGGGAACCTTTGTGCACTGTGGGTGGGAATGTAAAGTGGTGCAGCCACTATGGGAAACAGTATGGAGGTTCCTTAAAAAATTAAAAAGAACTATCCTATGATCTAGCAATTGCACTTCTGGGTATGTATCCGAAGGAAATGAAATCAGGATCTCAAAGAGATATCTGCACTCCCATGTTCATTGCAGCATTACTGACAACAGCCAAGATATGGAAACAACTCAGGTGTCCATCAGCAGATGAATAGATAAAGAAGATGTGGTATATATGGAATGGAATATTATTAAACCATGAGAAAGAAGGAAATCCTGGCATTTGTGACAACAAGGGTGGACCTTTAAGAGCATTGTGTGAAGTGAAATAAGTCAGAGAGAGAAAGACAAATACAAGGGGCTGGCCGCGTGGCCGAGTGGTTAAGTCTGCGCGCTCCACTTCTGTGGCCCAGGGTTTCACCAGTTAAGATCCTGGGCGCAGACATGGCAGCACTCATCAAGCCATGCTGAGGTGGCGTCCCACATGCCACAACTAGAAGGACCCACAACTAAAAATACACAACTGTGTACCAGGGGGCTTTGGGAGAAAAAGGAAAAATAAAATCTTAAAAAAAAGACAAATACTGTATGATATTACTTATATATAGAATCTAAAACAGCTAAACTCATAGAGACAGAGTAGAATGGTGGTTGCCAGGGGCAGC
The DNA here is from genome assembly GCF_021613505.1 of Equus quagga. Classification (NCBI taxonomy): domain Eukaryota; kingdom Metazoa; phylum Chordata; class Mammalia; order Perissodactyla; family Equidae; genus Equus; species Equus quagga. The sequence continues at coordinate 86,491,483 of NC_060281.1, read as the reverse complement.
AGGATGGGAAAAATGGGGAGATGCTGGTCAAAGGGTACAAACTTTAAGTTACAAGATGAATAAGTTTTGGGGATCTAATGTTCAGCATGGTCATTATAGTTAACAATACTGTATTATAAAGTTAAAAGTTGCTAAGAAAGTAGATATTAAGTGTTCTCACCACAAAAAAATAGGTAATTATGTGAGGTGATGGAGCGTGGTAGCTAACATTATGGTGGTAATCATTTCACAGTATATAAGTGTATCAAATCAACTGGTAAGCCTTAAACCTATACAATGTTATATGTCAATTATATCTCAGTACAGCTGGGAAATAAATAAATACTTACATTAAAAAGACAAAAGGTTTAACATCAATGACCTAAGAAATTAAAAAAGAAGTAAACCCAAGATAAGCAGAAAGAAAAAAATAAAGAACAGAAATTAATATAGAGAAAACAGACAAACCAGAGAGAAAATTACCAAAGCCCAAAGTTGGTTCTTTGTAAAAAGAGCAACAAAATTGTTAACGTCTAGCTTAGTGGACCAAGGAAGGGAACATCAGTTGCAGAACACAAATATCAGAAATAAAATGGAGTTATCACTGATGATTTTTAGCAAAAATTTGAGGAAGAAGTAACACTAATCCTACACAAACTTTATCAGACAATAGAGAAGAAGGTAACACTTCTGAACTTATGAGGCTAGTATTACCTGAATATTAAGACCTGACAAAGACATGACAGAAAAAGACAATTAGAGATCAATATCCCTTATGAATATAGACATAGAATACTTAAGTAGATCTGTCAAAGGAGCTGAAAATAGCTGAAGTTTTTCTAGAGAGAGAGTCAGTTCATTATATAGAGGAAGCTAAAACTGAAGAAGAAATAGTGGTCTCGGAAAGTGGTAGGATGCAAATAATAAAAACAAATCAAGGTTAAAACACCAATAAGATTACCTTTTTTTCCATCTCTCCAACTGGCAGAGATTGAAAAACACCACCTGATGGTAGTGTCAGGAAATATGCATTCTCAAACATTATTGGTGGGAATGTAATGCAGCACAACCTTTTGGAGGACAGTTTGGCAACGCCTTTTTTTTCCTGAGGAAGATTAGCCATGAGCTAACATCTGCCGCCAATCCTCCTCCTTTTGGGTATCTTTCTTTTTTGTTTTTTGTTTTTTTGCTGAGGAAGACTGACCCTGAGCTAACATCCGTTCCCATCTTCCTCTACTTTATATGTGGGACGCCTGCCACAGCATGGCTTGACAAGTGGTGTGTAGGTCCACACCCAGGATCCAAACTGGTGAACCCTGGGCCACCGAAGTGCAACATGTGAACTTAACCGCTGCGCCACCAGGCAGGCCCCAGCAATGCCTTTTAAAAGTGGGTATTCAGGGGCCCACCAGGTGCCATAGTGGTTAAGTTCACACACTCAGCATCAGTCAGCTGGGGTTCCCTGTTCAGTCCCGGGCAGGGACCTACACACTGCTTGTCAAACCATCCCACATACAAAATAGAGGAAGATTGGCATGGATGTTAGCTCAGGGCCAATCTTACACACACACACACACACACACACACACACCCCAAAACAAAACAGATAAAAGTGGGGATTCAGACCATGCACTTTCCATTTTTAGATCCAGCTTCTTTGCATAGAAGGGCGTCCAAATGAGCAGAGATGTCCACAGTATAGTGTTGGATGTGAAGGAGCATGTTTATACAAAGCATGATCCTGTTTTTATGAATTATATTTATATATATGTCCATAGGAGCAAAAAAGACTGTTCAAAAATATAAATATTGTTTCTGGATCTTGGAATTATAGATTATTTTTCTTTTCTTTTTTTTTTTTTGCTTGTTATTTCCTGAATTTTAAAAATGATGATATATATTGTTTCTGAAGCAAGAAGAAAAATTAAGGTCATTAAAGGAAAAAAAAAATTACTAAAGTGGTTAGGGTACTGCCAGGTTAGCACATATTCATGGAAAGAGAGGTTTATCTTCTTTTGTTTTATTCCCAAACCAGCACAATTTGTCTTTGATGGCCCTTACAGAATTCTTTGTCCTGGCAGTGAATGGGTTAGCTTTGTCTTTTCTAGAGGATGGACATAGATCTAAAAATATCAGAAAGAAACCCAGATAAAACAAACCTGAAGACTGAAGAAATTATTGGCTTTTGTCAAAGTCCTACTTTTAGACTGAGTTGGAGGCTTGTTATCTAACATATTGCAACATGGAATTGTAACCCCACCATGTTGCCCTGTTGCATCAGGAAGGAACTGTCCGTCGCCAGAAAGAAAACAGCCTACTTAGAGCCGGCTCCAGCACTCATGGATCCCAGGTGCTGGGAAACTGTTTCTTTACGTTTCCATTCGGTTACCTTTTGGTCTCTCTCTAGAGTCAGTCTTAGAGGATTCCTGGATACCCATTTCTCTTCCTGTTGCCCTCCTCTTCTTCTGCCCACACCTGCCCCACTGTCACCCCATCTCTGACCTGGGTTCCTGGTTCCACTATGGACTATGGGAACAGTCCTGGGCCCTGGGTTCTTCAAAGTGGAGCACGTACCAGACCAAGAAAGCTTTCTGTTGACAGTTCCGATAGTCCCCAGTATATGCTTTTATGACATTATGCTAAGTGGCTCTCTCTCAGGGTAGAAAGGGGAAGAAATACAAGAGTCCTGTGAAACAGGAAACCCTTTTCTTCCACACAGATGCTAGACCTCGAGGGCGGACATAAGGGTTATTTGCATGTTTGGATGCTGCTAGGCTTTCACACTGAGGGATGATAATGTACACGTTGGTCTCAGAAAAAGTTATAATGATTAAGGGAACTAAATTTGCTAACAGAATTAGAAAATTTTATGCTACACCAAGGGAATATTTAAAAAGGTAGCAGAGAGCGTTACATCTTGAAATATTTATACGTATGTATATATACATGGGTTAGTATACACACAATATTTCCTAGTTCAACCGAGAGGGCTGAGCAGCAATGGCACCGCAGTACAATGAGCACATCTAAGGCCTAGATCTTGATTTCTAATATCATTCTGCCATAAAAGGCACCAGGACTCCTTGGAGAAATGGCTGATTCTAGGACTGAGGAAGGAGATATACAAGATGAGCCAGGAGCATCTTGTAAGAGGAAAGTAAGGAAATGCTCCCAAAAAACCAAAACCAAACAAACAAAACAACACAAAGATGTCAAAGGGGCATAGGAACCAACTGAAAAAGCTCCCTCCCAATGGCCACTGGGACAAGGTGAACAGGAAAGTAAAGTAGGGTATTAAATTTGCTATCAGGATTCAAAAAGTTTATACTACACCAGAGAATGTTAAGGAGACTGTAGAGATGGTTACGTGTAGAAATATTATCATCCACCAGTGTAAACGCTAACAGCACCGAAGCATGCAAATAAAACCTATGTGAGCCCTAAAGGATTGTAGTCTAAAGTATAAAGTAAATACCCATGCGTGCATACTGATATTAATCAATGATTGTATAGATAAATAAATTTGGGGGGAGAGAAATCTCCTGTGCAGAGGAACTGCACAGAATTTACGTAGATGCTTTGCTCTCAATGAGGTAGAACATAACTTCCCTCTCTGAAGGTATGGGCTACACACAGTGACTTACTTCTAAAGTTGGAAGTATGGAAATGGGGGAAAGAGTAACTTCACAGTGGAGAAACCTGACAAACACTACCTCAGCCAGGTAATCAAGGTCAACATCAATGTTGATAGTGTGTACCCTTGATAGGATGGGATGACAATGGCACTTTATCTCTGCAGTCTTCCTTCTAAAAACACATAGTCTTAGTCTTAGCATGAGAAAACCTCAGACAAATCCTAATTGAGGGGCATTCTACAAAGTACTCGACCAGTTTCTCAAACCTGTCAAAGTCATCAAAGATAAGGAAAGTCTAAGAAATAAGAAGAGTCTAAAGGTACATGATGACTAAATGTAAGATGGGATCCTGGGGGCCGGCCCGGTGTTACAGTGGTTAAGTTTGCCCATTCTGCTTCAGTGGCCCGGAGTTCGCCAGTTCAGATCCTGGTTGGGGACATGACACCGCTTGGCAAGCCATGCTGTGGTAGGCGTCCCACATATAAAGTAGAGGAAGATAGGCACGGATGTGAGCTCAGGGCCAGTCTTCCTCAGCAAAAAAAGAGGAGGATTGGCAGCAGTTAGCTCAGGGCTAATCTTCCTCAAAAAAAAAAAAAAGATGGGATCCTGGGACAGAAAAAAGGACATTAGGTAAAAACTAAGGAAATCTGAATACATTTTGGGCTGTAGTTAAAGTATGTTACCATACTAATGTAAGATGTTAATGATAGGGGAGACCTGGTGCAGAGCACCTGGGAAATCTCTGTACCATTTGCTCAATTTCCTGTAAATATAAAATTGTTTTTAAAATAAAATGTTGTTTTTAAAAATCATATGAGAAAGCACACATAAAAAAGGAGGCTGTAGAAAATTATTCCAGATTAAAAGTTTATTTTAAAAAGGACTGTTGCACGTGACGCCCCAGAGACTTACTTCCTTTACAAAAATCTATGCACATTTTAAAAACTTAAAGTGTGATTATTGTTCAACCCAGAAATGTCACTTTTTATCACCCAACAAAAGTATTTACAAAGTATACAGAATATATACAAAAGAATATTAATTGTAGCTATTTGCAGAAAGCAAAGAGAGGGGAACGCTTTACCTGTCCGTCTATGGGAAGGTGATTGTATGGTATTGTGGTAGGCAGAATTCAAAGGTGACCCCCAGTGACCCTACCCTTGGGTGTGGTGAAAGTTGCGAATATGATGGATTTCATTCCCATGATTAGGTTGTTACATGGCACAGCTGACCTTAAGAAAGAGAGGTTATCCTGAGTGGCCCTGACCTGATGCGGTGAGCCCTTAAAAAGGACTGGGCTCTTCCTAAAGAAATATGTAAAGCATGAGGGGCATTCTTTGCTACTGGCTTTGAGAATGAAGGAGACCACAATGGTAAGGACTGTAGGAAGCCTCCAGGAGCAGAGAGTGGCCCCCCAGCTGACAGCCAGCAAGGAAACAGAGACTTCCGTCCTAAAGCTGCAAGGAAGTGAATTCTGCCAACAGCTTTGAAGAGGACCCCAAGTCTCAGGGCTGCCTACATGATGTCAGCCATGGGAGACCCTGAGCAGGGGACCCAGCCACTCTGTGTCAGACTCCTGAACCACAGAAACTGTGAGATAACAAATTTGTGTCATTTTAAGCTAAGTTTGTGGCGATTTGTTACACAGCAATAGGTAACTAATGTGAAGGCTGTGGAGTACTGTACAGCCATTCCAACTGGTGGGGCCCATCTGCATGTATGCACCCAGAAGGAAGCCCAAGATTGCTGCTGTTTGAATAAGGGAAGATGCAAATATATATTTTCACAAAACTAAAGCCATCTGTGAGTGGCAGGAAAAGATCTGGAATGATAACGCCAAAGAGCCAGCTAAGGAGTGAGATTTGGCAGAGGAAACTTTCACTTGTTAATATGTACATTTTTGTGTTGCTGGAGAGTTTGTGTTGGTGGAGGGTGGTTGTCTTATTTATAAGGAGCATGCATTTTGTTTCTAATTGAAAAGACAGACCAAACCTTTAACAACTCTCCACTGGCCCTGTTGAGTCCAAACTCAGTACTTACTGAGGCTCCCCTCGATCTGGCTCCCCTGGCCTCCAGGCCTCCTCTCCCGCCTCTCCCCCAGCCGCCTTCCAGCTCCACTGCATCCCCACCTCCAGCTCCCAGAACCCACCCCACGCTGCCTTCTGGACCTTGGCATTCCTCTTCCCTCTTTGTGCCATTCTTTCCCCCTTGTTCCTCATGAGGCGTGTGGCTTCTATTCGTCCTTCAGGGCTGGTGCTTCCTGAAATATTTTCTTCCCTGTTCTTCTGGCACCATCTTCTCTATGTTTGTTTTCTTTTTCCTTTTCCTTCTTGGCCCCCTTTGCTAGCTCCATTTCTTCTCCCTGGCCTTTAGCTTCATCCTTGACCTTCTATTCTCTCTCACCGGGCAAGCTCCTTCCCATCCACTGCTTCAGTTCCATTGCTCTGCCTCAACTCTCACACATCCACCTCTAGCTCAGACATCCCTCTGAGCATGACATTCAGAGAGCCTTCTTCAAAACGAACCCCCACACTTCTCCAGGACACAGAAACCCTCAGTAAATGACACCGTTGTCCTTCCCATTTTGTAGGACAGAGATCTGTCTTCTCTCCTTTCTGAAGCCCAAACACTTTTCTTTATTGTACTGCTCCTCCCTTCTCACCATGAGCGTGATGGCCTTGTACCTGATCCCCCTGCAAGTGCCCTGTACCTCTTCCAGAAGGCTCTTTTTTTTTTAAGGCAACCTTTTTTTTTGGTGAGGAAGATTGGCCCTGAGCTAACATCTGTTGCCAATCTTCCTCTTTTTTCTTCTCCCCAAAGCCCAGTACTTAGTTGTATATCCTAGTTGTAAGTCACTCTAATTCTTCTATGTGGGACGCTGCCACAGCATGGCTTGATGAGTGGTGTATAGGTCCACACCCAGGATCCGAACCAGCCAACCCTGGGCTGCTGGAGCAGAGCACATGAACTTAACCACTTGGACAGGGGGCTGGCCCCTGGAAGGCTCTTCTTAAAAACACAACTCTGACATTACTCCCTACTGAAAATCCTTCAAAAGCTTCCCATGGTCCTAGGGATGAAGACTCAGCTTATCTGACCCAAGCTCACATCTCCTCTTGCCCTCTGTGCTCCAGCCTCTCTGGCATTTCAGTGCTTCTCTCCAAACGGCCTTGTTTCTGGGGCTTCTGCCCTTGCTGGCCTGGCCTGGAGTGTGCCCTCCTCACAGCCTCCCATCCCGTGGTTGGTGCCTAGTTACCATGTGTTTCCACAGAAATCCTCCTCCTCAAGGAAACCTTTCCTGATGCCCAAACTAGACCAAACCCCCGATGTGGGTGCTCAGAGCCCCTGTTCCTGTTCACAGCCCTTCTCACAGTTTGCCATGAAGGTTTAGGTAATTCATGGATTCACTAGACTGAAATCGCCAAGGCTAGGGACCTAACCTGTTTTCCTCCTTTTGTGTCCCCCAGACCTAGCGAGGACAGGCACTCAACAAATAGAAATGGAAAGTTAAGGGAGAGGAAACAGACCAGGACAAAGGGGAGACAGTCCCTGGGGTAAAGAATAACCTAGCGTGATTGTGATGCAGGCTCTGGGAAGATGGAACTGGAAAGGCCAGGTGATGGCAGAATGGGAAGCCTTCAGATGCCAGACTAAGGAATTTGGGCTGTGTTTTGTGAATCGAGGGAAGTCAGCCAAGCTTTCAGAGCAGGACAGCAGTTATATGATCAGCTCAGTGAAGACTAAATGGGATGACCTAGTACATTCTAAAAAGCCTTCGACAGTCACTGGATTGATGTTGGCTATGTCTCTGAGAACAAGGGCTTCTGGAGTGGATTATATTTTCTCTGTGCTGTGCTTACCGAGTCTTTGATATTCCTACTGTAAGTTACTAACACCTGAGGACTTGCCACTAGGAGGTCACAGTGCTTCATCCATTAGCTGTTTAGGAGGCGAATAGGGCTATGACAATAGGCAGTGGAGCATTTCTGCATCTTTTTTAGCAAGGAATCCAAACTTTTTTTTGGTATATGGTTCTTTTAACAGGTGTTTACTGAAGTGAGCAAGGATTTGCTGCTATTTGGAGCCCGAGTGGCAGATGAGACCAACTTCTTGGGGCACAGTGTGAATTAAACCCTGAAGGCTGCTGCAGCGGGATGCCCAGACCACACGTAGACCACCTCCACACCTGCAGAGTTGAGGGGAGCTCAGGTAAGGGGTCCCTAATCACAGTGACTAGCTTGGGAGAGAACATGCTGTAACTGGAGGTGAGGCTTTGGTGGCAGTTTCGGCTTCAGAAGCCAGGTTGGGATTACTCAATCACTCCTCCCTCCACCTCCTGAGGGACCCTAGGTTGTAAGCAGACCTACCTCTCTCTCTGTAACTGTGAGCGTGAAAGCAACCAGGACGTTCCTCCACTCTAAGCTGTAAAGAAACAATTAACTACAGTTAATGGCCCATAATTTGTTATTTCTGTATTCTATTCCCAAGGTTCCCTCCTAAGTTATCACCCAGGAAGAAACATAAAACTGCACATAAAACTGTGTATTTCATAGAAACAAAGGAAGAGAGCTCTTTTTTGCTTTATCTCCCTCTGATTTAAAACAATGGGTCTTCCTAGCTGGAAATGAGGCTCATTGCCTCGCATCATTACGATGCAGACGTACATATGGGACTGCCTACATAATTTGTGGGACCCAGTACAAAATGAAAATTGGGGCCCTTGTTAAATATAGTAGGAATTTCAAGCCTGCAACACAGGAGCATTAAACCAAGGGCAGGGCCCTTCTGAGTGTGGGGCCTTGTGCGACTGTAGAGGCTGCTGACACACAGAATGGTCTGAGTACCAGGAGGACGAGGGGCACTTCACCCCGAGGAGCTCAGGCACACAGCAGAGCCTCTGCAGAGAGGGGAGGGTCAGCAAAGACCCAGATGAAGCATGGAGTGGCCAGAGGGCCACTTCTGAGGGCGTGGATGGTGTGACCCAGGGCAGCATTCTCTTGGTGCTTCTCCTGGTCCTGATCTGCCTGAGGGCCCAAGGATCAGAAAAGAATTGGGGGCTGCCTTAGGACATTGGAAGGAAGGGGCGATGAATGGATGTAGAGAATGCTGGCATTGAGGAGGCATGATGGGGAGTTTCTAGGCATGGAATTATCCCTGTTTTGTTTTTATTTAATCAACCATTTTTTTTTTTTAATCTGAAGTAGAATATATCAAATTTAGATGAATGGTTTTTTTCCCTCTAATCTTGCTTCTCTCTTTTCTCCGTCTTGGTAAATGATCCAACTGGGTGGATCACTGTCCATCCAGTTGATCAAAGCAGAAACCGGGAGCTGTCTTTGATTCCTCCTCCTTTTTCACCTCAACACCGCTCACTAAATCCCACCAATTCTTTCAGTGGCCCTCCCTAGCCACATATCCACTCCTCTCCACATCCCCTGACACCAGCGCCATTTCTGGCATGACTGACAATAGCCTCCTCGCTGACTGGCTTTTGAATCGTACAGACTGGGTTTAAGTCCTCATTCTGCCACGTTAGCTGAGTGACCTTGGGTAGGGCTCTTCACCTTTCTGAGCCTCGGTTTCCTTATGTGTAAAATGAGGATACTAATATCTATCTTAAAGGGTTGTTGTCAGGACTAAATGAAATGATGCAAGTGGCTTAGCACATAGTACGTGCTCAATGAATTAGTTCCTTCTCTCTCTTTCCCTCTCCACCCTTCAGGCCTTAGTTTAAACGTTGCTTCCTTAGGGACCCCTCTCCTGACTTGCACAGAACTCGGTGCAGCTTCCCACAGACCACCAGACTGCTCTGCAGCATTCCTCACACTTACCTGTCTTCTACCAACAGTTCTGTCCATGAGGACAAGGATCCTGGCTTTCTCTGCCTAATGAGGAGTAGGCACTCGGGTTTTATTTGACTAGTATCCTCATACACAATCAAGGTTCCTGGGCATGAGGTCCCTGTAATGTTCTCCCCTAACTGTGAGTGAGTGGGCAGATGACCACATTACATAAACAAACAATGGAGACCAAGAGTAACACATCAGATTCAGGTTAGACCCAGCGCGCTGGGGCTGATTCATCATCACAGACCCTTTCGTGAGACAGACCTGGGTCAGGGAAGGCCCACTCAGGGCAAGCCTGACAGCAGCCAGGAAACTGGGTGCTCCAGGTCAACAGAGCCAAACTTCCCTGAGAATCAGTGGAGCTGGAGCAAGGATGTGACAGCACGAGGGGCAGGACAACACTCCTGGAGAAGGAACGAAGGCGGAACTCCCTGGTTCATTGACTCAGGGCCCCCTGAGAGGTTGGGCCAACCCCTTTCTCCTCAGGCCTTGGCAGCTCCCCACTGGGTGTTCTCCACTGAGGCCAATTGCATGAAGCGTGCAACTAAGGGACCAGTGCCCTAAAAGCCCAAAGTGGGGTAGGGGGGCTGGTTTCTTTTAACTTTGTGAAACATACATGTAGAAAAGTACATGAAACATATCTGTAGAGACTGGTGAATTGCAAGGTGAGCATCTATGAAACCCACCACTCCGATCAAGACCCGGAGCATCTCCAGCACTCCAGAAACCCAGCATCCTCCCCAACCTGCTCGCTCCATCCCCCGAGAGATGCCCAGGCCCTGGCTGTTGTAGTGACCATGTCTTTGCTTCCCAAAATAACAGTTATGTTTTACCTGGTTTTTAACTTTTGCAGAATGGAATCACACAGCACATAATTTTGTGAGAGTCATCCATGTGGTTGTGTGTAACTAGTTTATTCATTCGTTGCTATGTTATATTTCTGTGGATGAATGTTTCACAGATTATTTATCCTTTGTCCTGTTGATGGACATTTGTGCTGTTTCTGGCTTGTGTATTTTCTGTGCCTTAAGTGTGAGGCTTGCAGAGGTAGTGGGAGTTCGGAGTGAAGGGAAGGGAGGGAAAGAAGCAGAAGCAGCTCTGGGCATGGGGGTGGGGTAGGCAGAGGGTCAGGCAGGGCTAAGGAATTGCAGAGCAGGGCTGAAGGTACCATGGAGGAAAGGGCGTCAGAGGGCTCCTTAGAAGTTTGCTCCTACTGAGACTACGGGGTGCACTTCCCCCCTGAGGGCAAGTGTTTTGCCTTCCTAAGGCCATGGTCAGGAGGTCTGGCAGGCATGGGCTTGACTCCTCCTTCTGCTGGACCTGCTGTGGGACCTGACTTCTCTACTCCCCATGGGGTGCACGGCCAGCTCTGCATGCTCAGAAAGAAGGCTGGGGGAGGCAGCTTATAGCAAAACACTGCCTTAGAAGGACAGAGGAAACACCACACACTAGTCGGGCAGTCACCTCTGGTGCCTCTCCTTCCCCAGGATAGGCACACATCAAGAGGTTTGTGTTTGGGAAGTTCAAGGATCACCCACTTGCACATCCAGATGCTAGCCAGAATGAAGGTAAGGTGGCCAGAGGCCTGAAAGGAAGGGGCCACCATTGCTGACTGCTTGCCCAGCCCTCACCTGCGCTGAAGCGAGGCTGCCCCGGGGAGCCCATCTCTTGGAGACTCCCAGTAGCCTAAGGCAGAGCTCCCCACCCTAGCCAGAAAACCTGTCCCTGGCAACACTCCAGCCACAGTGGCTGAATCTGCAGTATTGACACTGGGGACTGTCCTGGCTGGAGATGGCTGGGAGTCTCTACCATCCCCAGAAAGACCTGACATATTTTCCTCCTCTCTAGTTTGGCAGGTACAGGAAAGAGAAGTGCCGTTGCCTTGGAGCAGGGCAGGCTGCCGGGAAAACAAGCAGGATTCCTGCCTCCTTCACCTTCAGGCTACCCTGGAAGGCAGGTAAGGTGTGAGAACTCAGATTCCAAGCAGACATTCAAGTGCGAGCTTTGGCAGGATCCCACCCCCATGATGCAAACATGCCCTATGTCCTCATGGATATTCAACAGCCTCTTGGGTTGATTGGACAAACATCCCCACAAATGAGAAATTGAAGCCGAGTAGGGTGGTCAAGGCCACACTCTAAATAAGAGAACTGGAACACAGGTCCCAGAGACCCAGGGTCAGGGCAGCCCAGAGCTGCGCACATATAGGCACGTGCCAAGGTAGACACTGAGCTCTCGCTTCAGGACAAAGGTTGTCTTAACCCCTGATGGAGTCGGTGTCTGCTGCCAGTTGATCTCAAATACAGATTGGTCCCTGTGCTAGACATGGAAACATTATAGTTGAGTGAGGGAGTTCCACCTAAGAAACTTGGTAAATTTTGGTGAGTAGCTAATTCCTTCTTGCAACATTCGTACATCATTTAATACACTTATGGATTTTGGAAATAAATAGTCCTATGTAAATCCAATGTAATAGCACTACTACTTTAAAATTAAGGGTTCCCTTGGAATTGCTCCTGAACCCTCCTCTACCCTGGTGTGGGCCTTCCTTTTATCCTCCACGTGGCCTCTTACTGTCCCTCCCATTTCATCTTCCCTTGCTTTCCAGCACCGACTCCCAGCTGGCCCTGACTCAGGAGAGATTGGGTATGTACCGGCAGTGGCTGGGAGTGTGGCCTCTGGAGGCAAAGGACCTGGACTCAAACCATGGCTCTGCTGCATAGTTGCTGTGTCACCTTAGGCAAGGGGATTAAGAGAGATGTTGTCTCAGTCACCTTATTTTCAAATCAGGATATAATAGTACTGACCTCACCAGGCTGAGAGAATTAAATGTTAATTCATGGCAAGTACTTAAATAGTACCTGGGCCATAATAAATCTTAACTGTTATCTTGTACAGAAACCTCAAATAGCTATAGAACTGAGACCAGTGTTTGTCCTGAAAGAGACTTTCGGACCTTTTAACAAATATTTCCTGCCTTCCCTTATTCGCTAAGCAGAGCACTCCGGCTCAGTTCCCCAAACCGGCCCTCCTGCCTTGGCTCATGCTGACCCAATACCACCATCAGTCGCTGTCCCTCAAGGGCAGGCTCTCTCTGGTCAGATGAGTCCATGGACTGTCTTCTTTCTTTGAGCCACATCTAACTAGTTAGTGTTCAAGTTGCTGTAGCCACTAGGTTGTGGAGGCAAGCTGAAGTCATCAGACATGAAAAGTATCCTCCAAGTGACCACTTATAAAATTACATCCATCACAGCTCATCTCTCCTGTCTCTGCATCTAAGATTGTGAGTTGTTCTAAACTTCTGACATTGAAAATACAACAAAAATAGGTACCAAAGTACAATTAAAGTTTTGCAAAACATGTAGAATTTCATAGTCCTTAAAGTATTGTTGGTAAACTGCTCAAATGAGAGCAGTCATTGCAAATGAGGATCTGAGAGTCAGACCCATTAACAAATGAAGAGAATAGCTGCATATAACCAATTAGATGCTTCCTGGGGGATGATCTGAATATCAAAGGTCTAAAGGATTGAGAGACCCTCAGGAAAACAGAGGCAGCCCTTGACTAACTTTTGCAAAAAGGACCCTGACTGATTGCACTGTGGGAATCAAACATGAAATGATGTCCTATTGTGCAATCATGTAATTTTAGGAGGGAAATATACATAAAATATTTTTTGGTCTAAGAATTAGCCTATAGTTGCAATAACATTTTGTTAACAGATACTTATTTTAGTAGTTTCATTTTGCAAGATAACGTTCCAGTTGAACCTTTTTCACTATTTACCATAAGAAACTCTGGTCTCCATTTTAAGTGGGTTGACTCTAAGAGGCTTTTTCAGGTCCCAGTTCTTTTTGGATAATGAGAGCCTTTTAATTTATCTGCCCAATCTTCCCTAACAGACGGCACACTCTTGAGGGCAAATGCCAGAGACAGAAATGCCATGTCACCTCATGAGGCAGTGAGGGCGGGGATGCATCTAAGTCACCAGTGAAGCCTGTGCAGACCAACAGCCCTCAATTACTTGTTAAATGAACGAGTCACCCAGTGTATCCAGAGCTGTTAGAGGCAGAGACCCATGGCTGAACCTGTTAGGGTCCCCAGCAATGAGGGGTGACTGTGTGACCTCAGACACTGTCTCTTGTCCTCAGCCCACTCTGGGCTTTTCAGGCATTGGCAGTGACCTCTAAAAACCTGGAGTGCTTTGAAGGGCAGGGCTATGTGGAGGATACGAGAGTGGCCAGGGTGATCTCCTGCTGCCACCCCGCTGCCCTCCCCATCAGGCAGCACACAGGAGCCGTATGCAGTGGCTACAGGTGCCCTGGTTCATTCCTGCCTGATGTGGTTCAGAACTTCCTATGACTGTTACTGAAACCAAAGTGGGTTAGCCTCCTGGCAAGTTAAATCAGACTCTCCATCAGAAGGAGTTGTCACACAAAGTAAAGTATATTAGCAGCAGCAAATAGGAGGCCATGTGGAATCATTTCCAAAGTTGTGGCGTCCCTGAACAAAGCAGGGGCTTTTTATTTTGGATGGGGAATGAATATTCAAAAGGGGAAAGGTGGGTATTCGCTTGGGCAGGCTCAGTTGGAAAACATGCTTCCGCGTACACTGCAGGTTATGGTAATAAGGCCTAAGCTCATTCCGAGGGGAGATCCTAGCATTAAAAATAAGGCTTAGTCTTGTGATTGGTGGTTGGTGAGCACATCTCTTAAATGCTTTCAAACCCACCCTTGAGTTCCTTGGGGAAATTAGTGACACCTTGAGCTTCATAAACAGACTGAATGATGGTACTTTTCCCAGTCCTAGGGAAGGTGGGTGGGGATTTGGGGAGGAATTCAACTGCAATCTGGAAAGAGGAGGTTAACTTCCTACTTGGGGGTGGGGGAAAGGAGAAAATTGGCACCAATGTTCACCCCTGCCCCGGGGTGCCAGCTGCTTGGGAAGGAACTGCTGATATTTTGGCGCTTTAATAGCCTCCACGCATAGGACAAAAAGCAAGGCCAGCATACAACCCGGGCCCAGGCCTCTGCCTCCATCTGTGCTGCACCGAGGTAAGGCCCACCTGGCTCTGCCGCCCCTGCCCCTCAGCCTGGAGAGCTAGCCCACGTTACGGCTCGGTCTTTAGTAGAGAACCTAAAACTCATCAGCTGTTCAGCAAAGTGAGGCCACAGCAGTCTCCAGAGTACTCGGGAGTTCTTAGATGCCTCCTCAAGTCCAACAAGCAATTTCTCTCTCAGCCTCCTTCCCGTTGCTTTTATACAATTTTAAAGCATCAGTGCAGACCTGCATCTGTTAAAAAATTTTTTAACTCTTTAATAAAATGCATATATGAACTTTAAAGTCTTTGAGTAGTGATGCATTTGCAATTTATTGTAAAATTCAGATCAGAATGCTTTAAGGTCAGAATTTTAGCTCTGTGGGGTGGCAGGCCCGGGGCAAGGTCAGTTGTCTTCTAGTTTGAATACATGGCGGAACGGAAGCACCGTCTGGCGCTGATCATTCAGGATGTCTGCCAGCAGCAAGAGACAGACAGAAATGCCATCTTACCTCATGGACAGCGCGGAGAGAGGCATTTACTAAGCAGGCACCTTCAACCCCTTCTCTGTGGTAAGTGCCGTGCTCTAGACAAGGAAATGCTCACTTCCTCACCTGCCCTCAGACAGCTCAGCGGGTCCTGCAGGGCTGGGATTCCAGCTCAGGCCTGTGGGCTCAGAAACGCAGGTTCTTGGGCCAGCACGGTGGCACAGTGGTTAAGTATGTGTGCTCCACTTTGGTGGCCCAGGTTTGCAGTTCAGATCCCGGGTGCAGACCTACACACCACTCCCTCAAGCCATGCTGTGGTGGCATCCCACTTACAAAACAGAGGAAGATTGGCACAGATGTTAGCTCAGGGACAATCTTCCTCAAGCAAAAAGAGGAAGATTGGCAAGAGATGTTAGCTCAGAACCAATCTTCCTCACCAAAAAACAACAAAAAAACCCCCCAGGTTCTTTCCAGATAAACTAGTGATTTTGAAACTGTCTTTTGTGGCGGTGCTTCAGAGGTTCTCTTTAAACATTTGCTTCAAATGTCATCTTCAATATTAAAAATCATTAATGTATATAGTCAACTGTAAAACACACGAGTTTAGGCTGCCTGAGACCTCACAGTAAGGCCTCCACAGCTGTGCTTGTGTGGGCTTCTCAGGGGTCGTTGATCAAGAGGGTTGCTGGCCTGGTGCTGTGATCTCCAGAACTCAATGCTAGAGGCTCTCACCATAGAATAATTTTAGTGTTTATTATAACCTTTGGGTGTTTCTTATCTGATATATGGAGGATAAGGACTGAAAACAGATGTTGGATATTCCTCTATTAATCGCTTTTTTAACGCTACTTCAGTTTTGTCAATAATAACCAGAGATTGCAGGCAAGCTTTGACTATTACCATTTGCAGCCACTTATCTGTATACAGTCAGGACTTTTCTCCATACCATACAAAGAAAACAAATTCAGAGATAAATTGGATGCTGACACAGTTCATAACTATCCCACTTGCATTAGTCAAGTCACTCGCCACCCCACTGTTTTAAGACAATGTTATGACTTGAACTTAGAGGATTCATGCTAATAACATGGTTTTAGGTACGTGAAGGGTTAAAAAGAAAAACAAAAACACTGGATTATAAAAAAACCTTTCAATTTTGCTTAGGATGGAGAGGAGAGCTCACAGTTTAAGCCTTCTGATAGCAACTACTAAGCTCTTCTCCAAGATTTCTGGCTTGGCCAACTCAAAGAGAATCAGGTTAAAATAGCTATTTATCTAAGACAGTCTTCTGGAAGCCCAAGAGCACTGAAGGGGAGGGGTCAGGAGAGAATGTTTCTTATTCAAATTTTGCTGTTAATTTACTGCAGCAAAACCTGGGATAAGTCTTTGCTGCTCCCTGAGCCTCAGTTTCCTCAACAAAAAACCAGGAGGTCGGATTCAATCAATGATTTTCAGACTTTTATCTGAAGCACCAAACCCTTTCTTCAATCAGATCTTATCTGGACGTCTGATATGGCATGGGCCTAGGGGCTCCCTCTCCACAAAGGCCCCAAAGAACAGCAGGAAAACCACGGAACTAGATACTCTAAGGTCCCTCCCAGCCCTGAATGTCAGATTTCATATCCCCCGGTCCACCTCCTGGCCGGGCCCCTCCCTCTCTCCTGCACCAACTAAGGGGCTGAGCTGATTTATCCCTTGCACTGACTAGAGAACCAC
Source organism: Equus quagga (assembly GCF_021613505.1). Taxonomy (NCBI): domain Eukaryota; kingdom Metazoa; phylum Chordata; class Mammalia; order Perissodactyla; family Equidae; genus Equus; species Equus quagga. The sequence goes on along the minus strand of NC_060281.1, from coordinate 86,474,781 downwards.
TGTGGCAACCCAAATCCAGGGCTGAACAACTGTTTGTGGGTGAACACGACACATTTGTTTAGTTTACATGGTCACTGAGGCTACAGCAGAATCAATGCTGTTATAATAGGCAAGTAGTGTCAGCAGCAATACACAGTGTATTTCTTAAACAGCATCCAAGACTTGTGGGTTACATTTGCATTTTTTTAAAAAAAATCTTATAAACCAATTGGGAAACAGTTAAAGGCCAATTTTAAATTTCACTGAAAATACAACTGAAATGCAACTGCTATGAGCAATGTAAGAAAAGTTGACTAAGAACTCGGATATGATAGACAAAACCGTAAGTGGTAAATAAAACAGCATAGCAGCATTTAAAAGCTTTGTAATTCCCATTTCAGAGGGTGCCCCTTCCCCTTCCTCTCATGCCTCTGAACAACTGCCTAGCCTTGGCCAGGGAGGCAGCTGCTATCTGTACGGAATGCATGGCAGATAAACTTTACACACAGGGGAGAGGAACAAAGGGCCCAGTGTGGCTATGTGCTGGGGACAGTGGCACTCATGTTTAAGAGTCAGAGGCTTAGGAGGGTCGCCTCCTATTCCTGCTCTTGTTCAAAGCCTCTCACACATTCTAGTCCTGCCCTTGAGATACCTTGTCAGTAACCTCAACTTAGAACAAATGTTCTTAGAAGATGTAATTAGAAGTTAAAGAGCTGGGACTCCTGCCATGTTATCCAAAATACCAAATGGAGAGTCAGTCATTTTGCTCCACAGCCCAGGGCCCACTTAACTCTGCTGTTAGCCCTATCCTCAGCTAATGCAATCGGGTGGGTGCAGCTGCAGCCCTGGGGACAGGTCACTTGAACAGGCACCAGCAAAATGAAATCCTGCAACAGACCCTTCAAATCAGCCTCATTCTTAAAAGATCAATAGAGGTCAGCACCAGAGTTAACAACTTCAATAGGCATGGGATCTCCTAGCCTCGTGTGCAGTGGCCAATCATATCAGTTGTCTCAAGGACAGCAGCCTGTAATCTTATTCTAGGATATACCTTCAATTCTCATTTTGATATTTTTTAATAGTGGAAATCATTTAACAGATCCTCTGGCACCATTCTGTTTATTCCCCTTTAAATCTGCCACAGTACCTTTTTAATCCTTAGAATATTTGCTGACACAGAAATGAACAGTGGGCATATTAGCAAAATTACTAAAGAAAAAGCTTTCTGTATATCCTTACTAGAAAATGTCAGTGGATGAAGGCAGCCCTATCATCTGTGGACTGGGAATAATGAGCCCCAAGTACAGCACGAAGGGAAACATTGAGAGAGTGCCAGGCTAGGAAAGTTCAGGGATGAGGAGGACATCGTGCAGTTCAGGGCCACTGTTAAGTACCCCATTGCTTCAGACCAAATTCCTCCACGTGATGGCCTGAAGAAAGCTGGCCTTGTCCTTAAAGAACTGCTTTTCTCCATGTACAGCCATCGTCCACGGGGCAATTCTCTGCCTTTCAACTTCAACCTGCACCGTGCAGGTCTCACCAGCATCCTGGCTCTTCCTCCTCCTACTCCCAGCAGCTCCACACCCATGGCCCCTGACAGCCTCGCTAGGTTCTCCTAGTGTTTTAACTCGCTAAGGGCTAAACCATTAGACCTCAGGAACAATAGAAGCTGTGTAGACACACATTGGCTATGACACACTTTTCTACAAACTGATCTGAACGCAGCCTGGGCTCTATGATGGACTGAAGACAGCTGAAATGGTACCTTCTCCCAGAAGACAGGCTAATTCTGAAACACCTGCTGGATGGCACGCACAGCTTTCAGACTGGAACCAGCTGAGCTGTTTTTTAAGTGCTTGTATACTTCAGGCAGAGAGTACATCCATAAAGTGACCCTGGAACGCCTAAGCCAGAGTTAAAGCACTTCGGGGAGTTCTGAGCAGATCCTGTTCAGGGCCCAGCCAACTCACCACACAGATCTTGGGCTGACGACACCAGAGCTGGGCACCACTCAACACCAACCTTCCCTACAGAGGAAGTATGTAACACCGTGGGATGGGAAGCATACCCAGCAGCGATGTAAGGGAAAGAAAATCCACCCCTATGAAGAGCAGGAACTAACCAAGTGACTGGAAGCTATGGCCTTGCTCAGCTGGTTGCAGATCTAAGGAGCAGAGTTTCCTCCGTGTGTGTGGAGGAAGGAGCCCTCTAGTAATCATATCCAATTCAGTGTCTGCCCCCGAGGTCTCTGTCTGCCCACCCATGTAAATACTTTCTAGCCACCACCACCCCCAACATCTCCTTTCACTCTCCCACCGCATGCAGGGTCTGTGCTTAACTGCCGCTACAGGTGCAGCTTGATGCCCCTGGGTGGGCTGGGGTTAGGGGGCCAAGGCACTTGCTGCCCTGAAATCAGAGCAGTAGCAAAAAAAGGAGCCTGGAGGCCAGAGATAGTTTTAATTACTCTTGATGCTCAGTTCTTCAGATAAGGAAGAACCACCCATTGTGAAGATGCCTGACTGCTTTGCCTTTTTAGCTGTGGAGATGTTAGGGGCAAAACCATCAAGAAAGTGTGTTTCACAGCTTGGGCATCATGGTGCAGCTCCTTGCCAAGGTCCAGAGTTGAAAAGAAATCTGTAGTTTTCCTTTGCCAAAGTTCAGTTTCCCAGCAGCACCTCAAATTGCTTCTGTGTAAAAGGGAAAAGGGATGGAGAGAGGACAGACCACAGGAAAAAGAATTAGAACATGTTAGCAAATGCTACCATGCGGAACACTAAACTTTATTCACTTTATTTATATATTTAACAGATCTAAAGTATTTACTTCTTGCTTTGACAAAAAATGAAAAATATAGGAGCACTGACTGACTCCTCTTTAGGAGAAAAGGGTTATATGTACAGCTACGGAGAGTTACGGTTCCTCCTTTACATACAAAGAAAAATATTAATAAAAAAGTGCTTCATTGATCAAAAAAGGGCTAAGAGCTGCAAGCATTTATTCACACTGTACATCAGACCCAAGAAACCCGTATCATAACCTCTTGGCACCTGTCACTAGGAACTGCACAATCTTCAATTACACTGACTTCTCCCTACCTGCACGGCCAGACCACACAGAGTGTGGAGAAGAACTACACCCTGTTTCACTAAATTCAAACTCCGAGCAACCTGCTGCCACTGGGAAGTCGGAGACGTGCTCAGAGGCGCTTGGCTTTGCCTGGACCAGCAGCTCCAGGGATGGCTTCTGGGCCACGTCTTCACCACACCCAGACACACACAGCAGCCACCTTCCTGAGACACAACTTGCCCTTGGCCGGGGAACTGCTTCCAAAAGTTCACAAGAGTTCCCTGGGCTCACCCCCACCACACACCACAATCTGCCCTGTTACCAGTTAGCAGCTTTTAGCAGAGCCAAACATGGCCCTTCCCCCGAGAGGGAGGGCAGGCACAAAACATGGATGCCAAGATTACAAAGCACAAACCTAAACTCCTCTCCACCCTTCCCCATACCTACCTCCACCACAAATATTTAAGGCTCTTTAGGGACCACATCAAAGCTTACTGAGGAAAGATGCCCAGAATCTCCTACGGGCTGTGTCACTTCTGAAAGAACCCTGCAGAGTCATCAAGTGGCCCCTCACTGCTGGCCAGGAGCAGGGCAGGGGGACTGTTGGACCCTTCCCGCTGCCCCAAGAAGGGAAGGAGGAAGGCTGATTGTATGGGACATGCTCCCTTTTCCAGAGGCTTGCACTCTAAAGGCTGATTCTACCCCTTAAGAGGGAGATCCATGATTTGTTTGGTTTGGGAATGGGGAAGTTTTGGAACCCTGAGTCTGGATTTCCCTGTGCTGGCTGAGGAAGAGATTGTTTGGGGGACCAGGCCCCAGAAGGGGCTTCCAGGTGTGCCTGAGCTCAGGGCAGGCTTTGGCCTTGGCCACAGCAGCAGGACACTGCACTCTGGCCAGTCTGCACTCTTATGCCTGAGCGTGGGAAGCACTACACAGCCTGGCAGAGGGAGGCAGACCCATGACAGTGAAGGGAGCCCTAGACAATCTGAGTCAAGTTCAAAACAGAATCCCATGGGGGAGAACATGCTGGCCACCCATTCCCAGCTCCTCTCACTTGCCTCAAAGGAGCATACACCTTTCTTCCCCAGAGGAGAATCTGAGGGGTTCCTTTTACTGTGTGTCACTCCCTCCAAATACCAATCCCATTTATCTGTCTAGAAGGTGAGACTCGCCCAGCTTCTCAGGAAGGAGAGGGCACCCGGGGCAGTTCTCTCCCTTGTAGCAAAGGCTTTTCCCAACAAGCTCTGATGTGGCGCTGGCACAAGGAATGGTCACAAATGTCAGCACTGGCTTTCTTCCCTGCTCACTATCTCAGGCCTCCACTCCTGACTCTAGGCCGGTCAGAGGCTGGAACCAAGCCAACCCTCAGCATCACCTGACAGCAGGCGGCTCAACAGTTACAGGGGGACTGGCAACCTCTGGTCTTCCATCCAAAAACAAAAAAATTTAAGACAACCAGGGGACATTTTTCTTTTTTGGAGGCAGAGGGAGGATGGAAAAGGGAGGAAAAAAACAGGAAAGAAAAATCAATCTACAATCCAGTGGTACATCCCAAATTTCTGTCACTCTGCATAGGTGGTTCCATGCCCCCATTCCAAAGTGCACAGGCCTCTGAGTCTGCCCAGGCTGTGTGGGCCTGTCAGAGGAACAACAGCTTGGCCTCTGCCCACCCCAGTTCACTGAGCTTCAGTTTGAAGTGGCAGCAATGGGCTTATCCAGTTCAAGATCAATGCTGGAGCTTGTGGGATGCAGGCTGCTGTAGCAAGACTTGCACACTCGACTAGGTTCAAAGAGCTGCTGGCTTGGAACTGGAACCTTCTGGTTACAACAACTGGAGCAGAATACGTTCCCACAATTCCTTGGGATGAGAAGAAGACATAAAACAATGTTAGTTTTGGTAACGAGAATAGAGTGGGGAAACCAACTTCAGAAGACAGAACTTCACCGTACGTAATTTGGATGTGCTGGAGACTCCTCTAAGATCAAACACTTTTATTTGTCTAGCCCAGAAACAAGCCAAGCAGGGAGGGGATCCCCACCTAGCATAGTCACACACCACTTTCACTTTAGGGCCAAGGACACTTGGCAACCTCACCACTATGGCTCAAGGTTACCAGGTGTACAGAAGGATGCTGCTCAAGAGATCTGTGAGAACAAATGGGCTGAGGGCAGAAGCAGCTCCTAGCTCAGTGGGTAAGTCCTGGCCCGGGAAAACCCAGTGGCCACAACCACCTGGGCAACAGCCTCCATATAGTTTGTGATCACAGAGGCCAGAGTTCAATGGAACTGCCTCCGAGCTCTTCAGATGAGAGAAACTACCCAGCCCAGCTGGGTAGTGAGAAGCCCTGCCCAAAGGGCCACTTCCCCAGAGGCTCAGAGGCAGCAACATGGAGAATAGACTGCTGCCATCTAGGACTGCTCTGCTGCCAGCATGCAAAGCCAGGAGACAAGCAACCAATGACACATGCTCAGGGTGAAAGGACAAGAGCACAGATGAACACACATGCACACACACTCCCTTATTAGATAGGTGTCAGTCAATTATGGCTCATTCCCCAACCCGCACGCATCTCCAGGGAATACTAGAGCTCTATCTGAAGGTTTGACTGCACTCAGGCTCCAGGAGTCCCTCTTTTCCGCTTGAAAGCCCAGCTCTGATGCATCTGTGCAGCACAGCTCCGCACACCCAAACAGATGCTCTTCACAGCTAACAGGACAGGTAGCTGGCAAGGGATGGGTTTCTGCTCACCTTATAACCCGTCTGCTGGGTCCCAAAGTACAAATCAATCCCAACACACCCAAGAACGGGAGACTATAAGGAGCCTGACACAGCCCACCAAAGACTTGGGGAAAGCAGCTAAAGGGAAATCCTCCTTCTCAGCCAGCATCACTCACTACCTTTTCATTTATGCTCCTCAGAATGCAAACCCACTGCTGGATTAAGGACCACTTAGGCACAGAGGAGAGAATACGGAATACCCTTTGGGGACAAAAGAATACCACAAAAGGAAAAGGCCAGACACGGGGCAATGGAAAGACAGAGAAGTAAAACAAACACACAAAACTTCATCTACTAGAATGCAGTTCAGTACTTCCCAACTCTGTTTCTGAAAAGCATGAGTGGGCAACACAGAAAAATTACCTAAATCTATTTCTGATTGTCTACATTTATTTAACATACCTGTTAGAGTTGGCTCAAAAAGCATGACATGAATTTGATCGGTTAAGCTTTTCTATCTGACTTCTCTCAGGGGATCCTGACAGACCCTAAATGGATTCTTCCCTTAAAGTGTCCCATGCTAAAACAGTGCTTGGGAAAGACCACCTCTGTTCAGTCTGGTCTCTTTAAAAAAAAAAAATAGGAGTGGTGATGCCGTTTGATTTGGAAGTCACTAGCATCATTCTGGCATGACTGACCCAAAAGAAACAGCTCTAAAAACCCAATTGGCTACTCCACAAGCCCAGCCCCTGCTGAAGCACTGCTTCTCATCACAAGCAAGATGGCTCAGCTGAGCTGTGAGGTCGGAGGGGAGTACACGGCTGCAGTGTGACTCAGCCCTAATGGTTTCCTCAGTCAGCTGCTTTGATTTCCCTGCAAGCCCACCTGCCTGCCTGCCTGCCCTCTCAGCCCCAGGCTTCATCCCAATGAGTGCAGAGAGGGGAAACGGCAGAGTTAGTGTGGACAAGTTATTGTAGATGTGTGGACGTCACAGACAGGTTGTTGCAAATGCTCACCACGTTTGATCAACACGGTCAGTGTCCCTGCAAGGAGGGGAGAAAGAGCTCAGAGGAGAAGCCAAACAAAGACATCTGGGCTTGGGGTGCAGGGTGGGGAGATACACAGTCCTACAGGCATCATTACTAGACAAAGAGGTGGTTTCATTTTCAATCTGGATTCACTAGTGTGGCCGAGCTGTGTCATGATTCAGATAAACTGCCTATCCCAAGAACACTGAACATCCTCCAGATAGTCATCACCCCAGCTGGGACAAAGCATCCCTAGCAACTCACTGCACCAACTGAGAAGGAAGAAAGAAGTCAGGAGCCTACTCAGCTGTCCCTTCTAGTATCCCCAGCTATGTCTGCTCACCACTGGCACAACGAAAACAAGTTTGGGGTCAGGGAGCGGGCGTAAGAAGTAGGAAAATGAAGTTCCCTGCCCACAGCAGGAAAACTATTTTTGCTCATAGCAGCATGCTGAAATGGGAAGAAATCTTATTCTAGTAATAAGAAATGGCAGTTTGGGCGGTGGACCAATCCTGGAAGTAAAATAAAAAAAAAGGGACATCATTTGTACATTTCAAAATTTAGTCATGATCACTCTGAATTGGAAGAAAGACACCAAATGCAGTTCTGCAACCACCAATTATAGAGGCACAAAAGATGAGTCGGGGTCCTGTAAACCTGGGGTCTGTCTCAGCCAGAACACTGCCAGCCCAAGGCCTGCATCTCTCCATCTGCAGGCTCCATGGGCCAGTCTCAGCCTCCACATCCCTGTCCACCCCACCACACACCCCAGTGGCACCTGCAGTGGTGCTTCCTGCTGGCAAGCCAGAAGGTGCTGTCGCACGCATAGCAGTGGGCCGCCAGGTGGTCAGGGAGCCAACGGGTCATCTGTAAAACATACAGGGCCAGGTTAGTGACAGGAGATGGGCCATCCAGCTGGAGCCAGCAGAGCCATGCTGGGGGCAGCAAGAGTCACAAGGACCACATTGGCTCTGGTGGCACCAGCCCAGGTCAGATGTCAGTAGTACAAGAAAGGCGTCCAAATCGTTTCCCTGGAAGGGACTCGAAACTCCCCTGAGATAAAGTGGCAGGCAGCAGCACCCTGTGTGGCTGAGAGCTGGCAAGGCTCCAGTTCATAGAGGCAAAGAGGAGAGAGGGCCAGTTTGCTGAGTCTCCCTGGCACAGAAATTCTAGGCTCGATGGGGTTTCACAGGCGCTGAGATTCACAGAAGCTCAAGGCTACATGTGCTATGAGGTCACTCCTTAGCCAAGGGCATGGGGAAAGGATGGGGAGGAGAAGAACTGCAAAAGAGTTTCATGGGTGGCACTCAGAACAGGGGCTGAGCCTGTACCTCTGTGTCCTGTTTATCCACCTGCTCCCAGCTGGCTTCAGAGAAAATCTCTGTGCTGCAGCGAGACAAACAGTTCTGATCCAGATTGCTTTCCGAGTCAGGGATTGAAGTCTGTTGGCAAACAAACACAGCTGAACAGAATGAACCTGGTCTCCTCCCAGAAGAAGAAAGGGGCTTGGTAAGGAAGGGAGCACTGGGGACATGGGGTGGGCCTGGGTGTTAGGGCTGCCAAATCTGTAGGTGCATCAGCCATCAAGAAGTGGGTTGAGCAGGTGCAGAGACAGGGCTGAGCTCAGCTGGAAGAGAGATACAGAGGTCTAAGGCTGCGTGCAGTGACTCTGGAGTGCAGACAGGCTCTGGGTTCTAGAAAGTGAGTGGGGCAGAAGAGACCAGAATGGAGTGGGAACTGAGTGTCAGCTGCTCCAAAGAGCCTGTCAACCCAACCCTGCCACTTACATGTGTGTGTTGAAACTGAGTGCTTTGGGCATGTCCTCCTCTCTCTAAAGGACTTTTCAGGAAAATGAGAAACCATCATCACTAGGAAGTTAGTTTGAACTGAAAGTCATTGGATGAGCCCGCCTTTAATGTACACTGACTGCTTTTAGAGCCAGGCTCACACCTGAACTTGAACACATCAAGTCAGACCCACCCAGTGAGAACGCCTCCTTGAGAATCTCCCCTCAGGTACCTGCAGTTCCAGTCACCAGGCCCCCTTACAGTGCCAACTCCTCGACAGTACTAGAAACCAACCCCTTCTCCCCATTTCTACTGCCATCACTTGCCACAGGGTGGGTATGAATACCTGCTAAAAAAAGAACTAAACCTTCACAGTTACAGCCCATGTTTGGGGAGGCTAACAGTTACTAGCTACTGGGGTAGGACAGGCACTACGATTTGACAGGACTATTTCACACTGCCTTACAAATATTCGGCCCAGTTGTTCAAGCCCTTCTTAAGATACATAATCCTCTCTCCAAAGAGATTTGACCAACCACGTAGTGAGTGCTAACTCTCTTCCTTGTTCTAACTGCCTAAACAGGACACCTGCGGAAAATACGCAAGGCAGAAAAGAAAGAGGCAGACGGCCATTCATATGCCCTTCTCCAGCCTCTCTCAAGAGGGCTACTCTGAACCTTTCCAATTCTTTTAGAAATCTCTACCAATCATCATGCAGTAGGCACAAAGGGTGCCCAGCCTCAGTGTGCCCTGACTCCTTGGACAGTTGTGGAGGCACCATGATGTACTCACTACTTCATCCCCAAAGTCCCCATTGAAGTGCAGGGAGCTGGTCAGGTACTGGCTCTCCAGGCGACTCCTTAGCTCCTGGACTTGTTTCTTCAAGGTCTCCACTTCCTGCTGATGACCTGACTCAATCTGACGCAGGCGCTGTTGGATAGTGTCCGTGTACACAGGCATGCCATCATCATCCAAGTGGCTGCGAGAAGGCTGGTCAGGGCTGCCAGTTGCAGACGGCCTCCCCGAGTGGCTGTGCAGCCACTTGTGCAAGTTCCTTGAGTGTAAGTGGGCAGAGCTGCAGCTTGTGACAGACAGCTGGCGACTCAGTGAGTCCTTGCTCCTACCAGCCTCCCCATTGGCGCAGTGCCCATTGGGGGTGGGGTACTTCTGGAGGGTGCTAAGCCCTAGGGGCTGCTGCTCTGAGGCCTTATTTTCAGTCTCTGGGGCACCATTGCACACGAGCCCCTCTTTACATTCGGCTAAAGGCAAGGCACAAGGAGAATGCACTGGGCTGTGGATGCTGTCAGGGGAAGTCCTATGCACCAAAGATCCCACTTGGGGCCTCTCAGTCAGGCTCCTCTCCAAAGGCCTGGGCTCCAAGGCTTGAGGAAGCATGTCCTTGCCACTGAACCTGCCACTGTTTACCAGGCAAGGTCTAAGATGGCCTTGGAGCTCACTTTCTGACTTCACTTTATCTTCCATTAACATGTCCATGGAGCTGTCTGCGTTTGATCCTCTGGCCTCAAATGGGACTTGGGAGGGCAGCAGAGAACTTGACTGTGAGGTACCATAGCCAGCTTGTGCATCTACTGGGATTGGAAGAACTGCTTCCTCCCTGTCCTCTGCGACAGCTCCTGTGTGAGGCTGTTCTACAGGGACCTCTTGGGCATCCTCTCCCCTGAGAGGCTCCTGGAGAGAACTGGGGAGAACAGGATGACTCCTCAGAGCAGCAGCATCCAGTTCCGGGATTTGATGAAGTACAATGGCAGAGCCCTCAGGGATCTTCCCCCTGTTCTCCTTTTCTAAGAGCACCTCCTCTTTGACCTGCATCTCAATGCTCCCCCTGTGGGCAGGCTCCTCTACCCCACTCTCCTCTTTGGTGGCCTCTTGCAAAATGTTCTCCATCTGCCCCTCGGCCACTCCAGCTGCAACAGACAGCTCGGCGCCACCCAGCACTTTGGTTGGCTTCCCCAGGCTGTCAGGATCAAGAGGTTCCTCTCCAGGACCAGCCAGGCTGCTCAGTTCTAGTGAGCGCCGGTGCTCCTGCCACTTCTCGTTAAGGCTTGGGTCACTGCTGCGCCGGCTGGCTAGAGGCACTGTGTTGTCGCAGGCTGTGGTCAGATTGTCAAATGATCTAGTCTTTGGTAGCCTACAAACAAGAAGTTTGGGGGAAATGAGAATCTGAAGCTGTTTGGAGGGAAGTAGGAGACAAGAGGTTTTAACAGGCAGTTGTTTCATAATTGGGTCTTTCATCACTACTCAAGAAGCTACGGCATCTCTGAAATGAGGCTCAGACTGCTGGAAAGGCAAAGCTCCGAACGAGTCCTCCTTCTAGTCGGCAAATTTCCTCTGGTCCCACCCCTACCAAATGCCTGATACATACCGTAAGCTAACAGCAAATGCTATTTTAAAAAGATGTTCTTCATGGTACTGCTGTGTTTCTCAACTAGCAGCAAAGGAAAATAGCATTGTTGATTTTCTGCTATTACAATATTTTAAATTAATTTATTATTTATCAGTCTGAATTCAGTAAAGCTAATTCACAGGTTTAAAGCCAAACTTTCTATCATCTGACAGCATCTGCCTTTCAAGCCCAAGAAGACAAATCATGGCAGGGAGGCAGGAGCACAGAGTAGTGACTGAGATTCAAGCCAGAGGGTCACAAGGAACCCAGAGGATTTGCTCCATCACTGCTTGGTACGTGCAGCAGAGCGATGTAGTGACAAGGCCCAACACCCTTCAGGAAACGAGGCTCTTATGGCCTCATAGCCCAGAACCATTATACCTTCCCTGAGAAAACTTCAGAGATCTAAGAAAGATGTGGGGAGCCAGACAATGTCATGATCTCTGACCCTCCCTGGCCACGTTCCAACACAGGAATAACCCACACAGAAAAGGCCCCTTAGCATCAACCCTGGGCTCACCGGCTCAGGGGTGGATCATCAGGGCTGGTGCCAGGTGCTGGGTATGGTGCACAGCTGTCGTCCACAGGGGTGGACGGGGAAGGGCAGGGCAGATACACTGCACTCCACAGCATTAGATTGCGCACGTGGCACACAGGGTACAGCACCTGAGGAGAGAGCAGTGGACACAGGTTTAAACAAGTCCCAACAAGCTTTTAGAAATGAGGGTCAGGAACAAGCACCAAGCTGGAACACCCAACAGGTCTTGCACTATCTCCAAAGGGAATTAGCATCAGTGGATGCAGGTCTCTCTCCCAAGAAGGCCTATAAAGGACTAGAGATTTTTTGGGGGGACAACATTTTTCACCTGCGAGCCTCTTTGCCGGCATGAAAATCTAAAGGATTTTTTAAAATATCCATCTCTCATTAATTATTTCTTAGGTCAACTTTATTGAATGTCTGACTTTGCTCAGCTTAATTTGTTGCTTTTACTGCATAAGAAAGTGAGTCATTCTGCTAGATGGTGGTTGTCTGTTCCCTGGTATAAAGGCTTGGCTTTAGAAGACACTGTCAAACCTGTTTTATAGGATCATTTAAATTAATCATGTGAAAAGGAGGAAATTTTCTTCCTGTATTGTCACTTCTCCAGCAGGCACAGTGAAGGAGAGAGAGAAGCAGTTAGTGTAAATTTTTCCTCTGACTACTTAAATGTGTGAAAGGTATATTAATAGTCCAGCAAAGCAATATAACCTCTGATTAGCCTCCTTTTGACTTCTTTAGAATTTAAGATGCATTCTGACAAAAGGCATGTTACAATGTATTAACTCTCAGACGCAAGTCCTCTTTTTCTCTGCTTAACAGAAGGTGTTCCTTTGAGGAACAAAGTGTTAAAGGACCTGCCTGTTCTCTGTGTGAGCAGAGAATCACACAGAGACACGCATGCTAACGTCACAGAATTTTCTGCTCTCAGATAGAAGCTGCAGTAGATGTCAGTGCCTGTTGACACTGGAAGGGTGCTGGGGGCCTTCTGAGCTATCAGGGTCATCGAGGGAACGACTTAAGTGCCTCTTCCACTCACTAGACAGAACACACTAGGCGCAAGTTAAGCTCTGATGGAGGTGCCAGAAAAGACTGGTATCTAGAAAGGCAAAGTAGAGATGTGTATTAATCAAACCACCCTGAGCAAAGAGTGGTCAGAAGCAAGCCAGAGCATCACCAGGAAACAGGCCTTTCTCAGGATGGTGGTAGGAAAAAAAAAGGAACCAACCTATCCAGAGACAACAGAAATGCCATTAAGAAGGGTCGCTACTCAAAAACACTCCCATTAGTCTCCACTCCCAAATTCCTTCTGCTGATCAGGGAAGGAAGGCTGAAGGATACATACGGCTTCTGACTGAGAGGAATACAGTAGGTTTTTGAAAGCCTTGTTGCCGGCCCGAAGGAGCGACCACACGGAACATGTTCGTTCCTGAGTATGCTTTTCCCCTCTCTCCTTGGCGTTGTTGCACAGGAATGTTCCAAAGAGGCAGGAATAGGTATGTTGCACCAGTTTCACCTATGGGAGTCCAACAAGGCAAAATCAAGCAATAGGGTATGCATTCTCAGGGGGAGGTCAGCCCAGCTGAGCTACCCTTCCCCCACATCCCTGAGAGCACTTCAGATCACACTCAGTAAAGATGGGGGAAGCAAGTAAGCCACACAACCGCACCTCCTCACCACACCAATTCTAGAGCGCCAACCCCAACCACCATCACTCCTGAGTCAAAAGAGCAAAGATAAATCATTGGAACACCCACTCCTCTTGGCCTCCCTGGCAAACAGTCTCTGAGGCCCTAAGTTAACAACCCCCCTCAAGAGTGACAGAGTATAAAAACTGGATACTGGAGCAGATCAGTGTGCAACCTAAGTCTGAGAGACATCACATTTCTAAACAATTTTTCATTCAACAAAACATTGTTGAGCATCTCACACACCCCAGATGTTTCTATGGGTGCTAGATATGCAACAATAATCAGACAGCGCTCCTCCCTGATGGAGCTCATTCTAGTTGTGGGGGAGGGGTAAGAACTGCTCTGGACAACACTAAGGCAGGGTAAGAGGGACAGAGCAGTGTGGGAAGGCCTCACCGATGGAGACCTGATAGAAGTGAGAGCGCAAGTCATGTGGGTATGGGAAGGAGGGAGGCAGATGCTCCATGCAGAGGCAAGAGCAAGCACAACGGTATTGAGGCGAGCTAAAGGACACTGCACAAGGAGAAGAATGGTAGGAAATGAGGCTCGAAAGGTAACCTCTAGGAGAGCCGTGCATGCCATTTTGAGGACTCTGACTTTTACTCTTGTGAAACGGAAAGTCATTAGCGATTTTTGAGCAGAGGAATGACGTGGTCTGTCTTATATTTTAGAAGGTTGACTCTCTAGAGCTGGAGCAGGAGATGATGGTGGCTTGGACCAGTGTGGGAACAGTAGAGGTAGCAATAAGTAATCAAGGTTCTAGATATTTTTTGAAAGCAGAGCTGGAGAATCTGCTGACAGACTGAATGTGGAGTATGAAAGAAAGAGGAGAGTTGAGGATGACATAAAAGTTTTTGCCCTAAATAAATGGAAGGGTTGAGTTGCCATTTGGTGAATTGGAAGACTTCTGGAAGATCAGGTTTTGGGATGGGGAGATGTGGAAATCAAGAACTAAGTTTTGAACATCTTAAGTTTGAAATACCATTAAAACATCCAAGTGGAGATACTAAGTAGACACATGTGGATAGATGAGTCTGGAGTTAAGTGGAGAGGTCTGAGCTGAAGAGGTATAAAAGTGGGAATCACAGAGAGCAATTAAAGCCACTGGACTGGATGAAGTCCCTAGAGAGGAAGTGTACAGAGAGAACAGCCTGGAGGCTGAGCCCTGGAGCACTCCAACATTCAGAACTGGGAAGGTAAAGAGGAACCAGGAAAGGAAACAGAAAGGACCAGATGGTGAGGTAGAAGAGAACTAAGAGAAAGTGTGCCAGAAGTCAACTGAAGAAACTGCTGCAAGAAAGGAGTGATTAAACTGTGCCAAATATTAATGATGGATCAAAGAAGATGAAGACAGTCAAAAGGTAGAAACTTCCAGTTATAAAATAAATGTGTCATGGGGATGTAATGTACAGCATGGTGACTATAGTTAATAATACTGTATTGCATATTTGCAAGTTGCTGAGAACAGATCTTAAAAGTTCTTATCACACACAAAAATTTTCTAACTATGTATTGTGATGGATGTTAACTAGACTTACTGTGATGACAATTTTGCAATATGTACAAATATCAAATCATTACGTTGCACACCTGAAACTAACATAATGTATGTCAATTACACTTCAATAAAAAAAAAGAAGGTGAAGACTGAGAGATGATCACTAGATTACCAACATGAAGGTCACTGGTCACTTTAACAAGAGCAGCTCTGGTAAAGTGGTGGGGTAAATACCTGACTGGTCTGGGTTCAAGAGAGAATGGGAAGAGAGGAATTTGAGACAGTAAATGTAGAAGACTTGAGGCGCTCTGCTGTGAAGAAATGAGCTAACAGCTGGATGGGAATGCAGGACTGAGAAAGGGTTCTGATGAGATGGGAGGCACCACACTGTATACGTATGCCGATGGCAATGATCTGGTAGAGAGGGAAATATGCTGATGCAAAAGACAGAGAGGAGAAATGCTGGAGCAGAGGAGAGGGGCAGGAGCTGGTGCACAAGTGGAGGGAGGGGCTGGAAGAGGGCATGGATAGTGCATCTTCCATTAAAGGAGGGGGCAGAGAGAGTGGGAGAGATGTAGGGGATTTGGTAGATGGACTGAAGAGAGCAGAAGACATTCTATTGTTTCTATTTCTAACCGCTTTTTGAAGCTTCTATTATCCATTTTAAAAGCTAAGTTTAAAACAACTCAAAAACTATGCAAATCTAGTACACCTGGATTCACTGAAACACTTGTTTATGATTATTGTTTTTCAATAAAAAAATAAGAGACAGAATGGCTCCTCCATCAAATTCTAAAAAGGATGCAGTTTCATGTGAAAACTGACCCACTAACATTTGTGGTGATATGTGGTGACACCCCCATGAATTTAGAAGGTCCTCAAAATAAAGACTTATAAGCCCAAACTCACAAGGAATGCTTCATTGAACTCAAAAGAGCAAGGAAATTGCCTCTGAAGCTGATGAACACAGTCAAGCCACTGCAGAAACACTGGGCAACGCTCGTTCAGATCATCCGAGTTCTCCCCATGACCACACCGGTCAGCAAACTTGTGGCCAAAATCCAGCCACTCCATCTCCACGAGAACCTGGAAACCCTGCAAGGAAGCACCCAGGAGCGATCATTTATGCTTGTCTGTCCAGACTGTGACAGTCCTGATCCTGGTGTCACTGGCAGCAGTCTCTTATAACAGCCTCCCACTAAACCCCATCAGGAGCCCCAATCCAGCCCTACTGCCAATAGCTCCATCCCTGATGGGACACATGCTTAGGGCAATTTCCCAGTTGCCTCAACTCCATTCCATAATCATCAAAAGGATACTCAGCATTTATTTAAGCCTTTCTTGAGTCTGTATTTTTATCCTCTTTCATTCTTACATATTTAACCCAACAGGTGGTTATTACAGAGTAGGGTTCTTTCTCCACAGAATACTCTGTGGTGCTATCTAGACCCATTACCATAATAAGTATGCCAAGATCCTTCCATAGAGGCCCCATTTTCCTGAGGCAGCCAAAACTTTTCCAAGTAGATAGACTGCAAAGGAAAACACGTCTGTATTCTCAATACCTTCTGCCCCATTTTAAGAGCCACAAGAACTGTGGTAGGCATCACCACAATTTAGCTCAAGGTAAAGGAGCAATGATTTAAAAATAAAGAAATTTCACTTTCATCACACCTAACCACCTCGATCAAAATAGGTTCCCCAACTCATCCTGAAGTACCAAATCCCACTCTTTGGTGCACCTACCTCTATGGTTCGGTAATAAGGGTCCAGTAAGAGCTTAGCTAATGCCACAATCTGGGGGGTTCGGTCCCAGCCATCTGAGCAGTGTGCTAGCACTGGTCGCTGATCACGATCCACGGCGTGCACTACCAGAAGTGCCGACTTCAGAAGCACAGACAGGTGATGGAGCCATTTTGTGCTTTCAAGAGCTGAGAGCCAACTATAAGAATAAAAACAGAAGGGGATAAAGAAATGCCGATTTTTATGATTTACTGCATCATGCCAAATACCTGTCAAATTAAAAAGCAATTCCTGAAGATTTTCCCCTCCAAACACACTGCCAAAACAAACAGAAAATTTCTGTATCTTTATAAAGCATGAGACCCAAGCCCTACTATGCAATAGAGGAGAGCCTTAGACATAGGACAGTAATTAATAGGACTATCTTTTGTTCCAAAAATCTTATAGCTAATTTCCCAGAGAGAATATTTAATATTTTTCAGTCCATGGTAGATATAGACCCAATATAGTTGCTCCCCCTTATCTGTGGGGGATATGTTCCAAGACCCCCAGTGGATGCCTGAAACTGTAGATAGTACCAAACTCCTATGTATGCTATGGTTTTTCCTATTCATACATACCTATGATAAAGTTTTATTTATAAATTAGGCACAGTAAGAGGTTAACAACAATAACTAAAAATAGAACAATGATAACAATATACTGCAATAAAAGTTACCATAGATCTTAGCAACCTCAGCATAAAATTTTTTTTCTTTCCTTATTAAGTCGAGAACTTTCACCTTTTCACTTAAAAGAAGCACTTTTACAGCTTCTCTTTGGCATATCTGAATTGCCAGCATCACTACTTTGGGTCCATTATTAAGCAAAATAAGGGTTACCTGAACTTAAGCACTGCGATACCAAGACAGGCAATCTGATAAGTGAGATGGCTAAGGGACTAACAGGTGAGTAGCACATATGGCATGGATATGCTGGACAAAAGGAGGAGTCATGCTCCAGGAGGGACAGCATGAGATTTCATCATGCTTCTCACAACGGTGCACGATTTAAAACTTAGTAATTATTTCTGGATTTTTCCATTTAATCTTTTTGGACCGCAGTTGACTGTGGGTAACTGAAACCACAGAAAGTGAAACTACAGATAAGGGGAGACTACTGTGTAAGTAGTTCTTTCTGGAATCTTCTCCTGAAGGAAATGCAGCCACCTTGAGATGTAAAATAGAAGATATTTATATTTAATGCTCAGCAACTGTGCCCAAGTTCTCAAAAAAAAAAAAAGTAAAGAAAACTCAAATACAAATATGTCTATAACAAGATGTAAGCCTGATGCCACACTGAAGAACAGAGCAGACAACATCGTCTGCTACCCCCACACCCTAACACCTAGCTTAAGTCTTGAGTGTCTACTGACTAAAACTGGATGGGTTCAAACTAAGGATTCAGACACACACAAATTACTACACCAACGGCTACACAGTATCACTGGGCTTGGCACAGACTGGATTCAGCAGGGATCAAGAAGAACCTTTTTTCGAAAGACCTTCAAGGAAGTATCAGACTCCATAAATTGCCCTGTGGGAGTAATCACAAACTGATCATACTTGTTTTCAACTGTGGTGTTTTTTTTTTTTATTGCAGTAACATTGGTTTATAACATATAAATTTCAGGTGTACATCAATTTCTGTGTAGATTACATCATGTTCACCACCCAAAGACTAACTACCATCCATCACCACACACATGTGCCTTTCACCCCTCTCCTTCAGCCCTTTCGCCCTCTTCCCTCCCTTCCTCTCTGGTAATGACCAATCCAATCTCTGTTTCTGTTTGTTTGTTATCTTCTATTTATGAGTGAGATCATACAGTATTTGACTTTCTCCCTCTGACTTCTTTTGCTTAATACCCTCAAGGGCCCTCCATGTTGTCGCAAATGGACAGATTTCATCGTTTCTTATGGCTGAGTAGTATTCCATTGTGTATATATATACCACATCTTCTTTATCCATTTGTCCCTTGATGGGCACCTAGGTTGCTTCCAAGTCTTGGCTATTGGGAATAATGCTGCAAGGAACATAGGGGTGCATGTATTTTTATGCATTCGTGTTTTCATGTTCTTTGAATAAATACGTAGTGGAATAGCACATCACACGGTAGATCTATTCCTGATTTTCTGAGGCATCTCCATATTGTTTTCCATAGTGGTTTCATCAGTTTGCACTCCCGATAGCAGTGTATGAGAGTTCCCTTCTCTCCACAACCTCTCCAACACTTAGTGATTCCTGTCTTGTTAATTACAGCCATTCTAACAGGAGTGAGGTGACATCTCATTGTGGTTTGGTTTGTATTTCTCTGATAGTTAATGATGAACATTTTTACATGTGCCTGTCAGCCATCTGTATATCTTCTTTGGAGAAATGTCTGTTCAGATCTTTTGCCCATTTTTTAATTGGGTTGTTAGCTTTTTTTTGTTGAGACGTATGAGTCCTTTATATATTTTGGATATTAACCCCTTATCAGATATATGGTTTGCAAATATCTTCTCCCAAGTGTTAGGTTGTTTATTCGTCTTGTTGATGGTTTCCTTTGCTGTGCAGAAGCTTTTTAATTTCATGTAGTCCCATGTGTTTATTTTTTGTATTGTTTCCCTTGCTCGGTCAGACATGTTATTTGAAAATATGCTAAGACTGATGTCAAGGAGTGTACTGCCTACGTTTTCTTCTAGAAGTTTAATGGTTCCAGGTCTTATATTCAAGTCTTTAATCCATTTTGAGTTAATTTTTGTGTACAGTGTAAGATAATGGTCTACTTTCATTCTTTTGCACTTGGCTGTCCAGTTTTCCCAACACCGTTTACTGAAGAGACTTTCCCTTCTCCACTTTATCTTCTTGGCTCCCATGCCAAAAATTAGCTGTCCAGAAGATGTATGGATTTATTTCTGGGCTCTCGATTCTGTTCCATTGATCTGTGTTTCTGTTTTCCTGCCAGTACCATTCTGTTTTGGTTACTATAGCTTTGTGGTGTATTTTGAAATCAGGGAGTGTGATACCTCCAGCTTTGTTCTTTTTTCTCAGGGTTCCTTTGGCTATTCAGGGTCTTTGTTTCATATATATAAATTTTAGGATTCTTTGTTCTATTTCCATGAAGTATGTAACTGGGATTCTGATTGGGATTGCACTGAATCTGCAGATTGTTATAGGTCACATGGACATTTTAACCATGTTAATTCTGCCAATCCAAGAGCACAGAATATCTTCCCATTTCTTTATGTCTTCTTCAATTTCTTTCAACGTTTTATAGTTTTGTCAGTGTATAGATCTTTCACCTCTTTGGTTAAGTTTATTCCTAGATATTTTATTATTTTTGTTGCAATCATAAATGGATTGTATTCTTAATTTCTCTTTCTGTACTTCATTGTTAGTGTATGGAAATGTAACTGATTTTTGTATGTAGATTTTGTATCCTGCAACTTGACCATATTCATTTATTATTTCTAAAAGTTTTTCAGTGGATTATTTAGAGTTTTCTATATATAAATCATGTCATCTGCAAATAGTGACAGTTTCACTTCTTTCTTTCCAAGTTGGATCCCTTTTGTTTCTTTTTCTTGCCTGATTGCTCTGGCTAAGACTTCCAATACTACATTAAATAAGAGTGGTGAAAAGTGGGCATCCTTGTCTGGTTCCTGTTCTTGGAGGGATAGCTTTCAGTTTTTCTCCATTGAGAATATTAGCTATGGGCTTGTCAAATACGGTCTTTATTATGTTGAGGTACTTTCCTCCTATACCCATTTTATTGAGTTTTTATCACAAATGGAAGCTGTATCTTGTCAAATGCTTTCTCTGCATCTATTGAGAAGATCACGTGGTTCTTATTCTTCATTTTGTTGACACAGGTATCATGTTGATAGATTTGCGGATGTTGAACCATCCCTGTATCCACTTGATCATGGTGGATGATTTTTTTAATGTATTATTGTGTTCGATTCACTAGTATTTTGTTGAGGATTTTTGCACTTATGTTCATCAGCGATATTGGCCTGTAATTTTCTTTTTTTGTGATGTCCCTGTCTGGTTTTGGTATCACGGTAACGTGGGCTTTGTAGAATGACTTAGTAAGCTGCTTCTCCTCTTCAATTTTTTGGAAGCGTTTAAGAAGGATAGGTATTAAGTCTTCTTTGAATATTTGGTAGAATTCACCAGGGAAGCCATCTGGTCCTGGACTTCTATTTTTTGGGAAGTTTTTGATTAATGTTTCAATCTCCTTACTGGTGAGTGTTTATTCAAATTCTCTATTTCTTCTTGATTCAGTTTATGAAGGTTGTATGATGATAAGAATGTATCCATTTCTTCTAGATTATCCAATTTGTTGGCAGATAGCTTTTCATAGTATTCTCTTACAATCTTTTGTATTTCTGAGGTGTCTGTGGTAATTTCTCCTCTTTCATTTTGGATTTTATTTATTTGAGCCTTCTCTCCTTTTTTCTTGGTGAGTCTAGCTAAAGGTTTGTCAATTTTGTTTATCTTGTGTTGACATTTTGTTTCTTGTGCCTTGTCATGAATTCACTCCCCACCCCCACCAACAAAAGCTCTGATTTCTCCAAAACACAGTATTAGTAGTCAGGACCACAATCTAGCCCTTCAAACACACTTCTGTCATGGGGGTTCTGAGAAGGCTTTGGCCAAGACTAGGCTATAAATGCCTCTTAAACCTTGGGGAATGGGTATGAATTTTTGAAATAGTCTAAGGAAGGGGTCTGTCCAGGCAGACAACAAAATGTAGTGCATAAACATGGGTTTCACATGAATTAGCTTGGTCTACCAACCAGACTGTGGATCCTCAAAGGGTGGACACAGTGTCTCAGGCACAGCTGTAACCCCAGCCCAGTAGCTAGCATACAGTGAAGATTCCTACTATTTAAATCATGGGTAAAAATTCAATCTCAAGACTTTCTATCTCCTAATAGGTACCTGAGAAACATTTTTCACTGTGGATCAAGTGTTTATTCTCATTCCTTACACAGTCTTAAAAGAAACCAAGTCTTAAAAGATAAGGCTTAGGAGAGCAAATACTAAATTATCTCTTGGCCCCTGGAGAAATGGTAAACAAGGACCAGTGTAAGGTTCCCTTGAACCTTACTAAACTATTCTTACATACCAGTTGATGTTGTCCATGCCTAACAGAGAAAGCTGTATTCCAGAATCTGCCAACCAAGCAGGTGCTGAGAGATTCCACACTTGCTTGTGCTTGTCCTATTCTCAAACTGTAGTAGAAATATACCATGCCCTAGCCCTCCCACAGACTCAATCAAGTGTCTGGAGGCTTGCGTATAGCTGGTCGCATCACTGCCACACCTTCTTTTTATCCACAAGGGAGGCTCCAGTATTATGATTTGCTGCCAAATACACACAAAGCATTACCTTCTTCCTTAATAAAATCCCCTAGACATTCATTTGGACCAGGCAAGGGCTAATTACAACCTTTTGACTCTGAGTTATAAAACAGTGTTTTAAAAAAATTTTTAATATATGGAAGATATTAGAGAACAGGTAGTGTTGATTCTATCCCTTCATTTTACAGACAGGAAAACTGATGCCCACGGTAATTAAGCCACTTGGCCAAAATCACACAATCAGTGGCAGATCTCCTGAGTCCTCAGCCAGGCTCTTTCTTTTTTTTTTTTTTTTTTTTTTAAAGATTTTATTTTATTTTTTTTTTTTCTTTTTCTCCCCAAAGCCCCCCGGTACATAGTTGTATATTCTTCGATGTGGGTCCTTCTAGTTGTGGCATGTGGGACGCCGCCTCAGCGTGGTTTGATGTGCAGTGTCATGTCCGCGCCCAGGATTCGAACCAACGAAACACTGGGCCGCCTGCAGCGGAGCGCGCGAACTTAACCACTCGGCCACGGGGCCAGCCCCGTCAGCCAGGCTCTTTCTATGCCCCACAAAGAGAGTGCTACTAGCTGGGTTCTGGAAATGTCTAGCAGATGCAAGTTGCTAATCCCCAAAGCAGAGCAGCAATCTTATTTCTTCAGTCAGGCTTTCCCCAAGGGCAACTGCTTCACCCTCTGGGCTGATTGCAACTGTGATGAATTTAATCATTTGCTCCCAGGAGTTAGTACAAGCGATTCAGGCAGCCATTTGATTTAATAAAGTCAAATAAAGAATGCTGCAAAAATTGATGTGATCATGAGATCTACTGAACAAAACTCGGGGGAAATAGCCACGGGCTCCAGCACAAACACCAGAAAAGAGAAAATTCTGTATTCTCTGGCACCATTTCTGGCTTCCTGAAAGAGTAAAACAGGAGCTTTTAAATATTTATCTGTCCATATTTGTTTTACAGAGCATTCCTAATTTATCTTGTATTCAAACAGTGCCCTTGGGGGGAGGGGATATTATTTAACCTTCCTCACTGCAAAAGCCAGCCATTCACTTTTAATAAGCAATAAAAATCAAGGTAATGTTCTTAGTAAATAAGAGAGGGTAATTTAGAAATCAGAAGCAAATGGAGAAAGAACTGACCTAATGGCTAGTTTAAAGAAAGTTTAACCCTTTCTAGAACATGATGAATAAATTTTGACTCTTCATGGTAAAACATCCCAGTTCATAGCAGGTTAAGTGTCACCAGAGGATGTCAAAAACAGAGAATTAAATTACTTCAGGCCAAAAACAATGTACAAAAGAAGGAAGAGGTCCCAGGAAAAACAAGAATGCAACACTTCTGTTTTGAGAGCTGAGGCTGGTTCTGTGCTGCACATTTTTAAACCTTTCAAAGGGCTGATTTTTCTCCTGGCTCCTCCTCTGTGTTGCCATGCTCCTAACACAGGAAGAAGAATACCCGCAGAGACTGAAAGTAAAACCGAAGTCTAAGAAGAAACAGAAGAAAAGACACCTCCAAACTCATTTTTTTTAAAAAAGCAATGCAGAATTAAAGCAAAGGTCAAGGTCTTACTTTCCCGGATCTGGCATCTGTGTGCAGAGCAACCGCAGGGACTGAAAACTCCTCCGAATTGAATGAATATTTGCCATCCCCATAAATACAACTTCACAGTTTGGGTAATACTCTGGAGAGAATAACAATAAAGAGAACACAAATATGCTGAATTTAAAGCCCATATGGCCAAATTTAAAAGGAGCAAACTGGCTATAAAACAAACCATTGCAGCTGCTGACTAATGAAACTGCAGCATTTTGATGCCTATTAGCCCAGTCCTTTATTAGGAAAGGAAAACTGCTTGAATTTTAGCTGTCTCGGCGAAAAGGAAGGATAGATTTGAGAAACATAAAACAGGAGCTGTTATTTTTTTTTAAAAAGTCTATATACTTCCATCTTACCCCAGGTTTACTTCTTGGGCCTCAACTAACTTGTAGCTCTGGAATCTCTTTGAAAAGAGCCTATTAGAACAATGCATTTCATGCATTCAAATTCCACTTTGGTATAACTGCTTTTAATTTCCCGTTTAGATCACATCTGAGTAAGGAGCTTGGTGCCTCTACCTGCTCCATCAGCACACAACTGGCGCCGAAGGGGTCCCTCCTTGGAGAAAGCCAGCATTCAAACAGTAGGGGTGTTATAGGTCAGGACAGAGGTGCTTTGCTAGAGTTTTGTATTTACTGCTTCAATTTCCAGCCCAGGTTTTCTAAGTAGAAGCCATGTGAGGAGTTTTCTGTGAGGCCAGTGATGAGCATACCCACTGACAAAGGCAACAAAAAGCTTTTAGAAGGCTGAGAAATTGAGCCACTAAAGAAGCAGCTTCCAAACATGAACAGGCTTCATTATGGGAGAGGATTTACTTTCCTTATCACCTAAAGGTTGGCAGAGGGAAGGAAGATTATTTGGTTTCACTGAACCTCCTCCTCCATTTCTCTCTTGAAAAGAACATACAGTGTTAAGACTCCAAAGAGCTCCAGCTCCCTCAAGATAGGCTGAGGAACATGGCTAGCCATTCATTTCAAATTGAGAACTAAGACCCCCTTCAGCATGGGCTGGATTCACAAGGACAGAGTGTCAGAGGACAAAGCACTGTCCACCTTACCTGGGCATTCACACCCTCCTCCTTTGGCTCGGTTTGCCACAGCTGCTGCATAGGAGCGTGCATCCAAGATCAAAAGCTTCTGTGGTTGGATGGCCAAACTCTCTGCTCCTGAAGTATTTGACAGAGAAGAATCTAGGGACATCAGGAGTGGGGAGGACAAACTAAATGAACCTGTCGCTCCCAGAATTGTGCAAAATAAGAACCACAGGCGCATATTATACAGTACCAAAAAAATTCAATGAAGTGAAATTCACCTAACCAGAACCTTTGATACCTATGACTTCTCTCTTTAGTTTATCTTCTGTTTTGCCTACAATTTCCTATACATCATTTCTACATCTGTAGTCCTTTAATGAAGCCTGGTGTTTTCCTCCATGGTCTGGAGACACTGAAGGTCCCCTATCACATATATACTCCATTCTTGTCATGATGGCAAGAAAGACAACAAACACTCTAGTTCTCTTAAACCAAGTTTAAAACAAGGGGCCTTCTGGTTCTTTGTCAAGACCTGTGACTCCTTAAACAATTCTGTCAGTTGAAGCTTTGCTCTCTCTCTTCTATGAAAAGAATTCTGTCTCACAAGGAAAAGGCCACTTCGCGGAAAGGTTCTCAGATGCTATAAAAATTGCTGTGACGGATCCAGCGAGTCCCTTACCAAAGTCCACGTCAGAAAGGTCTCCTGGATTGGGGAAGTCTCGAGGACTGTTCCTAGTTGATAGCTTGCTGCCACCTGATCGGGAGTCAGAGGCACAAGCTTTGGCTACTGACTGCACCAGATGCTCATCATCGGCATTTCGCCAGCCCCACCAGCTGACCTCTGGCTGTCCACAGCGGGCGATGACAGCTCCATTGCTCTGGTGCCTGTGCAGAGAACAAGACACAACAACTGTACCCATCCCGATGGCCCCATTCAGATGCTCTGTTGCTCACACAAAAAGTGAGGTAGTGGATTTTCAATGCCTTAACAAACAACCTGACTACAGGTAAGTGATGGGTTAGCTTCAAGTCTTCTCAAGGCAGAAATCTTATATAGCAACAAGAATAATAACAAAACCTATTTGGATCTTTCTCATTTATCATACCATTTTAGAGACAAACACAATGATAAATGTGTTAGAGAAAATTTAATATTCATAAAGTAAAAGTTTCAATCTTTAAATTTATTTTTGGAAAATCAGGAAAAAATAATCTACAAATACTACACTAATTCTGCTACTCAATAATGAAACATTAATCTCTCCTTTTTAATACTGCACCTGACTATCCTGGCATAATAGATGCTGAAACAGAAATATTTGTTTCCTCACTAACTTCTGAGAGCCCACAGCAGCAACTGTGTGCTACTGGGCTGGCTTGGAGATTCTTTTCAAAATAAGATCTCACCTTTGGGACTGAAACACTTACCTGGGCCACAATGGACTGCTTTATAAAATCTCCTGAGATTTCATGAGTCACAAACTACTCTTATTATAGGCAGGTAGCTCAATGAGCCAACTACCCTTCCTTAAGCTCTTAGAAGGAAAGGTATAGCATAAACCTCAATAAGCCATCCTCTGATAGATCCCCTTTCAAGAAATAAGACCAGAAATCATACTCATAGCCTACTTTAAGATGCTATTAACACCCAGTCTTTTCCTAATTAGGAATTTTAGTTAGGCAATTTTAGCAATTACAAAGTTATAAAAGTAACATTATTCGGCAATCAAAAGGAATAAAGTTCTAATACATGCTACAACATGGATGAACCTTGAGTATGTTATCCTAAGTGTAAGAAGCCAGTCACAAAAGGCCACATATTGTATGAGTCCATTTATATGAAGTGTCCAGAATAGGCAAATCTGGAGACAGAAACGAGATTACTAGTAAGCCAGAGCTAGAGGGCTTGGGGACGGAATGGGGAGTGACTACTAACAGGTCTTGGGTTTCTTTCTGGGGTGGTGAAAATGTACTAAAATTAACCATAGTGATGACTGCACAACACTGTGAATACACTAAAAAAAAAACCCCACTGAACTATACACATTGAAAGGGTGAAGTATATGTGACATCTCAATAAAGCTATTTTTTATAAGTTATAAAAGTAATCAGTTCTCTGTAAAAATAAATTAGCAGAATAAAAAGCTAGTAAGCAAAAAATTTAAATGTCCCCCAATTGTATATCCCAGAGGGAACTGTCAGTGTCTTGCCTCCCATTAAAATTGTTTCTAAACACATACATGCATATGCACGTAACACATGTGTAGGGTATAGATAAATTTAAATAAAACATACTATTGAATCTATTTGTCTTCTTCAAGGAACAATGTGAGAAAGATTTTTGTTTTTAATCCTAAAGCTCACAAGCTATAAATTAACTTTGGCAATAATCAGATTCCACTGGAACCACCAGTTTTTGCTTCTAGCTTTTAAATTCTTCCTCATTGGAAGAGACAAGTAATGGAAAGTACTTGCATATCGCCAAACACACTCAACTGGCTCACCTGTTGAATGGAGCCAAACTGGAAATAAAACCTCACTGATTCTTAAAATGCCTACTAGCATATAGTAATAGGAGCCAGGTAACCGCTGAGCTGACTGATGCCAAACCTTTATAGCAGAGGCTGGCAAGGCATTTCCTGAGCATCCTCTTCCTCTGCAATGCTTCCCAGTAGTACCCAAGAAGGACAGAAGATGGCACTCTTCAGCCTGGGTCTTGAGATTTAAGGGCCATGGCATTATAATCGCTAGACTGCAATTGAGCTGTTGCAATAAGCAGCTAAGTTTTTTGCAGTCTTCGAAGATGCTTTAGACTGCATGAAAGAGAATTAGAACACTATAGATAAAAAAATCACTAAAGAGCATATCTATCATTTTAACAAAAAGGACCAGTGAAAGTATAAAAATTAAGATGTCCAATGGATGAATCCCCTACTAAACAATGAATGCTTCAATTTTATATAGAAACACATAAATATTCAAACTATCCCTAAGTTAGTATTAGGCAAGCCCCCTAAATGTCTAGACGTTTCTAACAATCACTCAATGCACAAAAGGGGAAGCTGTGAACTGCACTACAGATGGGCGGCCTTCGCACCATCTTGCTATGTTAGAGCAATCTCTGTCTTCAATAATAAATCCAAATAAGTACTCTCTCATCACAGCAGGAGAAAGCACTAATCAGGCACTGGTTCAGCATGGTGCTGTCAAGTAACTTCTGCCAGCAACCTCAGGAATCATTACTGCAGTCTACAGACAACTAAATTCAGTAAATGTATGTTGGACTCAGAAGCATCCTGCCACCTGGACTGGCAAAGCAGAAAGTGGTAGTGGTACAATATTCCAAAACATTCTTCAACATACCCCTTACAAAGCTCCCAAATAATATAACAACCTAGTTTGGAGCTCAGAAATACAAGACACACGTTCTGAAACAGAGGCCAGTTCCTGGAAGCCTGGCTGATTTTATGTGAACTACACTAAGAACTTCCATTTGTAATCTTTAGAGACCAGATTTTCTCTAAGAAATTGCAAATATAAATTTTCAGTAAGAGTTAATACTAGGGAATATTATCTCCCACTCTGCTATTTTACTTATGAAATCCATTATTCCAAGATATAGCCAAAACTGAAAAAAAATTTCTAAGAAAACCTGACTCCTCAAAAAAAATTTTCTTCATTTATATATACTCTGTGGTCTTTAGAAAGGGTTGGAAAAAACCCTATGGCTCATGCCCTCTAGAATAAATTTTAAAAGGGAAAAAAGGCTTCCCATGTTTACTCTAAGAAGTTTTTCTTCAACCTACACTCTTACGCTTCTCTACCAACAGGGAGAATTCACCTAAAGCCCCTTACTTAGAAAATGAGAGTCCTTTCCCCTTATGCTCAAAGTCAGCAAACCCCACAATGCCAGGGCTGCTAAACTAACACAGCTGTTGGCCACAGAGCAGCAGCTGGCTGCTTTCCCTATTTGAGCTGGGCCGATCACTGATAAGACTCATAAATCCTTTCAGCTTTAACTGTTCTCTAATTCCTGTGTCATCCTTATCACTTGAGTGATAGGTAAATTTGGTGACCTACTTTTCTAGGGGTGTCTGAAAACAACAGTGATGAAAATTGAGATTGAAAACTTAATGGGTTCCACTGGGCCAGAAGCAAATACTTTTCCATCTCTCTCTATTCAGAGTGGCCATCAGAATTTGCCTTTAGTGGACTAAATGAACAAGCTGGTTATCTCGGTGAGAATTCCACAAGGAGATAAATCCCCTCCTCCAACCTCAGTATTTCAATAGAATGCCTCCTGGCACGAAAGAGTTTCTAACTGTGCTCTACTGGTTTGGTCCAAAATTAAGAAGAGTTCAAAAAGTGTGCAAACCGGAGAAAATGAAATCGAGAATGTGAATATTACAAGGAGATGAGATTTGAAACAGTTCCAAAATAAGAGGGAATGACTTCTTAAAAATTTAACATGATCCTGTGAGAACTGAGCCATTCACTGAATTATAAAAGAAGCCCTCAGGAATACAATCTATTCCAGATATTTCTTAGAGAAGCCCAGTGTTTATAGATTCATATTCAGATGTCACAGCATACCTTCAAAGTGAGAATATTATTTCCATTTTACTAATTTAGGAATAGACTGAGGTCAATTAGGAACTTCCTCAAGGTGGCATAGCAAGGAGTGTCCGAGAAACAACTTGAACTCCAAAACCTGTGCTCATCACCCCACCACCAACCCCTTCTAGAACTTGCCTCCTTTGGCTCTCCTGCCTTTGATCTCTGAGATCTTCTATCCAGCTAAGACCTAGCCGTCTTCTCTAAATCCTTCCTCTCAAAGCAGAGCTCTTCCATGTGTTAAATTTTAACCAGAAAGACAATCACAAAGTATTCAACTCTATCCTTGCAATTCTCACTTTCTAGAACTCATCTCTCTCAATCCAAAAGCCAACATCTGAAGCTAAATGCAGACAGCACATTATCTTCCAAGAGAATGTCAGAAGGATCTTAAAATAGCAAGACCAGCCTCTTTTCTATTGAAATTTTCTAATCAGTGTCAGTTGAACCATCAGCTAGTGTTCTGGATGAAATAAGTAGTGGTGTGTCTGACTAGAAGAACAGCTTTGCAACAAGCAAGCATACAATTACCTAGAAAGTTCACTGAACCCCTCCACTTCCCTTCCCAGGTAAGCAGCAGGAGAGCTGGCAGACCACATGCAGTGGGCAATAGCACCAGACCGCGGTGGGCCTGGCCAGGCTTACTTACCTGTAGACGACAGCAGGGATGCGCTTCCAGGATCTGAAGCTTGCTACACTTTCTAGTTCTTTGTCAGTGATCCAGGCAGGCACTATGAGCTCCTGTGGATAGCTACCACATAGCCTAACAGGGAAGATGAGAAAGAGGGAGAGGGGGCAGAGGACAGGGAGAAAGGGAGGGAGAAGAGGAAGAGATACTAGGTGAGCCAGCACAAAGATGTTGATCAAGCTACCCCAGAGCCAGTTAAAAGGCAATGAGGAGCATCACTTGAGTCTTGGTCTGCCCAGGAGAATGGGCTGCCTCAGGTGTTTACTTATGTATGTATAATGTGATACTATCTTGGCTTGTTCCACTCAATGCTGCCTTTGGGTAATCTGGCAACCTCAACCATCAATGAAAAAGGGGGGCGTTGAGAGGCAGTTACTCCACCATACCCCTCTGTTATAACAAATACACAGGTCACTTTTAACTACACAGTTGCCCAGTGAATTCACTACAGAAGTGAAAGTCTGTGTCACCTCTACCAGACCTTCAGTCTTTCAGGCTTTTGTCAAAGGGAAACATATGAGAGCCCACAATTTCAAGTTTCCAGAGACCTTAGAAGATTACTAACATATTCTTTGATGTGAACCAAACAGGGTGTCCCAATTATAGGGAACAGGTGCAGCCATGGACATGTAGAAACAGTACCAGAGGTCAGCCATTTGCATGTATAATCACAGCCCCACTGAGCCAAGTTAGTAATGTGAATAAACTATTAATCATAATGTCTATAAAATACACTTCAGAACAAACTACATTTGGAAAAAAAGCTCTGTTTTCATTAGCGAAGATGCTAGTCAAGCTGGTGCCCTAGAAAGGGAGTATTTATGACAGGTTTTTTTACTTACAGGATGATGTCTCTCTATGGCTATCCCAATATTCCTTTTCAATAGTGAAGGAAATAAGACTTTTAATCCAAATCCTAAAATACACAAACTCCTCCTCCGCCACCACCAACCTGCCCTAGCCTATCTATGCATTAGGGAAAGAGGGAGAAAAACACAAAGTGGCTTAGGAATTAGGGGTTTTGGTCATTCTGCACTAAATCTCTCACTCCTGTTCTCAATTTCCAGAAGACGAAGTACTAGGAATTTAAAAGCCACTGAACCAGCAGAATGGCTATGGCAACAAGAGCAGCTCTATAAAATTCCTAACACCTACTCACAAACTCCTAAAAATAACCTGGGACACGGTGATCACAGTTAATACTCTAACCATGAGTCTTGCTCCTTTTATCTTGTTTTAAACTTAAGAGTAAATTTGCCTCTCATTCTTCCTTTGTATTGGGAAGAACTTTTCAATATCCTGAAGACTGGTTTTGAGTTAGAAATAGTGGACTCAAAAGACAAGAAGTTAACTATGGGTTTTTTAAAACCCATACTAAATAGAGATTTTAAATACTAAATAGAGATTTTAAAAACCAATAGCTTTTGAACTCAAACATTTTTTCAACAAGCTTAGCTTAATTCAGTTTTTTGACTATACTCAATTTTCTGATCATTATAAGTATTACACTACCCAGTAGTCAGCGCTTCAGCAAATACTAGCTGCTCACTTATAGATAAGGAGTTTCCAGTACAGGAGAGGTGGGTTACACGTGAGGAAAGCCTCAGGCTCTCTGAGGCCCCCTCCTCCAGTCTCCACCTTCATTCCCTGCTTTGACTTGTCAATGAGAAAAGCAAAGGTATAGCAGACCTGTAGCTCCCAAGGCTTCATAACACCCCAGAGGTTCCTAACTCTTTGGCCAAGGTCCCTGTCAAGAGTATGTACAGTAATTATAATTTTACCAGTGAAAAACGAAATGTTCTGATGGCTACCCACAAATAGATCAGGAAAATGGCTATCATAATTAGGCAGCTCAAAGGACAACAAGGATAATTAACGTCTCCAACTGCTGCAGGGAAACTTAAGAGAAGGATATATTAATTTAAATCTCCTGGACAATTTTATTTTGATTCATAGAAACCTGGATCACCAAAATCAAAGTGGTTTACTGCCCTCTCCCACCAAAGTACTTACACCTTTTAAGGAAAGAGGTTTTGGGAAATATTTAATAATGTTACTATTTAATGATTAAATGATTGTAGCTGTGAAGTAGTTTCACGTCAATATACTGAATACCAGAATACTTATGCCTATTTCATAGGATCTGGAGTAAAGTTATAGTCATAAAAACTAGCTCCTAAGTGTTTTATCATTGCTTATAAGATCACTAATTCTATCTCTAACGTGATGTCAAGTGGTGATGAGAATAACAGAAACTGCCTGTCTACAAGTAAACACAGTATCATCTAGACGTGCATGTGCCAGGAAGAACAGAGGCCTGGAAGGGATAGAAAGGAAGCTTCTAGAATCCTATTAAGTAAGCATTACTTTTCACTCCAGTGATAGCAATGGGAACATATGGCTCAGGAAGTACCCTGAAGATGATGTATTTACATTGAATAAATAAAATTCCGTTTGAAAGAAAAAGAAAAAGTCTAAGTTCAAATGTTCTGTCACATGAGAACTGGGGTTTTTGCAAAGGCACTGGCTGTGAAACACAGTCCAAAGGGACCCATGCAACTCACTTGTACTTCTCATTGATGTTGGAAATCCTCCAGGCATTGTTCATATCAAAACCCATCCGCTCCACTTCGTTTTTAAACCTTGACGTTACGTGCTCCCCTAGGGGCCAAAGACAGCAGAAAGAAAGAAATGAACACC
The DNA here is from genome assembly GCF_021613505.1 of Equus quagga. Classification (NCBI taxonomy): domain Eukaryota; kingdom Metazoa; phylum Chordata; class Mammalia; order Perissodactyla; family Equidae; genus Equus; species Equus quagga. The sequence goes on along the minus strand of NC_060281.1, from coordinate 86,442,311 downwards.
CTTTTGCAAAACAGGTAGACTAAAAGCACAGCTACCTGCTCAGTTATTAAGAGAAAAAGAAAAAAATACAGGTAGATATTATACAAATAAAACAATATATATTTAGTGTTAGTTAAAAATTCTCCTTCAGGATAAGACTATAAAAAGGAATGAGGAAATTAATTTTGATCAGGAATTACGTTATATCATCTAATCACTGCTATCAACTCTGAGGGTAGTATCCTTGAGCTCATTTTACAGAGGACAAAACTGAGACTGAGAGAGGTTATTATGGCAGGTCTGTCTGGTCCCCAAACACATGCTGTCACTATACTGGCTACTTTTCTATTTCCACACTCAACCTGAAACTATACAAAAGAAATAAAATCAAGAAATTCACCAAGAGTAGAAATAGAACTACAACTCCTCATCGGAAACCCTCTGGGCCAGATTTTAGCACTTGAGAGTTTTCTGGATTTTAAGATGGTGCATATATTAAAATACTAAGTTAACGCTCTCATCAGGGTCTATTTAACCAAATATTAATATTTCTACAGTAAAATGTTTGCATAATTCCTACTAAATGGGATAAATAAAGCAACAAATAGTTTCATGTCATCTCAGATCGGGTCAACCCACCAAGTAAAATAAGAAAAATCTTTCCATTTCCACAGCCTTACAAATTACATAATGGTAGATAAGAGATCATGGACCGATAACTGCCAGTACCCAGGAATCTCAGGAAATACCATACTATTAAGTAAAGTGCTCAGCATTTGTAAGAACATCCACCCAAACAAGTATAACCTGCCTACATTTGCCCTAATGAATTTGGCTTCCTCTTCCTTAGGACAGTGAGCAACGAAGGCAGAAATGAATCTAACATAAAAGTCATTAAACCTGAAATAACTTTCTTCCTTGAAAACAGTCATAGGGCAGTAATTTTATAAACAAACAAACAAAAAACCATTAAGCAGTATGTCTAATATATAGTGTTATAGGTTACAAAATAAATGATAGTGGGGGCTGGGAGAAACTACAAAAATAAATAAAAGCACAAAACAGACTGCTTTAGTGATCAAAGTATAAAGTCTTGCTCCCCCTGGGAAAGAAGCTTCAGAACAGGAAACAGCAATTACTTGAATGAAGGACGATTCTATAAAACTACTTCCCATTTAAACTGCTTTTCTTGAACTTAAACTAGGTATTATATGCTTCCTGAAGGACAGCTATAAAAAGATGAGGTTCAGAGATGCAGGAAGAAATAATCAACTGAATCTATCCTATTTTGGAAAAGTTTTAGAAGGGATGCAGGCTTCCAAATAGGGAAAAAAACTATCTGAATTGGGGTTCCATCTGTTTACAAATTGCGAGGAATAGTGACCATCAAGAATACTAGACAGGGAGTCTTTTACTTATAATCCAAATCTAACAGCTATAAAACTATGGCCACTATCAAGTTCCTCAATAAATGAGATTTTTCCCACCCTGAGATACAGCTCCAAGTCTTTTGCAAAAGGTAAAGTACTTTAATTAATGGTCCTGTACATTAGTACCTCTATCTTAAACACATAGATACCCTAAAAGGATCCTATAGTTTTAAAATAATCACTGGCAAAATAATAATCACCACCACCACCAGCAATTTACTACGTAGAACCACTGCCCAAAGAAGGGCTTAAAACCACCATCCAGAGCATGAAATTCTGAGCTACAAAGAAATATATACTGAGCAATGAGCATAGAAAATCTCTTATTTCAAGCTCCCTGAGAACAAGGAGTGAGTTTTAATTATCTTTGTACCCTCTAAAGCAGTGACTTCATGAACTTTGAAACTGACCACCACAACCCACAATAAGAATTTTTACATCACAATTCAATACAAATGTTTATTTTTAAAAAAAGGTTTCACAAAACAATAACCACCTTTACTGTATGTGTGAGACATTTTGCTATTTTCTATTCTAAATGTTTCAATTCATATTTCATTTCTTAAAACTTTGATTTCATGACCCACTAGTGGATCACAACCTACAGTGTGAAAACCACTGCTTGAAAAAGATCTAGCAGCAGACCTTACATACATAAGTAATTCAACTGGCTTTTGCCAAATTGTGTTAGAAGTTCACTTACGTTTATTCAGCCAGAAAAGTGAATGGCAAGCACATCTATTGCTGAATTTCCCTCTCAGAATGCTCATGTCTCCACTGATTCAACATTAGATATGCTGTAATATCTCAATTTATTTTTAATATTAAGGTTGTAATTTTTTTTTATTGAGTTAATGATAGGTTGCAATCTTGTGAAATTTCAGTTGTACATTAATGTTTGTCAGTCATGTTGTAGGTGCACCACTTCACCCTCTGTGCCCACCCCCCACCCCACCTTTCCCCTGGTATCCACTAAACTGTTCTTAGTCCATAATTTTAAATTCCTCATATGAGTGGAGTCATACACAGATTATCCTTCTCTCGCTGGCTTATTTCACTTAACATAATTCCCTCAAGGTCCATCCATGTTATTGCAAATGGAATGATTTTGTTCTGTTTTACAGCTGAGTAGTATTCCATTGTATATATGTACCACATCTTCTTTATCCATTCGTCTGTTGCTGGGCACTTAGGTTGCTTCCATGTCTTGGTTATTGTAAATAATGCTGCAATGAACATTGGGTTGCATAGGACTTTTGGGATTGCTGACTTCAAGCTCTTTGGATAAATACCCAGTAGTGGGATGGCTGGATCGTATGGTAGTTCTATTTTTAATTTTTTGAGGAACCTCCATACTGTTTTCCATAGTGGCTGCACCAGTTTGCATTCCCACCAGCAGTGTATGAGGGTACCTTTTTCTACACATAAGGTTGTAAATTTTTTGTTTGGCTTTGTAGTTCCATTTCAACCCTTTCTGTCTGCCTCCCCATCCCCAAATGAGGATTTATCCTTTTTTAACATTTAGTATTTCTTGCACGACAAATAGTCCAGCAATTCTTATTTTAATGGGAATAAAAACTTTTTAAAGCAGTGAGTCCTTCTATCATAATCACAGTGTCAAGTGGCAGTCCAAAAAATTTTTCCCCAAAAAAGTCTAGCTCCCTGGGTGATTCTGAGTATTCACGCCAACAATTCTACACAGCTTAAAGGCCTGCGATAAAAGAGCCAGGCCAGTATGTGAAGAAGGCCAGTACCAGACTCAGAGAAGGTGAGAACTAGCCCTCCCAGATTTCTAAATACGGAAGGAGGAATCATTCTTTTCCATGGACAAAGCAGTACAGTCATCTAGATGCACACTTACTGAACTGCATTCAAACTCGGTAGACAGACTGCTGGCAAGGGCTTTTACTTTATACTAAATAGGCAGCTGCACAACAGTATAAGACCCAGAGTCATATGCTGTTCGTGGTTAAACAAGATGTGCTTCATGGGCATTTCAGACAAGAGAGGTCAGAGAGGTGGGCCTGATGCTACTAAACTAGCAACTGAATTGCCCAGTCATCTGTCAGGATTCCAGATTAATGCTCAAGTATAGAATGATCACCAAGAAGGCAGCTACAATGAGCAGACGGAAGCTGAACACATGGGAGAGAAGCTTTAAGTTTTTTAGTCCCTTTCTTTTTTAGAGTTTGAAATGGGGCTAAGAGCAAAGTCAAGAGTTTTGCAAAAGTTTTTGCAAGTTTCACAGATGAATTCCTATAGCAATGTTTAGACTTCTTCCAAAGCAGATGAAGACCTACAGCTGTAGCCATGGTATGGCTGGCTTAACTATGACAGGTTCACTGTCAGAAACCAAGATATATATGAATAGAAGGCAATGATCTAATTTTTCCATTTCCCTCCTCTCTGACACATTCTACTCCTAACAGGCTAAGGAGAGAAGGATCCATAAAAGGCTTTATTAACTGCTGAAAGACAAAACTAACTTCTACCCTTCAGAGTCTATGCTTGTGATCTCACATGTTGGGGGAGGTTATAAAAAGGCATTACTCTGAAATATCTCAAGTGCTATCTCACCCCAAAGATGACTTATAAGAATGTGGTTGTCTCATATGCTCACAGTTGGTGAGTAATGTTGTAGCCACCACTGATACGCAACGATATTGGGTGGAGACAGAAGAACCAGGTTGACTGGCTTTAAAAGTGCCACCATGTTTTCTTTTTTTTTGAGGAAGATTAGCCCTGAGCTAACTGCTGCCAATCCTTCCCTTTTTGCTGAGGAAGACTGGCCCTGAGCTAACAGCCATGCCTATCTTCCTCTACTTTATACATGGGATGCCTACCACAGCATGGCTTTTGCCTAGCGGTGCCACGTCCGTACCTGGGATCCGAACCGGTGAACCCTGGGCCGCCGAGAAGCGGAACGTGTGAACTTAACCACTGCGCCACCGGGCTGGCCCCATGGTATTTTCTAAGAGCAAGTTTTCCCTCTGTACTCCACAGTGAAAATACATGAAAGGAAAAAGCCATACACACTCTAACCACGTCAATGAAGTAAAATAAGATTCCATGTGAGTGGGAACAGGTTAATTTCAGTGTGGACTGCACATATTGGGAAGAAACAAAATACAACCTTTATTCATAAAGTTCCAGCCAATCAGTTACAATGGCATTACCTTGTATATTCCTAATTTCCAAAACATTTTCACAAGCACAGCACATGGTAAGCATTCAAACATTTACTGAATTGAACTTTCCAATGTTACCAGACTTTATCTTCAGGAAACCCCAATCAGCTTGGGCAGAAAGAACAAGAATGTCCCAGTTTGAAGAACAAAGGAAACTATGAAGAGGATAAATAGCTTGCCCAGTATTATTTTTTTAATTAAATGGTAGAGTATGGTCAAGAATTCAGGTTTTATAGTTCCTAAATCAGTACTTTACCCCCCAAATGCTTCCATCGATCACAAACTCATAAACAGACAGAGGACACCATGGTCATCTGTATGTCCTGGTGGCCAAAGAATACCAGATATCAGGAAAGAAATGGCCTGAGGACCAAAGTCATCCCAGCTCAGGACAAAGCCATTTATAACAAAAAGACAAGAATGAAGTTCTGACCTGGCACATCTTAAGAATATCCTAAGAGCTGGCTCAAATCCAAAAGAAAACAAGTAAAATTATCAAGAGAATAAGGAATCATCTAAAAAGATGAGGAATTTTCAGTCTGTGGTTGTGGGAGAACAGGCTGGGAGAAAGCAAGCCTTGTTGACTAAAAGGTGGCAATGCAAAACTAGGAAATGCCTTTTGGAGTTAAAAGTCTTAAAGTTCTTGGGGCCGGCCCCGTGGGCTCGGACATGGCACTGCTCATCAAGCACATGGCATCCCACGTGCCACAACTAGAAGGACCTACAACTAAAAATACACAACTATGTACCAGGGGACTTTCGGAGAAAAAGGAAAAATAAAAGTCTTAAAGTTCTTCTATAATATAATGTAGCAAGCTAGATTCATTAACTTCATTATCCTAGAAGATGATGGAGACTAGAAATTTCATGAATAAGATGTAACGGTTAAAAACTAAGCAGATGTACACATAAGATTTGTGCATTTCATTGTATGCAAACTTTACCTCTAAAAAAAAACCTGAAAAGAGCTATAAACAAAAATAATAAAATTAAAAATGAAATGGCATCTCAATAAAGAAGAAAAAAGAAAGAGGTAATGGACAAAGGAGTGAAGTGAGAGAGAGTTTAAGCACATTCTCATAACCTTTCAAGGCTGATGTGGTCTCTTATGGGTGACTTTGGGCTCCACTAGCCTGACCAGGTTCATAGGAAGCTTGGATTCCTAAGGCTTTCCTTGAGGCTCCAGAAGGGCACATACCTCTGTTTTTCATCTCTGTATCCACAGCACCCCACGCAGTCAGCCGTCAACAGCTTGGAACTGGATTTAAGTCCTAGATCTGTCAGTAACTAGCAGTAGGACTTGCCAACAGGCTTTACCTCTGAGTCTCCATTTCTTTGGCTCCCAAAATGGAGACACCAGCCTATCCTGCTTGTTTGATGAAGTCATGAGGGTCAAACAATAGTACATGTTAAAACATCTTTAAGGATAAGATGATGCTTACGTTTGTTATATTTTAGTTAAACAAGAACATGAACCAGAAGCTTCAACCAGTGAAAGAGGCAGGAAACAAAGTGATACAAGAATAGCTAGATTAGCCTCAAATGTTTAAAATGACCTAGGGTTGAATTGTTAAGATTAAAGACTCAGTACTAAAAATTGAGGTTTAAAGAAAAAAGTCTCAAGAGTAAACTGTACTGGAATGAAGCTCACAACTTTTCACTGCTTAAGAATTCAAGACATTGCTTCCAAATTGGATACACTAAAGATTCAGTGCTGGACCAGCAAAGTTCTATTTATGGCAGCATAAAGTTTACAGACAACTACACAGAGAAATAACATGAACTTGGTCTAAGCCATTTCTGAGGGAGAAAGATAGCAAGCAGGACAAAGATCTCATGAGGAGTCAGGAAGCTTGGATTCCAGTATGGGCGCAGCTTCTCTATTTGTCCTGAGGGAAGTCACCCAGCCTCTCTAGACCTCTGTTTCATCATCTATGGGATGAAAAGGGTGACAACAGGTAATCTATGACTTGAAAATTTGAGTATAGCAAAAGGCTATTTTGTACTCCACTATTCTGTGGCGTAACCTCATACCTCTATCCCTTTGTTCATGCTACTTGCTGTGTCTAAAGTTCTTTTCCCCATTCTCTAATTCAACCTTCAAAGCCTACTCAAAAGCTACTTCTAACATGAAGTTAGTGTACACAACACTCATGGCTCCCTTCCATTAGGCTTCCATAACACCCATCAAACCTTAACTACAGTTATTTTTAGGCCCAGTAGATTGTGATGCCAAATCTAGTGTTCTTCCCTTCCCCCGAAAGGCAGAAAACATGTTCTATTGAGCTTAGAAGAATGATGGGCACATGCTAGGTGCTCCACAAAATATATGATTGAATACATGAATGCTTAGAAGACTCATTTCATGCTAAGGGTAACCTCAAGTGGTAGTTTGATAAAGCCACCATCTGCACATTTAAGAAAGGCCTACCTGGTCTGCACAGGTCTCCATGTTGCTCTTTTTCACTGGCGTAGACCTCCATGCACCAAGCGTGGTAAGCAAATGAGAAGAGATCTTCTATTTTAGCAGGTGGCCGAATTGCATTGTTCAGTCTCTTAAGCCACTCTTGACACTGCTCAAAGGTTGAGAACTGACACCTTTGTAAAGCCAAACAAGTGTGTAATCAGAAGACAGCTGACAATGAAACCTAAGACAGCTCACCATTTCAAGAGCGCTACTCAGGGTAAAGTGACAACTACAGTCAAAAAGCATTAAAGGTTGGGGCCGGCCCAGTGGTGTAGCAGTTAAGTTCGTGTGTTCTGCTTCAGCAGCCTAGGGTTCGCCAGTTCAGATCCCAGGCAGGGACCTACACGATGATTATCAAGCTATGCTGTGGCAGGTGTCCCACATATAGAGGAAGATGGGCACAGATGTTAGCTCAACACTAATCTTCCTCAAAAAAACAAACATTAAAGGTGGTCATTCACATGTTTATCATTTATATTAAAACAGATCTGATAAATTTTGGTCAATGGTGCAAAATGTCAAAAAGAATAAAGCTAAACGTGGAAAATTTATTTTTCTGACTAATGAAATTTCTTCTCAGATTAATGACAATTATTACAGCAAAATGGCAGTCATTCTCTTCCATGAATGGGGTTTCATTCTACTTCTTCCATCAAAGCTTTATGGTTGTCAAGAAATATGTTTAGAGAAGTTCTTTTCATTCTAACATATTAGGCAGAGCTCAAAAATAAATTACAGCACTACTTTTCACCAGTTAAGGAATAATTTCAAAATCTATTTAGCAATTAGAACAAATCAGCAACTTTATATCCAAAATAAGATATATTACATCAACACTTTCAGCTGTGACCATGTAGAGAACAAAACAATTCTATTACCAATCGCAATTTCCAGTATAAACTAGGACGTTAAAATAGTGCAAAAGATACTTTACCTTTTCAAATGCAGATAGTGTTTAAAATTGAGTAATTAATAAGAAAGTTTTTTAAACTGTGAATTGTAGCCAGTATCTATCAAAAGCAAGTCAAATCTCAGTGGCTAAAAAGCAATTTAAATATTTATCTTAAAACCAAGGAGGTCACTTAACCCTCTCCTCATCTCAATCATCGTGGCTCATCAATATGCCAACAACACAATGTTTACTGGCACTCCAGAATAGTTAAAGAGATATAGTAAAAACTTAGGGAATTTAAAACTTACAAGTTACTAAATTTAAAAACGCATTTCAGGCATAATTTTGCAACCAATATAGCAAAGAGTAGATGAAATAAAAACCATTCATGGATGCTAAATCTATGGAGAAATTTGATGAGAAGCAGGACATTTTCATTGTCTCAAAGTGCCTCCCATAGACTTTATTAGTTACAAGGGAGCAAACACAGAAATTATTCAGAAAGCAGGTGACAGCTTGACAAGAGTGACCAAAATTAACATCATCGATAAGAGACAGATGGACACTGTTTGCCTCCAGACATAATACAATACCCTGAAAAGGACACAACCTCATAAATACCGTATTCCAGCTGAGATTGCACAACCTCAATTTAATCATGAGGAAACACTAGACAGACACAAAATGAGAAACATTCTATTAAAATAAAAGATTGTATTTTTCAAAATGTGAATGTCATAAAAGACAAAGAAAGACGGTGAAAAACATTTCAGATTAAAGAAGGTTATAGAATCAAGGCAACTAAATATAGTGTCTGACCTTGACTGGATCCTGTTCTGAACAAGGTAGGGGTAGGGGAATGCTATAAAGGGCATTATTAGGTCAACGGACAAAATTAGAACACAGATAGTAGATTTGGATGAAAGCATTAGGAGTGTAAAATTGTGAAGGTGATAATGATACTGTGGTTATGTAAAAAAAAATCCCTATTCTTAGGAAAGCACACTAAAGTATCTCAGGATGAAGACCCATGATTATGTAACTTACTTTCAAATAATTCAGAAAAAGAGTCTCTCTCTCTCGCACCCGCGCACACACCTATATACACATACATACACACACACACACAAAAGGCACCTGCAAACAACAAAACAAATAAGGTAAAATGTTAACAATACTGGTGTTCTTTGTACTATTTTTATTTTTACACCTTTTTGTGAATTTGAAATTATTTCTGAATTTAAAAACATCCTTTAAGGGGCCAGCCCCGTGGCCGAGTGGCCAAGTTCGCATGCTCCACTTCGGCGGCCCGGGGTTTTGCCAGTACAGATCCTGGGCGTGGACATGGCACCGCTCATCAACCATGCTGAGGCGGTATCCCACATGCCACAACTAGAAGGACCCACAACTAAAAATACACAACTGTGTACCGGGGGGCTTTGGGAGAAAAAGGAAAAATAAAATCTTTAAATAAATAAACAAATAAAAGTAAAAACATCCTTTAAATAGCAAAGTAGCCTAAAGATAAAATATTTCAAGCACTAACTACTCAGAAATTATTGCACCTTCTTACAAGGCTGACCCTCAAAAGCTGTTTTTATGTTACCAAATCACGAATCTATTTTTTAAAAAATATTTTCCACACTAATGAGCAGCATAAACACGCCACATACCTGATAACTTTGCAGTCTTTACATGTCAAATGAAGCTGAAATATATCTCGGCATTCAACACTTTCTATAAGCTGTAATGGAACCTGCAATTAAAAAGATGGAGTCCCCTTAGTCAAAAAGGCATTGACCCTGCAGTTCGTCAAGCGTCCAAGAAGAGTGATTAGAAAGCTCTACAGGGGAAAGAAGCAAACAGAACTGTAAATTCATCCAGATTAATAGTATTCAAGTGATTACTATTGAGTGAATTAGGGTTCCCTTTCTCTATCTTTAAATCAATGGCCTCAAGTCGTGTCATAGCATGAAGACAACAAGGAGGAGGCACCACCTCTGAAAGAACAGGGAAATATGTCATCTCTCAGACATCAAATTCACAAGCTTATCTCTCAAAGTACTACTTTACAGACACTACAGCTAGCTGTGATTTGCAATGACACAAAAGCTGAAGGGAAACAGAATGGTAATTCTGTCCTGTTTACAGAAAAGAACTGCAGATCAAGGTCCTAGTGGGACTATACTTGTTGTTTGCCCCAAATGACAAAGTGGGCTTGCAGCTTTGTGTCAGCAAAGGAGTATCCTGAAAAAGACTGGAGTTCTAAACTGCCTGCAGGTTGCAAGGAAAAGATGATGGGACAGACTCTCTGCTCAATAAAACAGACCTACAGGTATCAAGGAGGAGGGAGCAGGCCACACAGTGGTCAAAGGTCCTAAAACTAGCTAGGTCTAATTTGCTTCAAAAGACCAGTTGAGGGGCCCTGTCTGCCAAGTGGGACCTGAGACATGAGCAAGCTGGAATAGTTCCCTCCCTGCCAATCTGGTCAGCAGACTCTACTGAACACAGAAGTAAGTACAATAGTGGAGAGGGATCAGAGAAGGCAGATAGGAGGGAAAGCATGTGAACAGGGTGACAAATCCTCAAGCGCACATGAGAATCCTCCCCCTAGCCCTCAACTCATCCTGACTCAACCCCTGGCTTCAAAAACAATTTCCAAAACTTGTGAAGAGAGCCTGATAAGATAAATGGATATTCTCACTCTTTGGAAAAGGGGTAGACCACTGTCTCTTATACTGTATCATGCCCAGCCAAAATGTGGCTCTGGGAGTTGCAAGTTAGCATTCCAACAATCTGTGTTTAGCATGAGAAGGAGGAGGCAGTCTCCTACAACACAGACAGAAACGAGAGTGCTGCCTGCACAGGGTGGCCCTTGTGTTAGCTGAGCCAGTTTCAGAAACAGACTTCCTGCAAACCCTGCCACACCATGCAGTTGCCAGAGTAAGCAGAAAACTCTCAGAACAAGGATGTGGGGATCAAAAAGAAGCCCAGTGCTGGATGTCTGGGACAAAGAAACAGAAACTAGGGCAGAGATTAAAAAAGAGAAGAAAGCAAAATAATATTACTCAGATAATGGCTTGAAGTTTCTACCTCAGGACTAGAGCCTTCTTGCTTAGTTCTAAGTCTATAATCTACAAAATTCCTTTACACTTGTAGTAGGACTAGGAACAAGAGAAAGACTAAGAAATCTTGCCTGTGTTCTGAGAAAAAAGGAGCTTTGGCCCTCTGTTTTTGTTTAAGTCCTTAACCCCAAGGTGCTGTGAGAAACTGCAGCTGATGCGGCTAAAAATTCTTTCAAGACCTGTACATCTAAGAAGGAAAAAAAAAACAACAACAATATATCAGTAGGGATAAATTGTAAAGGAGAAACAGGAGATTAAGAAGACAGAGATTAGAAGATGACACTGATTTTTTCTCAGGCCAGTCCTTTGGGTGTCCAGAAACAGACTCTCATATTGTTTTTTCTTTTCTTATGTACCCTCCTCTCCCTTCTCCCTCCCCCTATCCCCCCCTCAAAAAAGTGACTGCCAGACTGGCAATTAAGAGGCTTGAGTTCTAATCTCAATTTTCTAAAATTTTACCAACAAAACTTTTGCCTGCTTCCTGACTTCCTCGGACAAGCTTCCAACCTTCCCATATGCCATCAGCCTCTGCTTTCTGAACTCGGACCGTCACAACTTAGGAAGTTCCAGGCACAGGAAATGGGAAGAGCCTGAGGTGGAGCGAGAGCGAGCTTTGCAAATCCTCAGGGAGATGCTGCTCTCTCAGCAGTCACCTACATCCCAGGACCCTTCTGATCACCTCCCTTATAGCTGGAAAACTTGAAAACCAACTACAGCCATGTGTTGCTTAATGACAAGGACATGTTCTGAGAAATATGTCATTAAGCAATTTCATCGTTGTGTGAACATCACACTGTGTACTTACACAAACTTGGATGGTATAGCCTACTACACACCTAGGCTATATGGTACTAATCTTACGGGACCACTGCATATGTGCGGTCCATCACTGACCAAAACACCCATATGCATTGCATGACTCTAATGATATTAGCAGCTGCTGGAGGGAGTGGACCAGCCTGTGCTACTTTGCTGCAAAGAACAGATAAGTTTTACAACCCCACTAATGGACCAGAGCCCTAGGGCCTGTGCCCAGACTTCCAGAATAAGAATAATGAAATACCTCAGAGCATGCAAAATATTTGCTACCTAACGCATTTGAGATACAAATTTTCATGTATTTTAACACTGCAAATTTAAGGAAGAAGAATAAAAATACTCATTGCTAATACGTAGATACTAGCAAGTCACTAGAAACAACCATGTGTTCTCAGGTCATAGATATGGAAAATAGCAGATTTTAATACTCATGCAGATAGTTACATGCAGGGAAGTTTAATATGCAGCAAGAACATGGACATATGAAAGAGAAATACTTTTTTATATCGTTGATTTTTATATCAAATGAATCTCTCTTTTTTCTTCTCCTTTCTACTCCAATGTTCCCCTTCAATGTTCCCTCCACAGATTGTCTCCTCTTCTAAAAAGGCAGAGCTCAGAACTGGTCCTCTTTTCCTCTTCATACATCCTACTAAAACATACTAAGTTTCTTTACTTTCTTTTAAGGTCCACTCATTGCTTTGGGTTTCTCAACTTTTCTTATATATAAGGAGGATCTCTTGCCATTTCTGTAACTAGACATACCCAATGTTCAATCTCATAAGCAAAGAATTATAGATTCAAGAGTCAGACCATTTTATAGCCTAGGAAGGTTAAGCCACTACATTATAAGCTAGTGGCAAGGTCAGGACCAGAATCCATGTCTGTCCAGTAGTCCAGGCTCCTTCTATTACGTATGGTGTGCCTTTTTTTCTTCCTCTAAGATTCCCCTTCCCTTTTGTATGAGCTCTACTCTAGTTTTTCTTTCACAACTAAGTAGCCTCTCCACCACGGACCTTTAAGAGGAAAACAGAATTTAAACCAAGATTACTTAGAGGCAATTCTATCCATGGAAGAGTAGTAAGAAATCCAAAGTCACATTTAAATCCTCTCTAGCCCACTGATTCAATGTTTTGTAGCAACACATTTTCTTTTCGCTCCTTTCTCCTCTAACTTCTACCTGCCAAGTAATTCTGTCTCCCTTTACAGTGTTTTTCCTCTTACAAATTCCACCAAACTCATGCTCAAAACAATGCATCAAACACATTCGGTGCTGTTAATCAATTCCTCAAAAGGCCAAAAGTTACATCACGGACATCAAAACTCATAAGAGCGTCAATCCAAAAAAGCAGAGGAGCAGCAGTTAAAACATTTAATAAACATGCACAGGTATTAAAAGTCCACAGCACTGTGTCATTCCAGAGGGAATTTTATGTAATCAAACCCTACTATATTTACTTTAAGCATATGTGTGTGCATGTGCGCATGCACGCGCATGCAGATGTGCATGATTTTTAAGCACCATAATTTAAAAGTGGGATAGTTTCTACCTTTTAAAAACAAATGCCCTTTTTATAGAACGAATGGGAAGTACTAATCTTGTATATACATTTGAAGTAAAAATGGGAGTAACAGAGTGAAAATAAAGCAAGTAATGAGTCTAAACCTAAAATCTATAATAAACTGTGGAATATCTGGGCACTACATCTTATCTTTTTTTTTTTTTTTTTTTGAGGAAGATTAGCCCTGAGCTAACTGCTGCCAATCCTCCTCTTTCTGCTGAGGAAGACTGGCCCTGAGCTAACATCCATGCCCATCTTCCTCTACTTTATATGTGGGACGCCTACCACAAGCATGGCTTGCCAAGCGGTGCCATGTCTGCACCCAGGATCTGAACCGGCAAACCCCGGGCTGCCGAAGCAGAACACGTGCACTTAACCGCTGCACCACCAGGCCAGCCCCTAAATCTTATCATTTAAAAACCAGTCAGAAGAAGAAGACTGCCACACTTTAAAGACCCAAACTCTTTACTGCTCTCCTTTGATATTTACAAGCTACTCTTCCAGCATGGGTTTCAGATGCCTCTACTGGTCATTCAGTGTTAACAACAGCCTGCTTCTGATGCTTGGGGAATAAAGATTTTTGCTGTACTATAGTTAGATGATGGAAAAAATGTGAAAAAATGCTGAGGAAGGTGTTTCCAGCAGCTACACTTCCACCTTTTTTCTAAGAAGCACTAATAGACCAGCATGGAAATGAAAGTCTTAATGTCTTTTTAAATACCAATGTTGATTTTACAAATTATTTCTGGCTGAAATTCAGTTTACATTTTTTGAAGGTCACAATTCCATCTACTTATGTATAAACTGTGGGCTTTATCCTCACCCCACAAATTGTTCTCATTATAGGGTACCACTAGAACTTTGTCTAGTGACAGGGAAGGGACTCATGCAGAGAGGACACACTTTGCTGATTTGCAAGGTGAGCATCTGACATTCAAAACCGATTTGTTCCAAGCACAGGTGCAACAACTGCCTAGGATTCTCATGCTACTTACTGGGATCTCAGAAGCAGTAGATTGAGAGGCGGTCTATTGAATTACACAACAAAAACTGTTTTAAATCTTCATGAATTCACCTTGAACACTTACTCGTTCATAAATTAGCTGAGCATCAACAACATTTATCTGTACATATGTAAAAATGTGGTTTGGGAAAAGCACAGAATGGGAGCTATTCATTCCTTAAATACTACAAATGAGCTCTACTCCAGAGGTTTTTTACCCTAGGAATTGGAAACCCGATATCCTGTTACTGTGTGTAGATTAAAGTAACGGTGTTTATGGTATCTAAATCTACAGACATGTTTTACTCAATGTGCTGTGAAATTAAAAGAGGACATATGATATCAGGTAGCTATTTAAAACTTGACAGAAAATCATTTTCTAAGGTGCTAAATGTGTTCATTTAAAAGCATACAAAACAATGCAAACTGGGACACACCACAATATATACTGGCATATTTGGGCTTTGATGGTTGAAATGTGTTTGATCTAGATATAATAACCTTTAAAGGCAGGAGGGGTCTCTCGATCTCACATATTTTATTGAAATATTTATTTGCTGAGAGAGAAAAGGAGGGAGGGAGAGAGGGAAGGGCAACACCACCAACTCTCTGGTCTCCATCCAGGGTCCAGTGCAGGAACCATTGTCCCCTGGAGTAACCACCGGCTTTAGGAACTTAGCACTAACTGTGATGTGATTAATTTATTTGTATGGAGCAGTCCTAGTCTCTCTCAACCTCAAATGTTTAAAGTCACCGCAAACACTTTCGCACAATCATTTTTGTGTGTAAAGCCATTATCTTGGGCTTTTTAAGTGACATGCAGGCTCTAAGCCTTAGAGGGTTATAATGCTAACTGAGAAAACACTTTTAGGTAAGTAACTGGGTCAAAAGTAAGAAGGGTAGTAAGTTTTCTTAAGCATTGTACATCAGTCACAATGAGGGACCAACAATTCCGGTAAACAACCTATTCATATAGCTACTGTTAAAGACAATGATGACACAGACCTTTTCACACAGAAATATGTCGTTTTAAAGTGAGCTTTAAACCCAAAAGGAGTTTAAAATGGTCTAATACCCATTTCAAACCCATATTAACTTCAATTCACTTATTTATTGAATACCATAGCACCAGGAGACATGCTGGATTCTGAAGAAATAAAAATGAGTAACCAGAAAAATTACAATATACAGTAGTCTCCCCTTATTTGCAGGGGATACATTCCAAGACCCTCAGTGGATGCCCGAAACCACGAATAATACTGAACCCTTTGTTTTTTCCTATACATACATATTTGAGGTACAACAGCAAAACTAGTGCAAATTTTTTTCCTTCTTCACAATTCCACAGGTAGAAGATTAGTGTTACTACTATAGATCTTAGCAATCTTAGCATACGATTTTTTTTCTTTCCTTATTAAGTCGAGAACTTTTACCTTTTCACTTAAAGGAAGCACTTTATGGCTTCTCTTTGGCATATCCAAATTGCCAGCATCACTACTCGTGAACTTTGGGGCCATTATTAAGTAAAATACGGGTTACTTGCACACAAGTACTGTGGTATCACGACAGTCGATCTGGTAACAGAGATGGCTACTAAGTGATTAACGGGCGAATAGCGTATACAGCATGGATACGCTGGACAAAGGGATGATTCATGTCACAGAGAGGAATCGTGCAAGATTTCATCACGCTAGTTAGAACAGTGTGCAATTTAAAACTTATGAATTGTTTATTTCGGTAACTTCCCATTTAATATTTTCAGACTGAGCTTGACCGCAGGTAACTAAAACCACAAGAAAGCAAAACCACGAATACAGGAGGACTACTATAAGTGGCAAATGTTGCAAAGGTGTGTTCAAGATATAGAAGAAGCCAGAGGAGAGTGTAATAAACTGTCAGGGAGGGAAGTGGGACTGAGAAAGGTTTCATGAAAAAAGTTATCACCTGAACTGGGTTTTGACAGATGAAGAGAAGTTCCCTGAGTAAAACAGAAGAGAGATAACTCAGAGGTGTAAGGTATGGCTGAATAGTCCAAGGAAGGTGGTTTTACTAATAGAAACGGGAGAAGGAGGAAAAGAGAGAAACAGACAGAAAAGCTGGTAGGGACCAAGGATCACACCCCTTATCCTGCCATCATGCCAAGTAATTTCATCTTAGAAGTAGTCAAGAAACACTGAAGGGCCTTAGGCTGGTGAATGACATGATCAAATCCATGCTCGCTCTCCAACAGAGCTTATTCCCTAAAATAAACCTAAAAATAGTCTCTGAAATACTTGGCCATAAACCAATAAACTGAGAAACACGGGATTGTATGGAAAAATGCAATAACATGAAACATGTAATTTAATTACAATTTCATTGATTCCAGCTATTTAAACACAAAATTAAATTGGGCCATTCTACTAATTATTATTGTCATTACTTCCACAGTGGCCA
The DNA here is from genome assembly GCF_021613505.1 of Equus quagga. NCBI lineage: Eukaryota > Metazoa > Chordata > Mammalia > Perissodactyla > Equidae > Equus > Equus quagga. The sequence goes on along the minus strand of NC_060281.1, from coordinate 86,425,410 downwards.
GTGGGGAATTTCTGGTTGCTGGGACTTTATAGGCGTTTCTATCCTGTCCACTCCTACCACAACCACCCAACTCAAAATGGACCCTTCTGAACACGGTGCAATGGTATGAAAGTATGGCATGCCTCTTTCCTTGATGAATCTGATATGTATTTTTAGCCAATGGACAGAAAACTGACATAATAGCTATGATCACAGTCCAAATCTAGAGGTCAGAAGGAATTCAGGTCACAATGGCTCTTGCACATAAATGCTTAACTACAAAGAATAATAATAAACACCACATAAATAATAAATGCCACCTACAAAGAAAATGGCAGCGATTTGAGTCCTTTGACAAAGGAAAGAATGTAACGAAGGAGCCGGGTAACTTTTGGACCACGAAATAAAATGAACTTAAGTGACAGATTTCAAAGAATCCCAAAATGAACCCCAAAACACACAATCTGAATGAAAGTGTAGTCCTTAGCTTTCATAAGACGTCATAATACACTTCTCTGTGCTAGAACCAAAATGCAGAAAGTCACAATACTGGTAAATGAAGAAGGAAGAAGGCATTCATTTGGTGGAAGTACATGAACTTTTGCGCCTTTGTGGTGAAAGGCACATTAACTGAAAACTATTAACGATGGCAGGGCACTGGAAGAACCAGTTCACTGAGAGTACTCTTATAACTGAAAAGGGTAAATGCACTCTTGAGAATTGAGAGCCTTCCCTTTTTTCAGTAATATATAGTCCATTATGCAAATAAACACTGTACTTAACATCTATACTTTACCACTAAGGAGCCATTAGAGAAACTTGATCCCATAGTGAGTCTGCATCGAGCTCAAGTACATCTCATCATTTGACATTAAGGTCCAGGAAATTATCTCAACTGAGGAAGTTGGTAACTACTTACTAAAGATTGAAGAATAAAGCCTATACAGCCTTTGCACCCGTATAAAACTTAAGGATACAGCATTATCTAGTGCAAACCATTCAGTGTTACTAAACAATGGACACCTCAGCTGACAACTACACGTATCATTTTAAATCAAGCATAAGAGTTGCTTGCTAACCTAGTGTCCCGAGTGCTAAATTAAGTGAGAGAAAAGCAGAGTACGTGATGTTTTCATACCCAATCCTGTATAACACTCCTTTCTTTGAGAACAAGTCTTCTGACTTCCCTTCTCCATCTACTTTAGTGGACGAATAGTTGGTAATCACTTACATTAACAAGTGACTCCTTGAACTTGATGTGAAGTCTGTAATTAGAAAGGGCAATGATGGCATCCTCAGCACGGCCCACATACTCTGTGCTTTCTCCGTGAAGTTCAAGGAAAGGAACCTTCAAAATGGAAGAAGAAACTCTTCAGAGTTCTGAAGCAGCCAAGTCTTCAAACACGGGTCAGGTGAATGGATGAAAAATCCTCTGTCACTCAAACTTAAAACACAGTATACATAAATGGGTAAGGAATCTGAAGAGTATGGGTTTATATCCACGATTCAAATATACCTAGTTATTCAAATTCTAGACTTCTGAAGGAATGACACAGAGATCATCATCTCAAACAGTGATTTCTCAGGAAATAAGTCCTTCTGAAGGAAAGATGTCTTCCAGCTTGCATTTCTACTATGTTTATGGTTTAGGAAAATATATATATATTATACAGCGTATTATTTCAATCCATTAGCTCTGCTACATTGTTACTATGATGCCAAATACTTAGTTTACAATCAAAAGCGGCATGTAATTACCTGAAGATTCTCATCCTCCCGGATCAGCTGCTTCCTGGGAAAAATTTGATTGGCCTGGATGCACTCAAGACTGTGCCGAGTCTCCTCATCCTGAAAGAACCCAAAACCTTTAAATAATTTCAAAGCTCCTATTCATCCATATTTGTTTTTTTTGCCATGTCTAGTAGTGTAATCACAATGAGAGTCCAGCAAATCAAGGTGAATAGGCAGAAATCTCAAGGAAAAACTATTCGTCCCCAAAAGTGTCCTATCCAATATTTTAGGTGCCTCTAGTCAGAGAACACACTGATGCAAAAAAAAAAAAATATATATATATATGTTAAAGAGGTTAAGAACATTTCTATTAAGTGCTAATAAGTTATTAGTACATTACTTGTAAGAGAAACCAAGATACAGGTTTTTTTCTCTTTAAGTTACAATCTTAAATTCTTATTTTTGGGGGCCGGCCCAGTGGCTGAGTCGTTAAGTTTGTGTGCTCCACTTCGGTGGCCTGGGGTTTTGCTGGTTTGGATCCCGGGCAGAGACATGGCACTGCTCATCAGGCCATGCTGAGGCAGAGTCCCACATAGCAGAACCAGAAGGACCTACAGCTAAAATATACAACTATGTACTGGGGGTCTTTGGGGAGAAGAAAAACAAAAGAGAGATTGGCAACAGTTGTTAGCTCAGGTGACAATCTTTAAAAAGAAAAAAATTCTTATTTTTCAAAGATACATTCTGAATTAAGAATGAAATTATGTCATGTTTGAAATTTGCTTCAAAATAATTGGAGGGGGAAGGGGAGAGAGGAAGTGAGCGGATCATAAATGAAACAGGATTTTCCATGAGGGATAACCGATGAAACTGGGTAAGTGGGGGTTCACTATACCATTGTGTCTACTTTGGTTATACATGAAACTTCATTAATAGAAAGGTTTTTTTTTAAAATGTAAGCTTAAGAACTGAATTTCTCAAAGGGAAAATGTGTGTGAACCACTATCCCTAGTTTAATCTGCCTTATATTACTAAATAGATTTATTCCTGTTCAGGCAATTTCAAAAAGAGAAGCGATAAATTCTAATCTACATAGGACTTGAACTAATTATCACTTGTATAAAAAAGTAGTCTTTTACATTATGAATTTTTATAGTATAGGAATATAGGAGAGAAAAGCAATGTATTGGAAAGTCTAACTGTAAGTTATGATGGAATCTGTTTACACATCAAATTTTCTAAGAGCAAAAGCCATATCGTTCAACTGACAGCACTAAGAATTCTAACAACTAGTTAGTGGACATTTCTGCGTATGCTACTTAGTGTAATTCCAACTATTCTTGAAATCTCCTCAAAGAGAGAAAAAAAAATCCTAGCTGTAAATAACACTTAAGGTTTTGCCCAAGAGCAATCTTAAATCATAAAACCATAATACCCCACTAATGCGGTTCCTAAAGTGAGGTCCGCAGATTCTGAGACCCTTTCAGGGGCTCTGTGAGATCAAAACAACCTTCACCAATAATGCTAAGACATTATTTGCCTTTTGTCACTGTACTGACAGTGAATAAAATTGTGAACTGGTGGGTAAAACTGCTGGCACTTTAGTACAAGCAAGGTGGTGGCACCAATTTCACTTAGATTTTCCTTGATTAATCAAGGAGAAAAAACGAAAAATTTTATTAAATCTTGACCCTTAAGTAAAAGCCTTTTTGATATAGGAAATACACATGAAACACTTCCACTGCATACTCAAGTATTATAGTTGTCTCAAGGTAAAGCATTTGTGCAACTGTTTCAGTTACAAGCTGAATTAGGCACTTTTTTCATTAAGTACCATTTTTAATTGAAAGAAGAACTGACAGACAAACTATGGTAATTCAGACTTAAACATGTGGCAGACCTTTTCTCCAAAGGACATTATTAGCTGCCAGTGATAAAGTTATGCAAAAACTTGTATTTTGGAACACCTGTCTTCTGCCACCATGAATTTCACAGCTTCTCAATACTTAAGACTCTTCTGATGAGATCAGTGGTGATAGTACCATATGTGACTTTAAAAAGAAATTATATAGGGAAAAATGTCTACATTTGGAAGATCTGAATTACTTAATGAACCATTATTTTCAAAATGACTAATGCACGATGTTATAAAATCATGCATGGATAAAAGATCCATTTAAAGTGCAAGACAGGGGCCAGCCCAGTGGCATAGTGGTTAAGTTCGCACCCTCTGCTTCAGCGGCCCAGGATTCACAGGTTCAGATTCCGGGTGCAGACCTAGCACCACACTCATCAAGCCAGGCTGTGGCAGCATCCCATATACAAAGTGGAGAAGACTGGCATGGGTGTTGGCTCAGGGACCATCTTCCTCACCAAATAAGTTAAGTAAGTAATTTAATTAAAAGTAAAGTGCAAGGCAGACCAATGGTTTTAATGTAACAGAATAGAAAAAGCTTATGGATAAGGTTTCAGATTCCACATTGCAAGTAACCTTTAAAGAATTATTACTTGTTTTGGTGTAGTATAACAGAAGAATATAATTATCTGGAAAAACTATTAAAATATTCTTCCTTTTCTAATTACTTGTCTACGTGAGACTGGATTTACTTCATATTTTTCAAACAACGTACTATAACAAATTGCAGAAGTAGATATGAGAATACAGCTATCATCTATTAAGCCAAACATTAGAGATTTGTAGAAACGTAAAACAATGCCATTCTACATACTAATTATTTTTGAATGAGGAAAAAGTTGCTTTTCATCAAAAATGTTATTTATGTTAACATTTAATTGCCTTGTTATTTTTAAATGAGTTTATGAAAAATTTTAAAGATTTCTTAGCTTTAATTTCTAATAGTGTAAATATAGATATACCCCACATAAACAAAAACTCTTTGGGGTCCTCAACAAGTTAAGAATATTAAAAAGAGGTCCTCAGACCAAAAGTTTGAAAACTGGTGCTCTACTATACTCCAATACTAAATACTGATTGAAGCTGTTTCATTTGAAGTCAGGCTTTCTCTAAAACCATTCTCCTACTGCTAATCTATGACAGGAAAAGTCACACAGAGACTTGAGGAACAATCACTCACCCTTCTACCTACCACCCATAAAAACCAGCAGCTGTGTTACTAGCTGATAGGGTCCATTCCATCCCCTCTAAGGGGCCATTTTATCTTGACACACAAGCTTTCTCAGGGCCTTTCCCAAAGTTTGATATTTAAAATTGTGGTCTGATATTTTAAAATGTAGAAAGAAATTAGTGGCTTCAAATTCTAAAAATGACAACTTTATAAATGGTTCATGAAATGCTACTAAAAATTATAAAACTTCAGTCATTAATTAGAGATTTTTGTTATATTTGAAAACAAATCATATATTAATAGTGTCACTTCTCCAGGACTGCTAGGTATTCACCATGACTGTCAAGAAATTATGGCTGATAGTCAAATAACTTTTTTCAAAAGCAAAAGTAGTATAAAAATCTATTGTTTGTTATAGCAAAAAAGAAAAAGTTCAATGAAATTGGTGTATTTTAGTAAGGTTGATATGATGTGACTGGGAACCTCCAAAAATATAATTACTTAGGGTGTACAAAGGTTTGTAAAATGGCTCCACTCCTATAAACACCAAAATAACTTCTTAGAGGGAGTTTTGTGTCAATCTATTCCATTTTATCTCTTTTCATTCATTTCCTCTGAGGTCAAAGATTGGGTGAAGGAATAATAAGAGAGTCATATTTCAAAGGAACTCATTTTTCTATAAGTGTTAGCTTTTTTCCTCTATAATCAATTCTATTTCCATTCTTGAGAGGTAGCTCGTGACTTAAAGAAAACTGAGTATTATTCTGATCTATATTAAATGTCTCTGTATGTTTACTTTAATAACGTGAAAGCAAATGATACCTGTTTGCACAAACACATTGTATTTTAACTTCCAGGTTTTTTGCTGCCAATTTTAGATAATCAGATCTCATATTTCAATAAAAATTCTGGTGTTACAAAAAAGAAAACTATTTACACTTAGAAAGAACTAAAGAGAAAAAAATATGAGAAATCTTGAATTTAGGAAGATTTTTCTCATAAGCCCACAGGGTATAGGTAGGAAATGCCATGAAATATGGGGAAAAGCTTTTAAAAATTATTACAGGAAAGAGCACTATAAGCATGTCTTTTCAGCATCACATTAACTTTTTAGCTGACATAAATATATAAAGCCTCAACTTTATCCTCTTCAAGATCATTTTACAGAGGTACCCATTATTTAAGGGGTTCTCTGACCTAGATTTTTACTGACCTTTAAATAGCACACAATTGAAATACGTAGCAGAAAAAAAACCTAGAGAAGCCATTTACCAATTCATTCGTGCTGGTATACTCACTTGGGTGCTAATCCAGCCAATGCACACAACCAAAGTAGCTAATGAAAACTGAAAATGGAATCAATGATTTTCAACATAAGAGAACTGAGGCCAGCTAGACAAGAGCATGAAGTAATAATTTTTCATAGTCAAATAAAATAAATACTCTTTTTAAAAGACTGTCTCAGTTCACATTACCTCTAAGACTTCAGAATTGATTTTTCCCCCTTGTACATAAAAATGCATCTTAATCCCCAAGGACTTAATTAACATTAGGACAAACTACTCATTGACTTTCTAGAAGAATGATGATTCAAAAAACATTACCTGGCTAAACAGAAGTTGAATTAACTGCCTAATTTATTACGGTTTCTGAGTTTCACAGGTAAAAAAGGAGCCCAAACTTGACACGGTTGACAGAGTAAGGAGTTGGAAGGAGATAAAAGGGAAAGAAGAAACAAACTGGCATGTGTTGGCCTGATAAGAGGCTTGGAAACAAATTCCTCCTAGGCTATAAGCAGTAATTTATTGGTATTAGAGAGAATGTATTCCACATGGTCAATTTCCTGGTATTGCTGAGGAACACCACACATCAGGGAATCTGGCACCTCTCAGTCTCCACCAGCTCCATAACGTCAGCTAGGGTCACCTACAAACTCTTGAAAAGGGATCAGTCACCAGAGTTCCAGGCTAGTTTCGGCTATTGGCTAGAGTACGCAGGTAAGAGAAAAAGCCCACATCTCAAAGGGGAAGTCAACATTAGAGATAAATATTTAAAGAACACAAGGAACAGAGATGGCTGACCAGTCAAAATGCCCATTAACTAAATTCATATAAAGAGAGTTTTTTTTAATCCTGGAACACTACCTACTACTAGGAGTGAAATGTGTGTAGGAACACTTGGCAAAATGTAAAAGCAAAAATACTTATCAGTCCCATTGCCAATTCTAGTCTAGTCTAGGGAACCCGGGTCACCAAAGCAGAGCACGCTGAACTTTAACCACTAGGCCATGAGGGCTGGCTCTCCAGTCACTATTCTTTTTTTCTTTTTTTTTTTTTTTTTTTTTTTAAGATTTTATTTTTCCTTTTTCTCCCCAAAGCCTCCCGGTACACAGATGTGTATATTTAGTTGTGGGTCCTTCTAGTTGTGGCATGTGGGATGCCACCTCAGCATGACTTGATAAGCAGTGCCATGTCGGCACCCAGGATTTGAACCGGCAAAACCCTGGGCCGCTGAAGCGGAGTGCCTGAACTTAACCATTTGGCCACAAGGCCAGCCCCTCTAGTCACTATTCTTAAGACTGGTATTGAAGGCCAACAAAAATACAATTTCCTTGGGTCAGCCCTGGTGGCCTAGTGATTAAGTTCGGTGCGCTCTGCTTCAGCAGCCCAGGTTCAGTTCCTGGACACAGACCTACACCACTCATCTGTCAGTGGCCATGCTGTAGCAGCAGCTCACATACAAAAAACAGGAAGACTGCCAGCTGATGTTAGCTCAGGGCAAATCTTGCTCAGGGAAAAAACAAAACAATCTCTTTTGGTATAATGCTTGGGATTTGTTCCAAAATAATCCAAAGAGGCGGGGGTGAAGGAGTCGGAAGAAACAAGTGTGGCTATGAATTGATTATTATTACAGCTGATTAACACAAATATGAGAGTTCATTATACTATTCTTTGCATACACTTGAAGTTTTCCATAATAAAACATGACATTATTTTCCTAATCCTCAATCTCCCAAAAAAGACAGACTTCAATCTCATTTAAGAACCTTTAGGAGTATATAAGAGAGGATGTTACTCAAATTAGTACAGAGGAGGGAGGGAGGGAGAAAGGAAGGAAGGAAGAAAAATCCAATGTTCTTTAATTTGCTATACGAAAAACAAGGATTAAGGATGTACACCCTAAATGCTAAAATCAGAATATATTAATTAATAATAATTAAATCAATGGCCCAACAACTTGCAAAATGTTATACATCTAGTAAAATGAACATTAGGAATCCAATGAATCAAATCAACATGGGAAAATGTTTAATTCACTTAGTGAAGCAAGCAAAATGGAAATTTAATTATGGTTTAAATCCATAGAAACATATACATAAAATATATAATAAAATATACATATGGACATGGACTAGTTAGAAAGGAATACAACCATGGGTTTTGGTGGTAGAATTGTAAATGAGTATTTGTAAAAACTTGTTATAATGCTGCTTTATGAGGGGGAAAAAAAGACACATGGCCATACTGCTCCCCAACTACTGCACAGAGAAGCATCTCCAGAGCACACCAGGAAGCCTGTCTGCAGGGTACCACGGAGACCCCAGCGGCACCAGGATGAGGACTACATTGTTGTTAGCTCTCTGCTATACAATGAAGGACAACGCCTCAGTACAGAACAGAGCTGCTCTCATAAGCCCATCATTTGCTATTCATTAGCACTGGCATACATACCATATAAATATTAGGCAAACACTTTTTCAACTTGTTAAAAACTCTGTGGAAAAACAACAAAATAAAATACAGTCTAGAGAAATAATATTAAAAGTTCATCAGTGTTTGGGTATAGAACACATCAGAAAGCTGTTAGGCCCACAAACTAAGAAAAAATTGGCCCAGCTTTTAGATGAAGGCAGTTACCCTTCTCCTTTTAATATGACATTTCTGCACAACTAGTTTTTCTGTTTTTAATTTTGAAAAGCATTTTCCACCCATGTCCCTAATGAAGCTTGAAATTAACATGGCCTTTTCAATTCCTTCTTTGTGCACCAGCATGAAACAGTTTGGATCTAGGAAACATCACAAGGTAGAAGCAGGACAATATTACAGAGGACTATTTTTTTTAAGCCTTGAAGCACTGTTTACACATTCTCAAGATTGATAGAAATGTGGTTGGCTCATTGCTCCATCTTCTCTGTCTGGACTAGGCCCTAAATGGCCTAGGAGTCACGGAAATGTTCATTATATGCTCTTTTTAGTCAAGGATGTAGACAGGGGTGTGTAGAGCTTCTTCACCTTCTTTGGGATAAAAATACTGCCTTAAAGAGACAGAACAGGAAAGATACGGAATTGCTTCTATCCAGAAAGGTAAATCCATAAAGAACATGTATATGACCATATCATAATTCTCCCACATACACCGAACAAACTAACAGAGCAAACACACAAAAAGTTTTTACTACATCTTGCTTCCTAGAAAAGGAATAAGAAATTTGGAGTCCAGGAACCATGGGTTTGAGTCTTGGCTCCAGTTACTATCTGACTGAAAGCAAGAGACAGAGTCTAACTTACAGGATTAAAGTTAATAGAAATGAAACTGCTCTAACACACTAGAATACTCTGTAATTATTACTACTAAGGAAACAATAAAAGAAAGGAGATAAGAACTGAGAGTTCTGGGAAAGGAAAAGTAAAATTATTTCTTACAAAAACAAAAATAGGTAACTATGGACTTCTTAGTGGTCACTTAATTGTCAAGACAGAGTCAATTCCAATTTTCTTGTTATTTCCTTGCACTTACCATGACAGGAGGCCCAGATTAGGAGGAGAGATCCCCAGCCCTTCTTCAATATCTGGCAAGACTTCTCTTTCCTTTATGCCTGGATCTTTAAAAAGAAAAAAAAAAAAAAGGACAAAATTGGCAATTTTCCCCCTACTTGGCCTTACCCTAATTAAAGGAACTGTAAATACATGGACCTAAAGACCTGACCAGAATCAGCCAAGAAAAAGTTGATTATCACCCAGACAATTCCCACTAATCAAATCCAAACTCCACAGTGGCTTTGTGAAAATCCTCCTGGTCATAACCTATTTGGGCAAAAAAGTAGCAAAGGCTCATGTTCCTAATGTTGACAGTAATACAAAAAATGTGAAAATCATAAAGCAATAATAATTAAAACCAACCTGCAAATGCAAAAAACAATATTCTTGGATTATTACAGGATGTTTTTGTAGTTACCTGTAAATTCAAAATGGATCTCTCTATCCGTGGGTAACAAACTGGCTTACAAAGCAAAATACGAAAAAAATCACCTTATGGCCGTAATATTCTATGTTCATCTGAAAATTCACATAAACTATGCTAATATCTTTACCTGGTTTTTAAAAACAATTAAAGGGATGGAGAAGGAATATTCAACTAGAAACTCAAAGACAGGCCAGTAAGAGCACTATCATCTTGTTAATAAGTTGCTTTTTAAAAAAATAGATTAGTTGCATGCAAAGCCAGCATTTCTGGTTTGATAAACTTCCATGAATATAGGATATTTTAGGGAGTCTGGGACTCAATACTCAAAATAAACTCTTTAAGAACAGTCTAAGTGAGGGAAGAGAGAACATCAAAGGAGTGGCAGGGCCCAAAACATGTGGAGCCTTGCATAGTTGTGAGCAGAGGAGTAGCATGAGGTGACTTAAAGGATGGCTCTGACTGTTAGGTGGGAACAGACTAGACTGTTGGGGGGCTGAGGAACACAGGAGGAAGCAGAAAGACCAGTTAGAAGGCAATAATCACTACAAGGCAGTAGTGATGGAAATAGCGGGATATTGCTGGATTCTGGATATATTTGGAAATTATCACCCACAGGATTTGAGCTGATGAATGAGATAAGAGAAAAAGAGAGAACTTGAACTTTTTAGTTTCAGCAACTGGAAGCAAGGATTTCCCATTTATTGATGAAGGAAGACCACAAGAAAAATGGATTCCCCACTCTGTGAAGGTACAGGAGGGGAAACTGGGAATAACAGGTTCCATCTTAGATACGTTAATGTTTGAGATGCCTATTAGATATCCAACTGAAGATACCAAGTAGAGAGCTGAATAAACCAGCCTGGAGATGAAGAAGATGGAAGCTAGAGATATTAACAAAAATCTGGGAGATATACATGTGTGAATGGCATTAAAGCTACTTAATTCAGGAACAAATACAGATGGAGAAGCTAAGAAGATCAAAGATAGCAGTTTGAGGTGCTCCACTGTTTAGAGGCTGGAAGGGTGAGGAAGAACCAAGTGGTTCAGTAACAAACCAAGTCAGAGTCATCATTCTTACCATTCTTCAAACCCAAAACAAATCTTTGTGATTTACCTAGCTCAAGAACACAAGTTAGCATAAAATTCTTACTTACTCATTCATTTCAATAAGTATTTATTCAATAACTACTGTATTCCAGGCACTGTTCTAGATTTAGAGGAGACAACTGTGTACAAAAAATTCATGGAGCTTAATTTTACTGCGTGTCTTCCCCACCAGAAACAAACCAATAGATATGTTTATGCCAGGTTATGTAATACGTTTATGTAAGTGTTACAAAGAAAATAAAGCAAAGTTTGGGGATAGGGAGTAACAAAGAAGTGCTATTTTAGATGGGGTGGCAAGAGTATGTAAAGAGGCACCCTGGTGGAATTAACTAAAAAGGAGAGGAAGAAAGGCAAAGAAACTATTTCTGAGGGTATAAACTTATTAGAAGAAATGTTTTAAAGATCACTTTAAAAAGAAACACCTGCTGGACAAACTAAAAAAGAACAAAACTGTCCTAATGTTGTGCAAAACACATTTTTGTGTATTAGAATTAAACTTCTGATGACAGCATTACATACACAAACTGCTATATCTTAAACAACTTAAATGGAAGTGAATGTATTTGATATGTTTTGCAAAACAACTCAAAATGCAGCTCCAGTGATGAAGATATTAATGTCAAAAATGTAGGTGGAATGTGGAGAAGCTGAAACCCTCAGACATTGCTGGTAAGAATGTAAAATGCTGCAACCTCTGTGGAAAACAATTTGGCAATTCCTTAAGTTACACACAGTCACCACATCAGGCATCAGTTCTACTCCCAGGTATATATCTGTGAGAACTGAAAACATATGTCCACATAAAAACTGCACACAAATGTTCACAGCAGCATTATTCATCATAGCCAAAAAGTAGAAATACTCCAAATGTCCATCAACTGATGAGTGAATAAACAAAATGTGGTATATTCACACAGTGGAATATTACTCGGGAATAAAAAGGATTGAAATACTGATACACAACACAACATGGATGAATCTGAAAACAGTATACTAAGTAAAAGAAGCTAGGCATAAAAGACCACATGTTGTACAATTCTATGTATACAAAATGTCCAGAATAGATAAATCCATAGAGACAAAAAGTATATTAGTGGTTGTCAGGGGTTAGGTTGAGGAAGAAACAGGGGGTGACTGCTCACGGATACAGGGTATCTTTGTAGGGTGATGGAAATGTTCTGGAATTAGATAATGGTGGTGTTCATTGCCATTATACACATACTAAAAACTCCTGAATTGTATACTTTAAAGGAGTGAGCATTATGTGGTGTGAATTACAGCTCAATAAAAAAATGTACGTGAAGAGTATGAATATAATCAAACTCTTCATTAAATACTAAAAATAATCTTACTGCAAAAAAGTTATGGGACCAATCCAGCAGCAATGAGTATTCTAAGCATCTAGACTATGGTCTCTAAAGACCAATTCCAACTTCAAAAAGAGCAGCAGCCCTTGAGAAGTAATAGACAATTCTAGGTCTTGCACAGAAAATGTGTAATTTGATTCCAGAACATATTATTAAATTGGAAAGCAAGCAAACTATCAAAGACTACTGAGGTTATGTCAAAAGGACTTGGGAGCCGACTTGAACAGACTTACTGGCCAAAAAAGGAATAATCTGAGCAAAAATGGTAAATGCAATGGATTCAGTTTCAATACACTGAAGTATGAGTTCATAATGATACTCTCTCTCTCTCTCTCATTGGTCACTGCTGGAGAAGGCTATATAACCAACCTCTTATTTTTGAAAAATAGTAAATAAGGGGAAATAACTATTATTTATCCTGCTTTTCCTATACAAACTGAACCTTTATGCTAGTAGTTGGTAAAAGGGGAGTATTCCACCTAGTACATGAAGAAGGAAAGACAGAAATAGCTATCACCACTTTACAACTGCTAATGAAATATAGGATGCAAATAACCATCTAGTCTACACACTAGAAAACTACAGAAAAATAATACTTTTTTTTTTTTTTTTGAGGAAGATCAGCCCTGAGCTAACTAATGCCAATCTTCCTCTTTTTGCTGAGGAAGACTGGCCCTGAGCTAACACCCATGCCCATCTTCCTCTACTTTATATGTGGGACGCCTACCACAGCATGGCTTTTGCCAAGCGGTGCCATGGCCGCAGCCGGGATCCGAACCGGCGAACCCCAGGCTGCCAAAGTGGAACGTGTGCACTTAACTGCTGCGCCACCGGGCCAGCCCCAATACAAATTTTTAAAGTAAACTGCAAGACAAAAGAGAGAGATGGAAGGGAAATCTAGAGATTCAAAGAAACTTAATATGTCAACCAATTGCAATATATGGACTTTTTTTGGATCCTGATTCAAAGTATAAAATAAGTTGAGACATTCAGAGAAATCTGACTACATACTAAATATCTGATATTAAGGAATTATTATTAATTTTCTGTATAACTGACAATATTTTTTGCAGTTTATGGTTTTTTAAAAAAGAGTTTATCTTTTAGATATACAACTGAAATATGCACACATGAAGTGATACATCAAGGAGTAGGCAGAAAGAGTAGGAATATCTATAAAACAGGATGGGCCATGAGTTGATACCTTTTGAAGTCCAATTAGATAAGTAAATAGAGATTCATTAAACTATTTTCTCTACTTTTATACATTTAAAATTTTCACATAATGAAGTTTTCTTAACATCATGGGAATTCTTCTACCTCAAAACCCCCAGTTATTGAATAATTTAAAGGGTCAAAGTTGTAGCTGTCAGAAAACCAGTGCTCTTACAGTGAACATATCAACATGCACTGTGTCTTTTAAGAATTTTTTAGTGAAATTTAAAGAAAAACTCTCACAGGCACCACAGACTTAGCTGTCCCAACTGAAATTTACTCATCTGCAGTGACACTGAACTAGAAATCAAATTTCACTTACAAAGTAAACTGTCGATCAACAGATATATCTACATTAGCTATTTTCCAAGTCAAGTCCAATTTTTTAATGAGTACAGAAATACTAAGACAAAGATTTGCCACTTAGGATTAAAAGTCTCAATTTAAACACATTCATTACCAAGAAATGATGCCTTCCATTTCTACATCAAATAAAGACTCTATAAAATGGTGTGCTGCACTTTAGTCAGTCAGTCAACAATTATCTGAGAACCTACTATATGTCAGACAGTATGACACTGTGCTGGTTCCTGCTCATATTCCAGTGTAGATGATGGAAACAAATAATAATACAAATTGTGCTAAATGTGATGAAGGAAACAAACGGGATGCTGAGACAGAGACTGGGGTCGGGGGGGCAGTGTGGAAGTCCCACTTTAGATAAGGTCGTCAGAAAAACTCTCTGAATAGCAAGTTTCTGGTACAGGAACAGCCTGGACCAGACATGTGTTCCTGACATGGGAAAGATTCCATCATTTTCAAAGGATTAAAAGGAGAAAACCAGTATAGCCAAAATGTAACTGAGTCAGAAAAAAAAATGGCCCATCTTGAAGGTAAAGAAATGCACAAGAGGGGCTGGCCCGGTGGCGCAGCGCTTAAGTGCCCACATTCCACTTCGGCAGCCCAGGGTTCGCCGGTTCGGATCCCAGGTGCGGACATGGCACTACTTGGCAAGCCATGCTGTGGTAGGCGTCCCACATATAAAGTAGAGGAAGATGGGTACGGATGTTAGCTCAAGGCCAGCCTTCCTCAGCAAAAAGAGGATTGGCAGCACATGTTAGTTTAGGGCCAATCTTCCTCAATCAATCAATCAATAAAAGAAATGCACAAGAGAAAGATCATATAAACAGTAAGGAGTGTAGATAACATTCCAAGTGTGATAGGAAGCCATGTCAAACAGCAGAATGACATGATTTGATTTTAAGATCACTCTGGCTACTGTGTGGTGAATAGATTAGAAAACAAAAAGAACAAAGAGAATCAGGAGACAATTACAGGAAGGAGGATGATGGCTTGATTTAAAATGGAGGCAGTACAGATATCACCTTACACCCGTTAGATTGGCAAAAACATCCAAAACCAAGAGTGACAAATGTTGGAGAGGATGTGGAGAAAAAAGAACCCTCACACACTGTTGGTGGGAATGCAAACTGGTACAGCCACTATGGAAAACAGTATGGAGATTTCTCAAAAAGTTAAAAATAGAAATACCCTATGACCCAGCCATCCCATTACTGGGTATCTATCCTAAGAACCTGATATCAGAAATCTCAAGAGTCCGTTGCACCCCTATGTTCATCACAGCATTATTTACAATAGCCAAGACGTGGAACCAGCCTACATGCCCAGAAACTGATGATTGGATAAAGAAGATGTGGTATATATACACAATGGAATACTACTCAGCCATAAAAAAAGACAAAATTGGCCCATTCACAACAACGTGGATGGACCTCGAGGGTATTATGTTAAGCGAAATAAGCCAGTCAGAGAAAGACGAACTCTATATGACTCCACTCATAGGTGGAAGTCAGTATATTGATAAGGAGATCTGATCGGTGGTTACCAGGGAAAAGGGGGGGTGGGGGGAGGGCACAGAGGGGGAAGTGGTGTACCGACAACATGACTAACAAAAATGTACAACTGAAATCTCACAAGGTTGTAATCTATCATAACATTAATAAAAAAAAATAAAAAATAAAAAATATAAAATGGAGGCAGTACAGATGGAATAAAAGCTTAAGGATGTGAAAGGTATTCTGGAATATAACTCACAGTAACAGATAAAGGCCTAGATATTGGGGCTAAGGGAAATTAAAGAATTTATGGTCTAGGAGGGGAGATAAGAAAACAAAAATATTTCAAAGACGTGCAGCTTTAAGCATCTGAGGAAAGGTAAGCTTTCTACAGGAATTTGAAGTTCATAAGAAAAAGCCATGATCATGGGCAACTCTGCAACCAACGTGAACCAAGTAGTTGCTGAAGGTCTTTATAAAACTACAAAGAGCAAATATGACCAACCCTTAAGAAATATTCAACAACTGACTCCCAAATCTTGGGTCCCAGAGTGGTAATTATACTATCATCACAAAAAGAAGAAACTGAGTCATTACTGTTAATCTAACAGAGGTAGTTTAATACTTTTTCATTTTTTAGTTGTAACAGTAATGCATGCTCCTTGTAAGAAATTTTAAAATAGAGGTGTAAAAAGTAACCAAGTATCCTCATATACTGCTGGTAGGAATGTAAATTGGTACAGCCTCGTTGGAAAATAGCCTGGCAGTTCCTCAAACCATTAAAAACAGAGTTACCACCTAACCAAGCAATTCCACTCCTAGCTTTCTACCCAAGAGAGAGAAACATATACATCCACACAAAAACTTGTGCATACACGTTTATAAAAGCACTATTCAAAATAGTCAAAAGGTGGAAACAACCCAAATGTTCCACTGACAAACGAATGGATAAACAAAATGTGGTATATCCAAAAATGGAATATTATTCAGCCAAGTATTGATATCTGTACCAATAAGGATGAACCTTGAACACATATGCTAAGTAAAAGAAGCCAATCACAAAAGACCACATTTTATATGTCATTTATATGAAATGTCCAGAACAGGGAAATCTACAGAGATAGAAAGTGGATTAGAGGTTGCTTATGGCTCGGGGGAGGTTGTTAAAGGGTATGGAGTTTCTTTTCAAAGTGATAAAATGTTCTGAAATTGACTGCAATGATGGTCGCACAACACTGAATATCCTGAGCCACTGCATTATACACTCTAAATGGATCAAATATATAGTATATGAATTATCTCTCAACAAATCTTTTTTTTTTAAGTAAGCAAGCAGAAGTTCCCTTCTCACTTTTTGTTGCCTTTCACTTTACCTACACGTAAGTACAACCACTGTTAACTATTTTATAATTCTGTCCAGGATACTTCTTTATGTATATACAAAGACACACATAATCTACCAAAAAAAGAGAGAGAGCGGCCGGCCCAGCGGCACAGCGGTTAAGTGCGCATATTCCACTTCGGCAGCCTGGGGTTCGCTGGTTCAGATCCCGAGTACGGACATGGCACCACTTGGCATGCCATGCTGTGGTAGGTGTCCCACATATAAAGTAGAGGAAGATGGGCATGGATGTTAGCTCAGGGCCAGTCTTCCTCAGCAAAAAGAGGAGGATTGGCAGTAGTTAGCTGAGGGCTAATCTTCCTCAGAGGAAAAGAAAGAGAGAGAAAGAGAGAGAGGGTCATACTACATACATTAATTGAAGAAAAAAGTTGCAAAACAATGAATCAAATCCTTCCTGTGTCAGTACATACTTTCAGACAGCAGTTCAGTATTCCATTATATTCCAGTCTACCACAACTTAACCATGAACCAATTGCTGAGATATTTAGGTTATTTCCATTTTTCTGTTACAATCAAAAAAGCCACAGTAACCATCTTTGCCCATATCTCTGCAAGTCACAATTTCTACAGCCCTGATTCTTAAAAATAAATTTATGAAAAGATACATATGTGGGGGCAGGGGGAAGAGGTTCATTATTGCTTAAGACCACACAGACTTACTCCTATATTTATGGAAAAAAAAAATTAACCAAAACATATTTATCAACTCGATAGAAGTTTTAATGTTCTATAATCTAAAAGGTTAAAATATTAAATACCCATAAGCAGTATTTGTATTAATTCTGAAGCATGTTTGTACATGTACAAAAAAATGATACAACTGTTAACAACGGTTACCCTTCTAAGGAAGAAGGTGAGAACAGGGACTTTCAGTTTTTATACTTTTAGAATTACACTTATAATTAGGAAAGTAAACTTTTCTACAAAGAAGTTCATAAGAAGGAAACTCAATATTTCATAAAAGGTTTTCACTTAACCTAAGACAGAGTGTGACAATAATGACCCCAATCAAAAAAACAATCAGGGACATAGAGCAATGGCTCTGAGGGCAGATGAGATAAGAGTCCTGAGCCAGCCATACACTAATCTATGACACTGAGGGCAAGTCATGCCACCTCTCTGAGCCTCTGTTTCTTCATCTGTAAAATGAGAATAAAAAATGCATCAAAGAGTTGTGAGGATTAAAAGATAATGCATACAGTGTGCTTAGTATAGTTACTGGCATATAGAAACAAGCACTTTTTAAAATCATTCATTAAGTAAGAAATTCCATTACCCACAAACAATTTAGAAAAGGCAGTTCCCATCTCTGCCCTCTTTTTTTAATATACATATATACATGTGCGCATGCGTACAACATATATATACGCACATATACATGCACACATGCGTACGCAAATACATACTTATTTTTTCTGAACCACTGAAAAGAGAGTTGCATACGCCACGCCTCTTTACCCCTTACTACTTGAGTACATACTTCCTAAGAACAAAAATAATCTCTTACATAATCACAAGCTCTGGTTTTCAAATTCAGGAAATTTAACATTGATGTAGTACTTGAATCTATTTTCTATATTCCAATTTGGTCAACTGACATAATTATATCCTTTACAGTGATTTTTTTTCCCTCCATAAAGGATCCAGTCTAGGATCACATATTGGATCTAGCTGTCATAGCTCTTAAGTTTCTTTCAATCTGGGACATATATTATATTAATTCAAACAATATTCTTCCCGACATAAAAATTAATTTAATAATCTCACATCTTTCCCTCTATACCTAAGCCATGTTTCTTCAGATATGAATGCAACAATTCTTCATTCTGTTTTGTAAACAGAATCTAAGTCTTAGAGGCCTTATCTAAAGTTAATAATGATTCTGAAGTTAAAAATCAATAAACATTTACATTATTATGGCAATGTAAAAATTAAACACTGCAGCCAAGTAATACGTTAGGATTACATTTCCTTCTTTAAAGGCCTAATATGTGACCCACTGGGCCAAATAAAGGATAAGATTCTTATTCTAAGCATTAGAGTCAAATGATTTCTCTTTTCTTAATATATGCATGAAAATTTGACAGCTAGGATCTGCAGGTTTCTCCGGGCTCCATCATCACTATCACACCATGGATGTAACTTCTGAGAAATCTTTACAGAAGTAAAATATCATTTAATCTTCCTACTGAACACGGTATCTCATCTTTCAGGCACCAGCTAAGGAGAACTTACTCAATTCTTCATGCAATAACTAAAACTTACACTTGCAAACAATAACTCAACCAAGTGAGACAAAGAGCAAGCAACTTGGACTACAAGGACACAGATTATACATACAATATAAATCCTTCACTATAGCTAGAAAGAAGGAAAAACACAGCACCCTGAATCAACAAGATTATGATAACTACTCTCTATTAGAACCACAGAATCTATTCTCCGTTATTCTTACCAAAAAAACCACAAAAATCCTAATTAAAATGAAATTATACTGAGAAGACACTGGTATCCCAGGATTTAGGGAATGTTTGTGTGAACTGAAATTCAAATATGAGGATAGTTCTTGCCTTCAAGGTGCTCACAATCCTAAAATAAGGCAGAGTGTGATTAGCGATATAGAAATAGTATTACACGAGGATGCAAAAGACAAAGAAATGGATTCTGATGTGGGCACTCAAGGAAGGCTTTTTGGAACACTCAAGCTTTTAATGGTTGAACCAGCCAGATTCTGAGCTACTGAGACAAAGGGGGAACAGGAGTGGCACAAGCAAAGAATGAGACCAAAAAAAAAAAAAGCACAGTGCAAAGTATTTGAGGGACAGTAAGCAGGTCAGTGTGGCCACAGCAAAAGGTGTTCTAGGTGTGTGGGAAAAACAGGGTGACTAGCTGCAGGAGATGTGTTTAAAGCCCACTGGTGAAGAGACTAAAAGGCCATGCTAAGAAGTTTGATGCTTATTCTGGAGACAAAGTCATGCTAAAGTTTTTGCAACAAGGGAATGATTTGGATCTAAAAACTTAACAAAGCAACAATTTCTCTTTTCAATAAAATTAGATTATAATTTCCTAAATTAAAAAGAAGGCAGAAACATGAGACAGTAATAAAGACTTAGGTAGAAAGAGATAAACACAGGCCCATGAAAGGAAGGACAAGACAGGGATTAACATCCACACTGAGGACAGGACTAACAAAATTTTTAGAACTTGTTTTCTAGTGAAACATCTAGTAATGAGGCCTTGATTTTCATACAGATATATAACAATTTAAGAAAACTCAAAACAAGAATCAAGCTTGAATTTGAAAGAATTCCATCCTGCTAAAGACTGTCCACTTTAAACAAAAAATTAGGGCTATAATTCATTTAATCTCAACATAAATACAAGTTTCCGGGAACACTATATTAGATTATGGCACAACTATATATGGGAAAAGTAATCTGACTTGAGTCCTAGTGAAAAAAACACCATATTTAGAGACTTAACATTAAAGTTAACATACAAGACCTCATCTAAATAATTAGGTACACAAACAGACCCCAAAAATTAATCTTAATTTAAATTAAATTTAAAGTAAATTAGTAGGGAGAAAAAATTAGTAAATTGAAGGGGGGGGGACCAAACTCACCTAATGAAGTTTGTCCCAAGAACTTTTTCTACGAGAACGTTTCATAAGAACATCTGCAAAAGAAAAACCAGTAGTTTTACAATGACAAATATCCTAAGAATCAAGTTAAGCCACTTCGATCTCCCCACAAGACTCTTCTCTAGAAGTTAGAATGCCGTGACAACATGTTATTTGTTAAATTATTACGATACAGACCATTTAATCAACTACAGATTTTAGAAGGTTTAATTGCGCAAAATGGGCTCACCCAGGCCTCAGCATGCCTTTGAAAACTGTGGAAGTGTCCAAACAGAATTTCCAGGAACCTACAGATACTCCTATTTAAGGGTTTTTCTCAATCAAGCAAGCATGATTTCTGATGGCTTCTCAGGTAAATCTTCATGACTACAGGAACAAGTACTTTAAAAAACTAAAACTAACCCAGGAAGTCTAGGCTTGGACTTGGTAGTTTAAGGTGTTTTGTACACATAATTGGCCTCTACCAAGGCATCTTTTATGTGTAAGGGGGCGGAAATCAGGGCACAGTAGGAAGGTAGGGAGGAGGGAGTATAGTTGAAACAAAGAATTCTTGTCACAACTAAGCAACAATCTGACCTTTACAGAGATAAAAGATCTAACGGACCTGATTCCTTTGTAAGGATTTCTCTCAGTATTTGCAGACAACTCATCCTTCTAGGCTGACTGTTTACGTGACATGAAGTCACATACATGAACAAGACCGTACAAAATACCAAAATCCTAAAATTAAGGAGTCAGTTAACATAGCACATTATTCATATAACCTCCAGGAACATTTTAACTGAATAAGAACCATAAAAGGGAGGCTAAACACGCAATAATAAAGTTTTCTAATCATCCTACAAGTATTATTTTTGTCTCTCAGTAACTTTTTTTTTTTTTAAAGATTTTATTTTTTTTCCTTTTTTTCCCCAAAGCCCCCCGGTACATAGTTGTATATTCTTCGTTGTGGGTCCTTCTAGTTGTGGTATGTGGGATGCTGCCTCAGCGTGGTTTGATGAGCAGTGCCATTTCCGGGCCCAGGATTCGAACCAACGAAACACTGGGCCGCCTGCAGTGGAGCGCGCGAACTTAACCACTCGGCCACGGGGCCAGCCCCCGTCCCTCAGTAACTTTTAATTTAAATTTTGTAACTCAGGCCATATTAACCACATACTATATGGGAAAGGAAATAAAGTTATTCATAATTTGCAACTGCAGAAACAAACCATATTAAGTATCAAGATTGGTCTTGCTAAAGTTGTTTAACAAGGTATAATAGAGAAGTTGTATGCTACTGCACGGAAGGTGGGGAGGTTGTAAATCTGTAACACCTTTTCTTGCTAGAGTATAATTTTTGCTGTGTATTTGAGCACTGAAATACATATTACAATTTTTTCCTTTATACTAAAGTTATAAATTGATTTTTTTTTTTTGAGAAAGATTAGCCCTGAGCTAACATCTGCTGCCAATCCTCCTCTTTTTTGCTGAGGAAGACTAGCCCTGAGCTAACATCCGTGCCCATCTTCCTCTACTTTATATGTGGGACACTTGCCACAGCATGGCTTGACAAGCGGTACAGAGGTCCACACCTGGGATTCCAACCAGCAAACCTGGGGCCGTGGAAGCAGAACATGTTAACTTATCCATAGCGCCACTGGGCCGGCCCCTATTAACTGATTTTTAAAACTTATGTTTGTAGGTACATTATATTATCTATGTATTTTACTTTAGGGTAATAAAGAAACATTTGTTAAAAAGAACAGATGCTGGGTCTCTTTGTCCTTATCTGATTTGAAAAAAAAAAAAATCCAGATGGAATAGTACATGTGAAGGAACATTCTACTTAAAAAGTATTACATACAAAATGATGAGACATAGCTCACTGGAACTCAACAAGTGTCATGGGGCCAGCCCCGTGGCTCAGTGGTTGAGTTTGCACACTCCACTTCGGTGGCCCAGGGTTTCGCAGGTTCACATCCTGGGCACGGACTGGCGCCGCTCACTGGGCCACGGTGGGGTGGTGTCCCACATGCCACAGCTAGAAGGACCCACAATTAAAATATACAACTAAGTACTGGGGGGACTTGGGGAGAAAAGGCAGAAAAAAAAAAAAGTGTCAGAGTACGTACTACAAGGTTAACTGTCCAAAGACATGCCATGTGCTCAGAGTTCAGAGGAGGGACAGCCCAGGGAGGCTTCACAGGAAACAGAGAATTTCAAACAGGTTGTTAAAGATTGGGTGGGATTTAACTAAAGAGAAAGAAGGAACTAGAGTAATTCAAGAGAGGATGGCTGTTAATACCAAAGTAGGAAGAAAGCACAGCATTTGTGAGAAATAGAGAATAGGTCAGAATATTAAGAGAGCATTGAAGAAGGTAAGACTAGAAAGGCAGGACACAACCAAAGGCTTTAAGCTTTATGAGAGGAGAACAATAACACAAAAAGTGGTGGTGCTGAACAGAAGACAGTAGCAAGTAGGATGGTTTGGAAGGGAAAAGTCATTTACAATGTTCCTGGAATTGCCAAGGGCCCAATATTTCAATAATGAAAATGCAGAGGAAGACACCAAAGTGCGTGAAAGCATTAATTGCCTGAGCTTGATAACTGATTAGGAATGGGGAAAAAAGAAGCAGAGCAAGTTGTTAAAGATAACTGCAAAATTATAAGGCCTGCAGTGAGTAGAAAAAGGATGATATTGCTAAAAAATTAAGGGCAGCTTCCAAGGAAGCAACACCAGCTATGATATGCTGGCTTTAAAGGTGGCCTCCCAAGTAGATGATGTACACCCAGAAGATAATTGATGGGGGGACGAGGAGGAGATGTGGAATTAAATTCAAGAGACAGGTCCAGTCTAGACATAAGAATGAATCGATGGTGCTAGATTTAATTCAAGGAAATCACTATACAATAGAAGAATAATCTGACATGTTTTAGAATGTATTTGGTAATTTATTCTGTCAAAGATACAAGAAGTTCATGAATACAGAAGTGTTTGTGTAAAGTGTTCACAGGTGTAAAGTTCCAAGAGATGGACCAAACAACAGGCAGATTCAACAACAAGGTTCAGGCAGGTCTGCTTCAATGCTGGCAATGACTCTTCTTCCCAATAAACACAAGCAAACATCTACTTAGTTGGAAACAAGTATGTCACTGTGAAACATTGCCAACAAAATTAAAAACGCCCATGCCTCTTAGGACTATTTACCAGATAAAGGTGATGTGAGGTGAGTCTGAAAGCAGCTCTCCAGTGCCACAAGCTACCTTCCCATGATACCAGCAGGTATTCCATGTTACCAGTCATGTACACCTCAGAGAGTAAAAGCAGTTAAGTTTGGGTGACCTTGAACATTCATATATTTGAAGAGGTAGAATGCAAAGTGGTTATGTTAAACCTAAGCAATTACCTAAAGTATCTAATTACAAGGGATTCTTAAACATATTAAGCAATAATGAAGAGACAACCAGGGTGGGGGCTGGGGCAGGGTTTAACTAGAGTCACCTAAAGTTCCGTCTCCAAGTGAAAAAAAAAATCTTTCTGAAGTTACCTGAACTAAGATGTAAAAATTTTACAATCACATATTTTACTATAAACAGGAATTTATCTACTACAGAAAACCCTAAAAAGAGTAAAAAATCAATATATTTAAATATTAAATACTATAATACTGGATATCACTGTGCAGCTGCATTGGAGAGGTGAATCTAACACAACAGTCAAAGTCCCCTTCTGGAAGACAATGAAGTCATGACTAAAAGGAAGGGCATGGAGGCCATAAGAAGGCTGATAAGAAATGAACACGTACATGGAACAGTTTATGTGATCATCTGTATGCCACCTACCACATAAGCTTCAACAAGGGCAAAGAGGCACACTAATTTGGACCATTTATATGATAAAAGAATTCAAACTACAAACACTAATCAGACTGAACCAAATTCATGAGGAAAAACTAAGAGACTCAGGCCGGGGCTGGGGCGGGGGGTGGGGAAGGTTAAGCAGCACTTTTTTTTAGCTAGGGTGCATTTTAACTTCGAAAGAACAACAGAATGTTTTCTACAGTCTTGTGCAGGATAATTAAGAGTTTAAAACTTTAAGAAGGAAACACTGAATAACAATTTTAAAGGCATCTTTTATTTTCACTGTATGTGAAAGAAATGGCTTTTCCTGCATATGCATTGCATATAAAGAAACAGATTCACAGCAAAACTTAAGCGTAGGGGCAATATAAAAATAATTCAGAGATGTTAAATTTTAGGAAGTAACTTTACAACTCCTGCTACTTTGGGCGAGTTTTTCAGCTTCTTAGTGTTTTCCTCATTTATGCCTAATAACTTTTCAGTGACTTGATGGATGATATGACTTCCCCAAACCAGGATGGCATGTTGGGTATGATTATTCCATGGTGGAGAGATGATTTAATCACTAGCAGTAAACAAAAGCCAACCATTTATCAACTGAGTAAAACTACTGTGGCGTGATCTTAGTCCCTGAACAGAAGCCCAAATCTCAGGTTCTCTAAAACCTTTGCTGCTGGGGCCAGCCCAGTGGCGCAGCAGTTAAGTGTGCACGTTCCACTTCAGCAGCCCGGGGTTCGCTGTTTTGGATCCCGGGTGCGGACATGGCACCGCTTGGTAGGCGTCCCACATATAAAGTAGAGGAAGATGGGCACGGGTATTAGCTCAGGGCCAGCCTTCCTCAGCAAAGAGGAGGATTGTCGGGAATCTTCCTCAAAAAAAAAAAACCTTTGCTGCTTTAGTCAACTCTAAATGAAAAGAGAAAAAAAGATACAGTTGAAAAAGCACAGCTGCATTCACCTATCATGATAAGTTCATTCTGATGGAGGTTCATTTAACAAATATTTTGGGGTGACAGGCACTATTTCAGACACAGGGTATGCGGCAGTGAACAAAACAAAGTTCCTGCCCTTACAGAGCTGCAATTCTATTGTCAACTATTATTCTCACAGGGCTGAATGCCCTCAGTGTGACTTTTCCCCCTACTTACTAAGACCATGCTTTGAAAAGATAAAAAGAAACAGTAAATATAAAACTGAGTCAGTGTTCTGGCTCAGTGAGATCTCCAAACAAGATGATTTTAAAAAAAAAACACCACAAAACAAAACAACACTGTGTGTCTTTACTACCTCTTATGGAAACACTAAGGTCTGTGAGTTTTCAGGGATCCAGATGCACATTCATGATCAGTATACTGCATTCCTCTGCCAGCTGTACAGCACAGATAAGCAGCTAAAACATTATCATTTCCTAAGCAAAAAACAACCATCTTCTCCTTGAAAACAAAAATCCAGTAAGTCGTCAGAAACCATCAGCTGAAATCCACGTTATAATTACATTTCTGTATCAAAGTGTTTCACTGGTAATAAGTCTCTTGAACCAGCAACACTTACGATAATGTTCACTACAACAAGTAAAAACTGTTTCAATAGATAATAACCAAAGATCAATCTTGTATAAGTCTGTGACTACGTTGGCAGTATAGAGTGTGGCTCATTCTTTATATACATATATAGGGGTGGGGGGAAGAGTTTTTTTTCAAGTGTGGAAGAAGTTCTCAACACATTCCTCAAAGGAGGCTCTCCAATAGACAGAACTTCAGTCAGTCAGTGATCAACACTTAAGATCATTTGTCTTCATTTAAATGGCTGAAATGCTGACAGCTGCTTTTCCAAATGTAGACCCCAAAATGTGAGACGTGCCCTAGTATTTTTTTAGACATTAAAATTTGCTTGCACTTCAGATGTACCTTATTGCTTTTCACATCTCAAGTAGGCAAAAGAAAGCCCTGACCATGTTTCTCAGAAAAGATTAATTGTGATCAAACTTTAGCAAATTTGATTTATACTTATTAAAATCACTTATTTTACAAGTATTTTCCTTTTAAACTTAATCCTTATATAAGGGGTAGGAAGTGGGGGCAAGTATAAATCATATACAATGTCTTGGTGAAGACACTTTCTGGCAGTGTCCAGAAAAGATTAAAACCAAAGATCACATCACAATTTGCTGAAAAGGGTAAAAATTAAATAATTTTAAGAAAGAATGTGAAGTTTTTTTTATGTTCTGATTTGCTCTTTAAAATCACTTCCATAGAACACATTCAATTCATACTACTAACTCAGATATATTAAATCATTAATGGGATTGTAAGGAATTTCTATGAGTAATTTGTAATGTTATTGTCTAACATCACATGGTGGGCATCATTTTATTACTGAAATTAAGAATTTAAAACCTAATTTTATAAAGCAGCATTTAGGTTCCCCATCTTAAATGAAGAAATGTTCCCTAGCTCCTAAGGAAGAAAAAACCCCTTATAATTTAACAGAAAAGAAAAGAAATATTTAAGTCTTGTTTGTTAAGAAAAGATGACAGAAAATCTGGGCGTTCAAATAACTAGAAATTACTTGAATTAAAAGCCAAGCAAGATCATTTATCTAAGTGCCTGAGGTAGTTCAATATTGACAACTCCATAAAAAGATCAGAAAGACTAGCTCCTGTATTGGAAAAATGTTTCTTGACTTTTGTTTCTTAGACTAGTTCCAAGGTCTACCTTTGGGAAATTAACAGAAGGCAGATTCCTGCACATTCATAACGTCCTGCTAGAACTTGCTCTCAGTTGAAGTGGAAAGAACTAACTTTCTTGCCTCCTGTACCTCTTTTCTCCCCTACCTTGCCCCAAATCAGAGTTCTCACTGGCAATGCATAGGTCAAATATTCTGTTCTATTTTTAAAAAAAGAAAAGAAACATTCCTACTCAAGAAATTCGCACCTCTTCATGGAAACCTAAATTTTCCTAATTATAATCTTGTAATGACTTCTGCCCCTCTTAACATATCATACATTCTCTCTTAACAGGAGATTGACCCTGCCTCCTACTTTTCAAATAAAATTTTAACTGCATTTTCTTGGATGAAATATCTAAATGACCAAACCCTATGAAGATGAGCAGTTTTACAATAGTTTCTCAAAAAGTTTTTAAACAAGGTTTAAATTGTGAGGTCCTATTTTTTATGCACTCAATAGAAAAAGAAAACTAATCAATGAGATAGGTAGCAAACAAAAAAAACGCAATTTTTTAAAAAGACAACTAAAAAATTACGCAAAATTCAACACACCAATGTCCTTTTGAAATCCTGCCCTAAAGGAACAAAAGCAGAATCTCCAGACCCCACCATTTTTACAACAACCCCACCCCCGCCAGCTGCATAAGACGTTTCTTTTCTAGAAAGACAAACAACTTAATTTGAAGGGGGGGGGGGGGTGCAGCATGGCAATGTTTTAACTAGACTCAGTGTCTAGTCTGTTAGCAAAAGCAGGTAGATAATGCATTACTAAAGCCCACCCTACAGATCACATCTCTGAGCTTGGGTCAACAGGGTAATGGGTTGGGACACAGGAACTGAGAGTCACTCATCCAGTTCAGGCCGGCTGAGACAACCAACTCATCAACTGGACTCACATGGACGACAGATAAGTGACCCTTCGCCAGCAAGGAGATGAAAACTCCACCCTCAGAACATGTTAATGCTGCCATTTTGTGAACATGCGTCCTACGAAGAGCCATGAAGCTTGACAACACTTGTGCAGATCATCGATTACCTCACTTCTCTTTACTTCCAATCATCTATTCCCACTTAAGACTACCCGCCCCCTTATCCCACAAATATCCCTAATCCCCATTTTTTGGGGAGGCAGATTTGAGATTGGTTCTCCCACCAATCATCTATTCCTACTTCAGACCACCTCGCCCCTTTATCCCAAAATATCCCTAATCCCTATTTGTCAGGGAGGCGGATTTGAGATTGGTTCTCCCATCTCCTCTCTTGCTGCCTTCTGATTAAATCCTTTCTCTTTGCAAACTCACCACCTAGGTGATTGGCATCATCGTGCAGCAGGCAAAATGAACCTGATTCGGTAACAAGCTTACCACAGGATCTCAAGAGAGTGCCCACATATAAATGAGCATGATTTTCCTATTTTGCCTAGGTACTTGAGATGTTCAACAATTATTCTAGGAAAAATTTGGAAGTAAATTACACTCAAAAAATAGCTATCAGTATCCCAAACCTAGCTAGTCTACATATTTCTTATTAGTATACTAATATTATATTAGGAATGTTAACATTCCTCTTCCCATCTGTAAACAGACTCTTTAAAGTTCTAGTTCCTTCCACTCAGTTTTATGCAGAATAACAAGCATAAAAATGGATAAGGACCAGAAAGCTGAATGAAAACGTAAATCTGTCCTTTAAGCATACAACTTAACAATGAAGAGAAGAAAAAGATTTGAATTTGTGTAACTGCCGTTATCACAATTTAAAACTGTCTAACTCCAGCTGGCCAATAGTTACATTCAAGAAAAGAGAGACAAAATTCAAATTGTAAAGGCTATGTGCAACGAAAACAATTCACTCTTCTGTTGGCCTAGTTAAAATTTATATTCTGGCAATTAAGTAGGGGGCTACTCATATTTTTGAAAACAAGCCAACAAAAACTCAAAATAACCTCCAATAACCACACACTACAATGTGGGCTCTATTTAAAATGTTGAGCTCTAATATCCACTCCTTCAAAGCAATTCTCCTTAATTATTAAATAGTCAAAGGACCAGACATTGTCTTGACCAGGACACCATCTTAAGAATCCTTTTAACACCATAAAATTCAACAGATCCCCAGAAAAAGATTCACCCTTTTAAACTAGTAATATTTATCTCATGTAAACAGAAGGAAATATGTGACTGCCATCCAAATATACACAAGAAGAAAGGGAACTTTTTCTGATAAAGTCAAAAAAGTAGAATTCATCAATATGCTTTACTTAAGAAAAAGGAAGGCAAAAGTACTAAGTAAGGGCTAATAAGAAATAAGCTATTAAGTAAAAGAGATTTTTTATTTTTAAATAACTGCACTTAAATTAATAACAAAAAACTCAAGTCATGGGTTCACAGTGAAGACAAAAACTAAACCTCAAATTTAAAAAATTCTTAAGCTATCATTTTGTTTAACCCATTAATGGAGGGGCTAGGGGAGGGCTTTTTAAAAAAGCGTACTGACTAAATTACTTATATTCATGCTAAACATACTAAAATATTGGTAAAATATCCTCTCACAAGATGAAAAACTTCTCAAACACACAGCCTTCTACAAACCTATTCTACACACATTATGAAGTGTTCTAAGTAATCTTGTTTATACATCACAAACGTAAGTACTACTCAATTCAGCATGAAAACAACAATCCACACAAACAAGTAACTGGAATTCACAAGTTTCAAATAAGCATGTGAACATAACTACTAAGAATAATATCACACCTCCAAGGTCAGTCTGAGCCACTCATCCATTTCTTGCATTTTCCAACATGAAAACAGTCTGTCAAAGAAACTAATGTCTCAAAGGGGCAGAAGGAATAATGCTTTTATCCAAGCTCTCTAGTAACCATCAGGCACTTGATTGAATAGCAGTTCTGTATCACTTCTGTTTTTAGTCAGGACACTCATACATACTAAAATGCAAAGAAATATAAAGACCTTGGAAAGAGCTTACACTTTTTCTTTTCTATTGATTTACATCCTCAACATCTAATCTAAATCTTATATTCTACAGCATAGTTAATTTTTCAATTACCAGCATTTCCATGGTGTGGTATATAAATCACTGGTGACTGAGATGACTTGAACGGAACATAGGCAAATACTCTTAAAAAACAAAAACTACGTATTTATGCTAATGAGCATTGGAGAAAACATTGTGCATTTTACTGACTCTGAGATGCCATCAAATTCAAGGCACACCATTAAATTTACACACCACTCAGAAAGAAGAAAGCTGCCAATTCATATAACATACCATTGATTTCAAGATGCATTCCCATTTGACAGATACTGAAAACAATCATGTAAGTAATATGAGAGGTTTGGGTGATACTGCACTATATGCTAATACAAACCCTTCATACACAGAAACTGCTACATAACTGTCTTTCCTCAGGTTGCTTTCTTTCATTTTTATTCATAAAACCTATTTTTCCAATCCATTAAAAGTCTGAAACAATTCATAAGCAGGCCTGACCAGGGCCACATGCAACAGTATCCAGTCCTTCCCCCAAACAAATGATAAGCCTGTCAAGGTTTCTGCTACCACCACAGAGCTCCTGCATCTTTTCCACAACCATGACTGCTACTGCTAGCACAGTATGATGGAGTACCAGGTTTCCTCTGGGGCTGTCGTAGCACCTCCAACTCTACATATCCCAAACAGAATCCATCATCAGCCTCCCTCCGCTCTCCCCACCACTGGGACTATCTGGTCAGCCTAGGTCTGCAAGGCTAGAAACCATTTGATTCTATTTCCAATAACAAAATCTGACACCAATTCCCAATGCTTTCATTGAAATGCTCCATTTTTATCTTTCCATTCCACGCCGCCAGTGTCACCACCATTTGGTCTAGCAAACTGGTTCTCAAACATGTGAATTAAATTTATGTAGACCTCAATTACCTAAGGAACAAAATAACCAACTACAACTGGACTTAGAACAGAACTGATTCTGGTTAATTCCTCTTTTAACATCACCTGGCATACCCATCCCATCAACAGAAGTTTCACTAAAACATCACTGCTCAAAAAAAATGTGCCCTATGACAATCACATCCAGAATGAACAACTTCAGGTTGCTTTTAAATTTTTCATGCATGAGCTTTTGTCACTGCTATTACCTTTGTCTGATTTACTCATACCGCTTTATCCATCTGCATAAATCCCGAACATCCTTCAATTCTTGGCTTCAAACATTACTTTCACTGTGAAAGCTTCCCTGCAGAGTTTACTGTGCACCTTCAGTACAGCTCTAGTTTACAACACTTACTGCATGTCATTATAATTACTTACATTTCTATCTGTCCTAATAGACAGATTATGATTTCCTAGATAGGTCAGTGTCCTACTCAAGATTTGAACCCAAGGGCCTTACACCATCCATCAATGAGAGGCATTACAATACAGCTTATTAGGTAGGAGTACAGGTTCTGGAATCAGACTGTTTGGGATGTGAATTTTGGTTCCAAACTTACGTGTATCACTTTAGGAAGTTCACTCAGTTTCCTCATCTGTAAAAGGGAGATAACATTAGAAGACAAATTTATTGTACTAGTGTCTTCAAATCAATGATCGATGAATAATTCTGATGAAGACGAGAAACATGCTCATTAACTACTTTTTGAATTAAAAAAAACATAATTTAAGTAAATATGAGAAATTAACCAGGGCCTTCTATTACCCACTCATTGAATGTTTCAAGTATGCCCATTGAAAACCTCTATATTCTAGTTCTTAGCATAAATGCAACATTTCTACCTGCCTTTCTTCATACAGAATAAACTCCTAGGATTGAAAGATTTGTAAGTTTCCATTATTCATTATAAACTTTAAAAGTTCAAAATAAAAAAAGGAATAAGTGATTTTGCTGAAGCAAAAATTTTAGTCATAGGCATTTGAGGCTAAGTAAGAGGAAATCACTTAACTCAATGAGCCAAGCAACATAACCATTATTCTCTACACATTCTCAGTGAACTCTCAGGGTACTATCGTTGTATGTATTTGTCAAAATCTACTGCATCCCTCTCAACAAGGTCTCCCTAAAACGAGGACCCTCCCTCTGAACAACAAGGTCTCCCTCAAATGAGGATCTTACTCTTCCCTTCTAGGACATTCTATGTTCATTCCAAATTCCTTGCCATTGCTTATGTTACTTCCTATACCCAGACTAGCCTTTCCTCTAGAAACCAGATTCCCAGAGCTCTTCTATTATCCCAAGCCACTAAACTTTTACTGCATTTTTGCAAGTACACGATTTAGCATTTATTCTCTTTTATCAAAGTCTACCTCTCTCCCTCCCCCAACTCCCTCTTCTCCCTCACTCTCTCAAACACAGAGGCTACAAGTTCCCTCAAGAGCTACTCAAAGTGTTTTGACTAATCAACGAAATAATATTTTTCTCTCCTTAAGAGTCTTGGGATAGATCATAAAAATTTTTCTCATAAGCAATTAAAAATAACTCTAAGTGATAATTCTCAGTACAATCGTGGGAAAACTGGAGTGCTTTCTACAATCATGTTCATGTTCCAGCATTAAGCTAAAAATAGATAATACATGATTGTAAGTAACCGTAAACCATCATTTCACTAACATATAAAAACTTCTTGAAACAAACAGGATCTTGGTAACAGCTGTAATATCAGTCCTGAACTGTTATTAATCTAATGCCACTTTTGTATAAAATGAGGATGGTTTTTGTCAAGATGAAAATACTGCTTCAGGGGCCAGCTCCATGGCCGAGTAGTTTGGCAGCCCAGGGTTTCGCCGGTTCGGATCCTGGGAGTGGACATGGCACCGCTCATCAAGCTTTGCTGAGAGGGCACCCCACATGCCACAACCAGAGGCACTCACAACTAGAATATACAACTATGTACTGGGAGGCCTTGGGGAGAAGAAGAAGGAAAAATAAAAAAGAAAATTAGCAAGAGATGTTAGCTCAGGTGCCAATCTTTAAAAAAATAAACAAATAAATACAGCTTCAAAACAAGGATACAGAATGAAAAGTGGCAGCAAAAGGGAGGTGGTCTTAATCCTCTTTGATCTCTTCTACAGAAGTAGAAGTCCTTACAATCAAGCCATTCCTAAGGCATCCTTTGTATGTTCCATTCTGTGCGTAATAATTTTGCTTCTACCCCAAAAACTAGTTCTTCCTCTGTTATTTTCTTAACCTTTCTGGAATTGACAAAGGAAGAGCAGATAGGTTCACAAATAGCTGAGACTATAAAGAGTTTCCCCAAACTTGAAGCCAAGATAATTTTTCAGTCATATACCTTTAATGCGTTCTGATAATTGGGAAAGAATCTTAATGGCACTTCACCCACATGAATAGCTGACCCCACAGCATCAGAAAGTATGGTAATAATATTTGGGATGCTACCCAGAAAGAACAAGGCCAATTTATTTTTATAAAATAAAATTTTTAAAAAGTGACAGCAAGAACAGGGAGAGAAGACGCTTTCAATCAGCACAAGCATAACCTCATTATAATGAGCCAACTGTGACCAGCTGTTAAGCTTATTTTATTAGCAGTTAACTTTTATTGAGCACTTCCCTATTTGCCAGGCACTGTTTTAAAAGTATTCTATGTATTAACTTAATTAACCCTGCAATAATTCTATCAGGTAGCAACCATTACTGTTCCCATTTACACTTGAAAAAGCAGATATACAGAGAAATAACTTTCCCAAGATTATACCAGCTAAGTGGAGAAGACGGAATTGAAACCCAGGCATTCTGGCTCCACAGTTTACATTGTAAACATCTATACCATACTGCCTCGCTATTAAATAAGTTTGTAATATAGTAAAATTTGATGCTAACTATACTGCTTATAAAGAGAATCCAAGTAAGAAGCCCTTGCATATTGAGAATATATTTTTATATGCTGCATGTCCTAATATATTTTAACGAATACAGGCTTTATTGTTTCATTCTCCCACAAAATTAGAGATTTACATCAGTTTTACTACCCATTGTCTCAAGTATATTACTTGACACTTGTTCCTAAAAATCTTTATTCTTTACAACCTCTTCTCACTTGTCAAGATAATTCGAAACTCTAATTCTATTCTCCGAGGGACTGACAAGTCATCTGCGAACTTAATGAGCATATTCCCCTTTTCATCACCTATATCATTAAGAACATTATACAGTAGAGAGTCCAATCCTAACCCCTTTATAAAACTACTTCTCTCTCTCTCTCATCTGACAGCAAACCACCAGTAACAGTGTATGACCCTCTAATCTGTTTTGCAGCATTTAACAATAAGACATTTTCATCTCTTATGAAGGTGCCACCAGAAATAATTAATAGCTTTCCTACTGTTAAAATATATCCATTGCTTGCCTCTCTTCCCAGACCTGTCCCCATCATATTACTTCATAGGACAAACTGTCTTTCAATACTACACAGTTTATTATTTCATCATCTTTAAAGTCTTCACAAATTATTTTTAATTATTTATAATCATCAATTTCCTCAAGATTTTTTTTAACTTTATTAAGGTATAATTGAAGTATAACAAAGTGCACATATTTAAAGTGTATGTTTTTTTTTTTTGACTATGGTAAAATACACATAATAGTTACAATTTTAACCATTTTAAGTGTACAATTTTTTGGCCTTAGGTACATTCACATTGTTGTGCGATCACTACCACTATCCATTTCCAGAACTTTTTCATCATCCCCAACTTCCTTTTTAAGGTGGAATAATAGCCCATTGTATGTATGCACATTTTGTTTATTCATCCACTGACGGACATTTAGATTGTTTCTGCCTTTTGGCTACTGTCACTAGTGCTGCTTTTGAACCCTGCTGTACAAATGTGTTAGTCCTTGGTTTCACTTCTTTTGGCAGATACCTAGGAGTGGAACTGCTGGATCATGTGGTAATTCTATGTTTAATTTTTTGAGGAACCACCACGTTGTTTTCCATACAGCAGCTGCACCATCTTACATTCCCACCAGCAACGCATCAGGGTTCTAATTTCTCCATTTCCTCGTCAACACTTTTCTACTTGTTTGATAACAGCCATCCTAACGCATGTGAAGTGTTATCTTGTAGTTTTGATTGGCATTTCCCTAATGACTAGTGATGCTGAGCATCTTTTCATGTACTTACTGGCATTTGCATAACTTCTTTAAGAGAATATCTATTCAAGTCCTTCGCCCATTTTTTAGCTGGGTCATTTTTGGTGTTGAGTTGTGTTAATCCTTTATCAGATGTATGATTTACAACTATTTTCTCCCATTATTTGGGCTGCCTTCTCACTCTCTTGATAGTGTATCCAATGCACAAAAATTTTTAATTTTAACAAAGTTCAATTTATCTATTTTTTTCTTTTGTTGCCTGTGCTTCTGATGTTACAGCCAAGAAATCATTGCCAAAAGCAACACCATGAAACTTCTCCCCTGTTTTCTCCCAAGAGTTTTATAGTTTTAGCTCTTAGGTTTTAAGTCTCTGATCCTCAATCCGATTTATTTATTTATTTATTTATTGGTGAGGAAGACTGGCCCTGAGCTAACACTTGTGACAATCTTCTTCTATTTTGTATGTGGGACACCGCCACAGCATGGCTTAATGAGTGGTTTATAGGTCTGTGCCCAGGATCTGAACCCACGAACCCCAGACCACTGAAGCAGAGTGCACAAATTTAACCAACTATGCCAACGGGCCAGACCCCATAATCAGATTTTTTTTTTCTTTTTCTCCCCAAAGGCCCCTGTACATAGTTGTATATTCTTTTAGTTGTGGGTGCTTCCAGCTGTGGCATGTGGGATGCTGCCTCAGCATGGCTTGATGAGCAGTGCCATGTCCATGCCCAGGATTCGAACTGGCGAAACCCTGGGCCACCAAGGCGGAGCACACAAACTTAACCACTCGAGCATGGGGTCGGCCCCTCAGATAATTTTAAAAGCACAAATACCATGCTATTTATGCATCCATAAATAAACTTTTTTTGAGTTTAAGTGTTAGGTAAGACTTAATAGAATCTGTGCTATAGAAATCGTCACAGATACACAAGACATTAATTTATGCTCTTTTTATAATTTTTAGACAACTAGAAAAAGATAAACTGATATATCCATACAATGCAATGTTATGCCCTTCTAAGCAAGGGAGTGGGTGAGTAACCCAGGTTGACCAAATCACAGCTCGTTCCCTCAACCACATGATCAAAGGGGGAACCAATCAGAATCCTTCTTTTCTACTAGAATCATGATTTGCTAACAGTGTGCTGAGGCACCCTGGAGGTGCCACAGTAAATTCACAAGGGCCTACAGGACTGTTTAAGTTTTTAAGGGAAACACAGCAATAATTGACATCTAGTGAACCACACAAACAACTAACTGAGGCCATTCATAATTTCAACATTAGCTCAGAAAACATTCCTTTCAATGACATCATTTCTTCAAGAAGCAGGAGTTTCAGCAGTTGCTATGATAAAAAGCAAGTATCATGCAAAAATCAATGTGGAACAGGAAATAGAGGTGGAAGGTATCACCTGATTCCAAGGTTCAAAATTTTTGCAGTATCCAACAGGCACACATAGTGAAATTAAAATGTTTTCTTTTAAATTATATGTATCAATTTTTCAAATAGTTAAGTTGTCAGGAAATAAATACCTAAGTTATTTGGCCCTAACCACTTAATAAATGGAACTGTTAGCTATTTCTTTTGGCCAAAAGGCAGTATGGAAAATATTACTGAGATACTAAGAGGAAGAAGAGACTTTGGACTGTGCAGCCAGGAGCCAAGAGAAGCCTGAGAGAATCACACCAATGCCCAAAGACATGCAAAGCTAGAATATCTGAGACACCATACCCTCACTTCCAATCCTCAAGGTCTCCAAGCTGCCTGCCACAGTTCTTCAGTGGTGTGAGCTGCTCCAGCATCCTGCCAATAAAGCCACACCTTCCTCTGTTTATTTTTTTAAGCTCTAATTCAGTTTCTGACACCAGCAACCAAGAGTCCTTAATAACAAAATCAGATGACTCACACATTCAACTTGATTTCCTTAATAAAATCATAATTGAGGGGCTGGCCCCGTGGCCGAGTGGTTAAGTCCTCGCGCTCGGCTGCAGGCAGCCCAGTGTTTCGTTGGTTCGAATCCTGGGCGCGGACATGGCACTGCTCATCAGACCACACTGAGGCAGCATCCCACATGCCACAACTAGAAGGACCCACAACAAAGAATATACAACTATGAACTGGGGGGCTTTGGGGAGAAAAAGGAAAAAAAATCATAACTGAAAAATGTATTTCAGGTTTTTTAAACAACGAAAGAGACAGAATTAGGGCATTACTTTAACTCAAATACAAATCGTTCCATTTAGTATTTCCTGAATCAAGTGAACACAGAACACTGTTATTAGATACTGCATACTGAGATAAAATTTAGTTTTTAAAGTTTTATAGATTTCTTCATGACAAAATACTCATATGAATTAATTTTTCATAGCATGATAAAAAACTATTTTTCTTTCATACTAATGTAGAAATTAGACAATTTCTAAGTAATCTAAAACTCATATACTCAAAAATTACAGCTTCAAAGAAAAATAAGTAAAACATTCTATGACTATTAAAAGAATTCAAATGTTTTCTTTAATAATACTTAGTTCATTTCCAGAAATAAATTAACATGAATCTTGTACTTGCTTTGATTTATAATAAAAACAGATTCCTCCATAAATCAAAGACAGCAACAATTTCAGCAATGAGCACAATTTATAGTTCATTCATTGCAACTGATGACTGAAATAAAAATCTATTTAACAAAGATAAAAGTGAACATTTCAAAAAAATGAGAAAAGCTTAAATCAGAAATACACCTATTGAAAATCACAACTACAGCTAATTTTTATGTTCTGTGATAAAGAGTTTGTACAGATCTACTGCAAATAAAGTTTTATCAGGAAAAAAAAGTAACTAATCAGCTGGCTAATATTCAATGGTTTTACTACTAATCGAGTATTCTGCCTTGGTTGCACTAGCTAAAAATCCTAACAATGAACCTGCTTCTCAATGGATATCACTGAACCACTATCTAAAGAAAACAAGCTGTCATCTTGTTTCCCCAGAATACCCATATTCATTTTCATCCTGTGTGTTCATCTTCTTTGTCCATATAAAAAAGTTGGGTTTGTTTTATTAATCTTAGATAATATATATGTGTATATATGTATACATGTGTACAGAAACACAGACACACACACACATACAGGTATTTAGCCCTACTCTGTAACATGAAGTGCAATTTTTTACCATATTACTTCCCTTTGGGCTCCGCGTGTATTTTCCCTAGACAAATGTTTACTCTCATGTAGCATTGTTTAATGATAATCTAGTCAATATTATTTAAATGTTTAAATAATATTTAAAGTGCCTTTTTCCCAATGCAACTCTGATCTGATGAGACTGCCTAAAATTTCTAAGGTAAAATAGAAGTGTCTAAAGTTTTGTTTTTTTTTTTTTTCTAAAGTTTTTTAAAACTTAAATGGAACTCTGCAGACTGTCAGATTAACATGCAACTGAATTAAACCTCCCCAGAAGAGAATCTGGATTATGTAGGCTACTGAGCTGTCTAAGTTCCTGGAGGCCGACAGATAACGTGAAAGGAGAAAAATATATAAATTAAATGTTTACTTAGAAAAAAATAAAAAGGTAGAGATAGAACTCAATAATCTGGATATATTTAATGTAAAGCAATTGAGATTTGCGACATCCCTCAGTGCCTATATCAGTCAATCAAGAGGAAAAGGGCTCTTGGGGACAACGTGTATTAAAGGAAGAATCAAGTGATCTTTATACCATGGTGCCCATGCACAAATTTAGGTTACTCGTGTCTCCCTCCCAACGCAAAATATGTTAGCTCCTTAGTTTATATAATTACATCTCTGGTCTTAATCTTTCCCATGCATTCAAATCAGTTACTACAGAACTACTTTCTAAACTTTTTAACCCTAATGTTTTGAAAAACTATTTTTTAAATTATTCCTTTCTGCAACTCAATGGGCAGATCCAAGAGCCACTCAAGCTTCCTTTAGAATTCTAATTTCATCGTGTATTTTCACCCAACCCTCAACAGAGCTAATATTTAAATATATTACTATAAAATATTTCAGATTATCACTGGGATGAAGTGGCAGTTTCAAGTGGGTTCAGAGTTTGTCCAAGATCCTTCACCCTCTGTTTTCATTCCAGGGTTGCTGCATATTTCTCTTGCTTCCATTCTTTATCTAATCCTTCTCAATCCAGCAACAGAAGGATGAAGCCTTCTTTCAGTTTGCTATAAAACGAATGGGAGTATATTAGATAAGTTAAAGCAGCTTTCATCCCAGGATGAAGTCAAGTCACAAAAATGCATTTGATGGACAAACTCCTCATAACATCTTAAAGTTATACCTTGACCTCTAATACATCAGTTCACATTGCAACCCTGACCTCAGTCTATTCTATAACCCAAGGCAACTCCTTCAAAGTCTACCTATGTAATCAAAGCCTAATTTTCAGCTGGAAGGAATTCAAACACATAAAATCTTATCACAAAATAAGCAAAAAACCCAAGTAAAGGTTATAAAACACTTGCAGCAACACCAAGTAATTCAAATCAGTCATCCTGAAAACACCTTAAAAAGCTGGATAAAATATTTAAAATTCTCTTAAAAGCAAAGACTTTCTAAAAGAACAGTGAGCTGTTATGAAAATCAAGTTCCCTGAGATATAAAAGAAGACTGAACTTCAGGGAGATGAGTCCAACACTAGGGTCAGCTTCTGCCCTCGGGGTATTTCATGAAACTGAAGAGAGACTGAGCTGTGCTTCCCATCAGTGTCCAAATTTTTTAAAAATCCAACTTCATACTGTAAAAATACACAACCGAAAATTTAAGGAAGCAAAATTTGAAAACCAGACAGTGAAGAAAGATATCGTGCAAAACTAACAGGAAAAAACTTGTTTGGCTATACTAATACGATAAAAAGAAGACTTTAAGGCATGAAGCATTACTGGAAATAAAGAGGAACCTTTCAAATTATTAGGAAAACATACTGATTCTAGATTTCTATAAATCTAATAACACAACCTCAAAATATATAAAGCCTAGGATCAAAAAGACAGACAAATCCACAATGTAACACATTTCCATCAATAACTGAATATAACAAGCAGGACATCTGCCCCAGAATAAATAGGTTTTAAAAAAAGAGATTCGAACAATATGACTAAGAAATTTCATCTAATGGATATATGTAAAATCCCACACCCAATGGCTGCAAAATAATTCTTTTTAAGGGCCCATGGAACATTTACCAAAACTAACCCTATACTGAGCCCTAAGGCAAGTCTCATAAATTTCAAAGGATTTAAAATACACTCTGTATCCTGACTACAGTGCAATCCAATAACAAAAAGATATCTAGAAAGTCCCCAAATATTTGGAAATTAAGTAAGACACTTCTAAATAAGCCATGGATCAAAGATGAAATTTTAAAGTATTCTGAACTGAGTAAAGGAAAATGCTACATATCAAAATATAGGAAGCAGCTAAGGCACTGTTCAGAAAAACTTAATACACAAAATGCAGTTTATAAAAGAAAGACTGAAAATTATTGAGCTTAAGCATCATTCAGAAGTTAGAAAAAGAAAAGCAAAATAATTCCAAAGAAAATAAAAGGAAGGAAATAAAGAAAAACTGATAAAACAGAAAAGACGTAAAATAAGAATAAAAATGGGTTCTTTGAAAAGATTAATAAAATTGATAAACTGCTGGAAAGACTAACCAAGTTATAAGGTAGATGGCACAAATAACCAACATAAACAATGAAAAGAGGGACTTTATCAATTCTGCAGAAATGAAAGGATATTATTAACTCTACATCAATAAATTTGAAACTTTTGACAAAATGGACAAATTAAAGAACTACAAAATTGAATCAAAAAGAAATATGAAAGCTAAAACAGCTCCATAACCCTTTTTTTTAAATTGATTCAGTAACCAAAAATTTACAAACACACACACACAGACACCCGCTCCAGACCCAGGTGCTTTCTCTGGCATGTTTTACCAAAGAGTCAAAGTACAAATTACTGGTTCTATACAAACCATTCCACAAAATAGAAAATGAATCTGTCTCATTTCAAAAGGCTAACATAACCTTGACAGCAAAGCTGACAAAGAGAATACACAAAGGAAAATTACAGATCTCACTCAGATGTAAGCATAGATGGAAAAAGCCTAAACAAGTTAGAAAAAAACCTGCTATACATATATATGTTCCCCCCCTTATCTGCGGGGGATACATTCCAAGACCCCCAGTGGATGCCTGAAACTACAAATAGTACCAAATCCTATATATACTGGTTTTTCCTATACATATATTTTTGAGGTGTAACAACAAACCTAGCATGAATTTTTTTCTTCCTTCACACTTTCATAGATAGCAGATTAATTCTTCCTGTAGATCTTGGCAACCTTAGCATATGATTTTTTCCCCCTTATTAACTTTCACTTCAAGGAAGCACTTTATGGCTTCTCTTTCGCATATCCAAATTGCCAGCATCACTACTCCTGCACTTTGGGGCCATTGCTAAGTAAAACAAAGGTTACTTCAACACAAGCACTGCAATACCAGAACAGTCCATCTGATAACTGAGATGGCTCCTATGTGACTAAGAGCAGGTAGTGAATATAACATGGATACCTGGGACA
Source organism: Equus quagga (assembly GCF_021613505.1). Classification (NCBI taxonomy): domain Eukaryota; kingdom Metazoa; phylum Chordata; class Mammalia; order Perissodactyla; family Equidae; genus Equus; species Equus quagga. The sequence goes on along the minus strand of NC_060281.1, from coordinate 86,383,466 downwards.
AAGGGAGGACCCAAATCCTAGGTGGGAGGGAGTAGGGACAGCAAGAGATTTCATCATGCTACTTAGAACAGCACATAATTTAAATTTATTATGTCTTGAATTTTCCATTTAATATTCCCAGTTGACCATGGGTAAGTGAAACCGAGGAAGAGGAAATCGCAGACAAAGGTCTGGACTACTGTACATCTATAACGGGATAATAAATCATGATCAAGTGAAGTTTATACAAAGAACACAAAGTTGATATAAGATTAGGAAATCAATATAATTATTAATAAATAAAAAGAGCACAATCCTATGAATATCCCAAAGGATTCATAAGAGTTTGGTAAAATTCAACATCCTTTCATGACTCTTAGCAAACCAGAAATAAGGAATTGCCTTACTCGTGAAGATATCTACCCAAAAAACTAAGCAAATATCCTTCTATACCTAATAGTTAAACATTAAACATTTTCCCTTTACCACTAGGAGTAAGACAAAGATGCCCACTACTGCCACTGCTATTCAACATGTACTTACCCAGGCCAGTGCATTAAGATAAGCTAGAGGGGCTGGCCCCGTGGCTGAGTGGTTAAAGTTCCACACACTCTGCTTCAGCAGCCCCAGTTCGCAGGTTCGGATCCCTAGCACAGACCTACTCCACTCATCAGCCGTGTTGTGGAGGTATCAATTGGCACAGATGTTAGCTCAGGGCTAATCTTCCTCAAGCAAAAGAAAAGAGGAAGATTGGCAACAGATCTTAGCTCAGGGCAAATCTTCCTCACCAAAAAGATAAGCTAGAGACATAAAAGTATAAAGACTAAAAAGAAAAAAATAAAACTGTCATTATTAGCAGATGACATGATAGTGCACATAAAATTCAAAAGAATCTATGGATAAATTATTACAATATGGAGGTTGGGAAGATTACAGGTTAGAAAAATCAATATATAAAATTAGAGAAAACAGATTATATATAATAGCATCAAAAAATATCCAGTACCCAGGATTAAATCAAACAAAGATGTGTAAGACCTCTATGGGGAAAAAGTATAAGGATGTACTGAAAGACATTAAAGATGACCAAAATAAATTAGAAAGTCTATAAATTATCAATTCTCTCAAATTGAGCTAAAGATCCATACAATCCCAAATAAAATATTAGCAGAGCATGCTCTGTTTTGTTTTGGAGATGATGAAATGACTGTAAAAACATAAAAGTCCAAGAATAGCCAAAATGCTCTTGAAAATAGGCGTGGAACCAAGGTGGGAAGATTTCGTAAAAGAGATATCAAGATTAAACCACAATAGCTAAAGATGTGGCACAAGGAGAGATCAATGGAACAGAAAAAGGAGACAGGAAACATATCCACACATAAAGGGACACTTGATTTGTGAAAAAAAGGTAACAGAACAGTAGGAAAAGGACTGGGCTTTCAATAAAGTGTGCTGGGACAACTGAGATCCATATGGGAAAAAAATGAAATTGGTCCCTATTCCATACATTATAAGCAACATCAAGTGAGTAACTGACATAACAGTAAAAGGCAAAAGTATAAAGCTTTTAAAAAATGCTTGAAGAGAAAATATTTTCATGACCTCTGGGTAGGGAAACATTTCTAAAATAAGACATAAAAAATAGCAACTAAAAAAATTAGATAAATTTCACATTAAAATTAACAATTTCTATTAATCAAAAGATCATAAATACATTGTAAAAGGCCAAATAAAAGGGCAAAAATACTTGCCCAAACTTAACCAACAAAGTATCCAGAATATACAAAGAAGTACAAATTAGTACTGTTTAAAAGGGAAAAATAGAGTGACGTCAGCATCATAGCTGTTCCCCTAGGCTCTCCCTCTTATGATACAAGGGAAAGGACATTCATTAACCAACAGAGGAGATCCACACAACACAAGAGATGTCTGAGAGATCCAGGCAGCCATCTGTCTGAAGGTAGGGGTGCTGGAGCCCCCCTAGGAGGCAGTGGAAGGAGGTAAGCAGATCTCTGCCTCCCCCAGTGGACCTTGCACAGCAGCTGGTGTGCAACTCTTGAGAGGAGAAGGGGGGAAAGGCAGCCCTCCAAGGGAACACTTTCGCTATCGGAGTTGCTTCCCAGCCTGCAGGAATGCTCCACACCGAGGCTGTTAAGCCACCACAGGGGCACCCACACCAAGCCAGGCAGCCAGTGAGTGCAGAGTGGGAGCACAAGCAGGAAGGAAGGCACCCTCTTTCCCCAATCCCACCTGGTGCATCAGTTCAGCCAGTTGGCCAGGGCAGGAGAATCCCACCAGAGTTCCTGAGGCTATATGTATAAAGCAGCAGCAGCCAAATGCAGAGAGGTGTATTGGGACAACTTCCAAAAGACAGGCACAACTGCCAAGGATCCTGATGGGCTCCGAAAACAAAGCTCCTGCCCACCCCCTACGTGGTGGCAGTTGGAATCTGCAACCAGATACCACCACTATGCGCCAGCAAAGGTCCACCCCATTAAACAGCATGAAGAAATACATTAACACTCCAGACCAGAAGGAAAAGGATAAGTATCCAGAAACCAATCCTGAAGTCACAGAAATTTACAACATAAATAACAGAGAATTCAAAATAGTTATAAAGAAATGCAACGAGCTACAAGGAAACTCAGAAAGACAGTCCAATGAACTCAGGAATAAAATTAATGAGCAGAGGGAATTTTTCACAAAAGAGATTGAAACTATAAAAAAAAACAAGCAGTAACACTGGCAATAAAGAATACAATGAATGAGATAAAAAATAATCTGGAATCCTTAAAAAACAGAGCTGATATTATGGAGGACAGAATTAGCAATTTAGAGGACAGAAATACAGAAATGGTTCAGGTGGAGGAGGAGAGAGAACTACAACTAACAAGAAATGAAGAAATTCTCCGAGAAATATCCAACTCAATTGGAAAATGCAACACGAGGATTACAGGCATTCCAGAGGAAGAAGAGAGGGAGAAAGGAGCAGAGAGTTTATTCAAACAAATAACAGCTGAGAATTTCCCAAACCTGGAGAAAGAGCTGGAGTTACATGTAGACAAAGCTAACAGAACTCCTAATTACATCAAGATAAAAAGACTTTCCCCAGGGTCAGCCCGGTGGTGCAGCAGTTAAGTGTGCACGTTCCATTTCGGCGTCCCGGGGTTCACAGGTTCAGATCCCAGGTGCAGACATGGCACTGGGTGGCAAGCCATGCTGTGGTAGGCATCTCACATATAAAATAGAGGAAGATGGGCATGGATGTTAGCTCAGGGACAGTCTTCCTCAGAAAAAAGGGGAGGATTAGCAGATGTTACCTCAGAGCTAATCTTCCTTGGGGGAAAAAAAAAAGACTTTCCCCAAGGCTTCTATGAGTAAAACTGGCAATAGTCAATTACAAAGAAAAAATATTAAGGGAAGCAAGGCAAAAGAAAATAACCTACAAAGAAACCCCTATCAGGCTTTCAGTGAATTTTTCAGCAGAAACGTTACATGCTAAGACAGAGTGGAATGATATACTCAAAATCCTGAAAGACAAAAACTTTCAGCCAAGAATAATGTATCTAGTGAAACTATACTTCAGATATGATGGAGAAATAAAAACTTTCCCAGATAAACAAAAGCTAAGGGAGTTCATCTCCACAAGACATCCCCTGACAAGAAATGATCAAGAAGGCCCTCATATCTGAAAGAAAAAGGGGGGGGGGGGGGGGGGGCAGGGGTTTACAAAGCCTGGAGCAAGGAGATAAACAGGTAGACAAAATCAGTGCAGCTCTCTATCAGAACAGGTTAGCAAACACATAATTGTAACATTAAAGACAAAGGTAAGGAAAGCATCAAAAGTAACTATAATCACTTCATTTTAATGAAAACTGCTTAGACTAAGGAGGAAGGAGCTATCAGAAAATTGGCTATCTCATCTACAAGATCTTTTACACAAACCTTATGGTAACCACTAAACAAAAAAAAACAAAACAGAGACACAAATGATAAAGAGAAAACCATCACAGAGGATCACCAAACTGAACTGGCAGTTAGAAATACATAACACAAGAAACAAGGGAAATACAGAAAAAAATGGAAAATAAGAGATAAAACAGAAGTATTAAGCCCTCATATATTAATAATAACTCTAAGTGTAAATGGATTGAATTCACCATTCAAAAGACAGAATGGCTGAATGGATTAAAAATCGAGACCAAAGAATATGCTGCCTCCAGGAAACACAGCTCAGCTCTAAAGACAAACACCTGGCTCAGAATGAGGAGATGGAAGATGATACGCCAAGCTAAGGGCAAACAAAAGAAAGGGGGTGTTGCCATACTTATATCAGACAAACTACACTTCAAGATAAAAAAGGCAATGAGAGACAAAGAGGGGCAGTATATAATGATAAAAGGGACACTCCACCAAGAGGACATAACACTTACACATATATCTGCACCTAACAGCGGAGCACGAAAGTACATAAAGCCACTATTAACAGACCTAAAAGGAGAAATTAACAGCAACACAATTAATAGTGGGGACCTCAACACCCCATTTACATTAATGCATAGATCATCCAGACAGAAAGTCAACAAGGGAAGAGTGGAATTAAATGAAAAGCTAGACAAGATGGACTTAACAGATATATAGAGAACACTCCATCCCAAAACAGCAGAATATACATTCTTCTCAAGTACACATGGAACCTTCTCAAAGATAGAGCATACGCTGGGAAACAATGAAAGCCTCAATAAACTTAAGAAGACTGAAATCATATCCAGCATCTTTTCCAAGCATAATGCTATGAAACTAGAAATCAACTGCAAGAAAAAAGCTAGTGAAGTGACAAACATGTGGAGACTAAACAACATGCTACTGAACAACCAATGGATCAATGAAGAAATTAAAGGAGAAATCAAAAACTATCTGGAGACAAACGAAAATACATCATACCAACTCACACAGCTGTAGCAAAAGCAATCCTAAGAGGGAAATTCATAGCAACACAGGCCTACCTTACAAACAAAAAGAATCTCAAGTAATCTTAAACTACACCTAATAGAACTAGAAAAAGAAGAGCAAACAAAGCCCAAAGTTAGCAGGAGGGAAATAATAAAAATTAAAGCAGAAATAAATGAAATAGAAACCCAAAATAAAAGTAGAAAGGATCAATGAAACTAAGAGCTGGTTCTTCAAGAAGACACACAAAACTGACAAACCTTTAGCCAGACTAAGAAAAAAAGAAAGAAGGCTCAAATGAAGAAAATTAGAAATTAAAGAGGAGAAATTACAATGGATACCACAGAAATACAAAGGGTTATAACAGAATACTATGAAAAACTATACGCCAATAAACTGGACAATCTAGAAGAAATGGATAAATTCTTAGACTCATACAACCTCACAAAACTGAAGCAAGAAGAAATAACCTAAATAGATCAAGCACAAGTAAAAAGATTGAAACAGTAATCAAAACCCTCCCCAAAAATAAAAGTTCAGGACCAGATGGCTTTTCTAGAGAATACCACCAAACATTCAAAGATGATTTAACATGTATCCTTCTCAAACTATTCCAAAATACTGAAGAAGATGGAACATTTCATTCTATGAGGCCAACATTATCCTGATCCCAAACTCAGACAAAGAAAATGCAAAGAAAGAAAATTACAGGTCAATATCACTGATGAACACAGATGCAAAAATCCTCAACAAAATATTGGCAAACCAAATACAGCAATACATCAAAAGGATCAAACACCATGATAAACTGGGATTTATTCCAGGGATGCAGGGATGGTTCAACATTCGCAAATCAATCAATGTGATACACTATGCTAATAAAATGAGGAATAAAAAGCACATGATCATCTCAATAGATGCAAAGAAAACATTTGACAAGCTCCAACATCTGTTTATGACAAAAACTGTCAATAAAATGGATATAGAAGGAAAGTACCTGAATATAATAAAGGCCATATATGACAAACCCACAGCCAACATCATACTCAATGGTGAAAAACTGAAAGCCATCCCTCTGTAAACAGGAACAACACAAGGATGCCCACTCTCACCACTCTTTTTTTAAAGATTTTATTTTTTCCTTTTTCTCCCCAAAGCCCCCCAGTACATAGTTGTATATTTCTCATTGTGTGTTCTTCTAGTTGTGGTATGTGGGACGCTGCCTCAGCGTGGTTTGATGAGCAGTGCCATGTCCGCGCCCAGGATTCGAACCAACGAAACACTGGGACGCCTGCAGCAGAGCGCGCGAACTTAACCACTCGGCCACGGGGCCAGCCCCCCACTCTCACCACTCTTATTCAACATAGTACTGGAGTTTTTGGCCAGAGCAATTAGGCAAGATAAAGAAATAAAAGGTATCCAAATTGGCAAGGAAGAAGTTAAACTCTCACTGTTTGCAGATGACAGGATTCTATATATAAAAAGCCCTAAAGAATCCATCAGAAAACTATTAGAAACAACAACTACAGCAAAGTTGCTGGGTACAAAAAAATCAACTTACAAAAATCAGTTGCATTTCTATACTCTGAACTATCAGAAAGAGAACTCTAGACTACAATCCCATTTATAAATGCAACAGAGAATAAAATATCTAGGAATAAATATAATCAAGGAGGTGAAAGACCTATACAATAAAAACTATAAGACATTATTGAAAGAAATCAATAATGACATAAAGAAATGGAAAGATATTCCATGCACATGATTGGAAGAATAAACATAGTTAAAATGTCCACATTACCTGAAGCAATCTACAGATTCAATGCAATGAAGCAGATTCCCAATGACATTCTTCATGGAAATAGAACAAAGAATCCTAAAATTCATATGGAGTAACAAAAGACCCCGAATAGCTAAAGCAATCCCAAAAAAAAAGAGCAAAACTGGAGGTATCACAATCCCTCACTTCAAAATATACTATGAAGCTATAGTAATCAAAACACCATGGTACTAGCACAAAAACAGACACACAGATCAATGGAACAGAATCAAAAGCCCAGAAATAAAACCACACATCTACAAACAGCTAATCTTCAACAAAGGAAGCAAAAGTCACAATGGAGAAAGGAAAGTCTCTCCAATAAATGTTGTTGGGGAAACTGGACAGCCACAAGCAAAAGAATGAAAGTAGACCATTAATTTATGCCATACACAAAAATTAACTGAAGATGGATTAAAGACTTGAAGGTAAGAGGTGAAACCATAAACCTCCTGAAAAAAAATATAGGCAGTACTCTTTGACACTGGTCTTAGAAGTATCTTTTCAAATACCATGTTTACTCAGACAACAGAAATAAAGGAAAAAAAACTAATGGTACCACATCAGACTATGGAGCTTTTGCAAGGCAAAGGAAACGAGGAAGAAAACAAAAAGACAACCCAGCAACTGGGAGAAAATATTTGCGAATCATATATCTGACAAGGGGTTAATCTCCAAAATATATAAAGAACTCAACAACAAAAAAACAAACAACTCGATCAAAAAATGGGCAGAAGATATGAACATTTTTCCAAAGAAGACATACAGATGGCCAACAGGCACATGAAAAGATGTTCAACACCACTAATTACTAGGGAAATGCAAATCAATACTACAATGAGATATCACCAGACACCAGTCAGAATGGCTATAATTAAGATAGGAAATAACAAGTGTTTGGAGAAGATGTGGAAAAAGGGAACCTTCATACACTGCTGGTGGGAATGCAAACTGGAGCAGCTATGGAAAACAGTATGGAGATTTCTCAAAAAATTAAAAGAAATACCATATGACCCAGCTATCCCACTACTGGGTATTTATCCAAAGAACTTGAAATGAACAACTCATAAGAGACTTATGCACCCCTATGTTCACTGCAGCATTATTCACTACAGCCAAGAAGTAAAAGCAACCCAAGTGCCCACTGACTGATGAATGGATAAAGAAGATGCAGCATACATATATAATGGAATACTATTCAGCCACAAAAAAAGACAAAATGATCCCATTTGCAACAACATGGATGGACCTTGAGGGTATTATGTTAAGCAAAATAAGTCAGAGAAAAGCAAACACCACATGATCTCATTCACATGTGGAAGATAAAAAAATACATGGAAAAAGAGAACAGATTAGTGGTTACCAGAGGGGAAGGGGGTTGGCAGGTGGGCATAAGGGGTAAAGGGGCACATACATATGGTGACTCACAAACAATAATGTATACCTGAAATTTCACAATGTTATAAACTATTATGACCTCAATAAAATAATAATCCAAAAAAAGGGACAAATAATCCAACAGAAAAATGAATAAAAGAATTGAATATACAATTGCAGAAGAAATCCAAACAGCCAATGAACATAGGCAATGATCCTCAAACTCAATAATCAGGGAAATTTAAATTAGAACCACAAGATACTACTACACACCTCTTGGGTTGTCAACATCTGAAAACACTGACAGTATCAAGTGTAGATGAGGATGTGGAGCAACAGGAACTCTCATTCATTCCTAATGGGAATGTGAATTGATAAACCACTTTGGAAAACAACATGGCCCTAAAGTTAAAGATATACATATCCTGTGCCCTGACAATCATGCTCCTAGGTATACACCCTAGAATACAAATATTGCACTAGAAGAAATGTATGAGAATATTCATAGCAGCATTATTAATAGTAGTCCAAACCTAGAAATATACCAAATATCCAACAACAATAAAATAGTCTGTAGTATATTTGTACAATATAACAGCAATAAAAATGAACTAAATCAATACACAACACACAGGAATGTGCAAGCAAAAGCAGGATAGAAAATATGTACCGTATGATTCCATTCAAAAACAGGCAAAACCAAAGTATCGTTTATGGATGCATACAGAAGTGACAATACAAATAAAAGCCAGATGGTGATTACCATAAAGGCCAGGACAGTAGTTAGTTATTTCTAAGAGCAAGGGAGAGGGATATGTGTAAGAAGGAACAGAAACCATGGTAGCCTTCTGGGGTGCTCGTGATGTCCTATTACTCGACTTTGTTGGTGATGACATGAGTGTTCACTTTATAATCATTCACTACGCTGTACATTTATTTGTATCTGAGGCACTTCAGTTGTGGGTCATATACAAAAAGGTTCAACATACCAAAATGTCTTCAAAAAAGAAACTTAAGAGAAAGAAATGTATGAGCATGATAACAAATTTGTGATAGTGTAACTTTTGGAGCAAAAGAAGGATATTTAAGGGATTTGAACCAATTCTGGAAAAACAGAACAGGGTTTTACTGGGTTGGGAATGGATAAATACACAAATCAACATTGAAAGCAAGAGAGCAAAGTAGCTTGCAAAACTTAAAAGGACCCCAGAAATAAGGAAAAGAATGGTGTCTAGTTTCCAAAAGTCATGCTGCCTCTGCATGCTAGAAGCTACAGACATCCTGAGAATAACAGAATCTGTTTGCAAGACCTCAAATTCCATCCTCATGCAACTCAGCTCGCTAACTCCCTATCCACTTTCTGTCCTCTTGAGGAGTAGGGAGAAAACACAGAAAATCCAAAGTCTGACTTTTTCCATTATCATGATCAAAAACAACTTCAAGTGAGGATACTTGATCTAGAATAAAATATTGCAAAATTAACATGCAAGTCAGAAAGAAGTAAAGGTTAAATACTTACCTGAAACAATGACAGGTTCTTGGGGTAGATAAGGATGGAGGGGATAAATATATTAAGATACGAAAGGAGTGGCAAATATAGACAAGAAAACTACACACATCACATAGCTCAAGTTGTCCAGGAAGGGTCAATATATTCAAAAATTAAAGGTACTCAACAGGCACAATATTGACTGCTTTTATATAAGAATTTCTATGCTATGGGGCCGGTCCCGTGGCCAAGTGGTTAAGTTCATGCACTCCGCTTCAGCGGCCCAGGGATTCGCTGGTTCAGATCCTGGGCGTGGACATGGCATCACTTGTCAGGCCACGCTGAGGGGGCATCCCACATGCCACAACTAGAGGGACCCACAACTAAAATATACAACTATGTACTGGGGGGATTTGGGGAGAAAAAGCAGGAAAAAAAAAAGGAATTTCTATGCTGAAGAACTATATTAAAAAATCTCTTAAATAGGTAATTATGGAATATTCTGATCTTCTTAACTCCTGTGACCTTAAGAACCAGAATTCTCAGTGTGGAAGAGACACAGAAACACTGTAATATAGAACAGATTGAATAAATACATTATACAGTAAAAAAAAAAATCTCTGCTTGGTCATTATTATTTAATGGGTACAGAGACTCTGTTTGGGATGATGAAAAAGTTTTGGAAATAGTCGACATGGTTACACAACATGGTGAATGTACTTGATGCAACTGAATTGTATACTTAAAAATGGTTAAAATGGGGGCAGGCCCGGTGGCACAGAGGTTAACTTCGCACATTCTACTTCAGCAGCATGGGGTTCGCCGGTTTGGATCCCAGGTGCAGACATGGCACCTGCTTGGTAAGCCATGCTGTGGTAGGCATCCCATATATAAAGTAGAGGAAGACGGGCACGGATGTTAGCTCAGGGCCAGTCTTCCTCAGCAAAAAGAGGAGGATTGGCGGCAAATGTTAGCTCAGGGCTAATCTTCCTCAAAAAAAAAAGATAAAGGTTAAAATGGTAAATTTTGCTATTTATATTTTCCTACAATAAAGAAGTTTTTTAAAAATTGTTAACATCTCTGCTTATCAAAGAGACCATTACGAAAATGAAAAGGTAAATCACAGGAGTAGAAGAAATATTCACAAAAACATACCTGATAAAGGATTCGTGTCCAAACTATATAAAGAACAAACACAAATCACTAACAGAAAGAAACAAATTTAATGGGCAAAGATTTTAGTAGAAACCTCACAGAAGATACATAAACAGTAAATAAGCACTTCAAAAGATGTACGTCATCAGCAGTCATCAGGGAAACGCAAGTGAAAACACCACAATGAAATACCTTTCACACCCACTGGAAAAACTAAATTAAAGAGACTGATGAGAGTAACTGCTGTTAAGGATTGTTGAGTAGCCAGAACTCATACACGGCTCATGGAAGTCTAAACTGGCACTACTACTTTGGAGAACAGTTTGGCACTTGCTTATGAAGTTAAACATACGTCTAACCTATAACCCAGCAATTGCACTCCTCGGTATTAACCCAAGATAAGTGGAAACACAGGATTATGAAAAGGCTTAGACACAAATGTTCACAGTAACTTTATTCATAATACCCCCAAACAGCAAAGAACTCAAAATGTACAGCAACAGGTGATCAGATAAACAAATTGTGGTACATTTCTATAATGGAATACTACACAGCAATAAAACAATAAATGAACTACTGATATTTGCAACAACACGGATAAATCTCAAAAGCATTATTTGACTCAAAACAGCAAGTTACAAACGAATACATACTATATGATTCCATTTAAATAAAGTTCAAAAACAGACAAAACTAACCTATAGTGATAGAAACCAGAACTGTAGTTTGGGTGGAGGGAGAAGGGGAAATAACCAGGGGATGAGAGAACTTTATAATGTGATATATATGTTCTGTATCAGCATGGAGGCAGTGGCTACACAGCTGTAATCATTTATTGAAACTCAAACTGCACATTTCCACCTGTGCATTTCACTATATAAATTCCACTTTGTTTTAAAAAATTCTAAAATAGTATCCTAAAGCAGAGGCTCTAATCCTCATCCAAAAGTAGTAGTATAGTGTCTCCAGAAAAGGTTGCACAACCAGATCACATGCACCACTCTCCCAAAGTCATCAGACTCTCTGTTTCAAATCTCATTCTCTTCCAGGGAATACATATGAACTCCTGGTCTCCCCTATAACCAAAGGACAAGGTTAAGTCTGAGGTTCTCTTAAGGCACTGAAATGTCCACAAAGTTAACTAGCCTCCAAGGAGATCAAGTTCATGACATGATCAAGGGCATATGTTATATGATGGCTTTAGTCAGTTACCTAGCACTTTCTGTCATGCAAATTATTGTTTAACCACTTGCTAGACTGTTTGGGATAAGCAATAGTTTTTTAAAAAAGAAGAAGAAATATTGCACTTTAGGGAATGTTTTCATTTCCTACTTGGAAGAAAAACAGGGTTCTAGTTTCAGCTCCCATCAAATTTCTCACCTGTTAAAAATACAGTAATAGTATTATTAATTGTTAGAGCCACTATCTGAAAGCCCACATCAATTGTTATTCTTTTGTATAAAACAGGCAAGTAATATCCCCATACACATAAAGTCATCCCAGAATAATGTGTACCTTGAAAACTTTAAGAAGTTTCATAAAAAATCGTATCTTCAGAAATAATGCTCGGTTTAGCTCATTGGGAAAACCAGCAAAGCATTTTGCTAAAAGCTGTTTTAGCTAACCTCAATTGGTATGGCCTGAAAAGGTTTATAAGGTTATCTCAAGAGTGAGGTAATAAGCACGTGACTTAAAGTCACAACTCAGTATCATCAATTTCAAAAGTCTGTATCTACAAGAACTCGATTTCTTAATGAAATAAAACACACTATCAGCTCCAATAGAGTCCCTTCCCCATCTTTCAGATCCATAGTGTTTTGTGTTTTTTATCTTATTTAAACCTATAATAAGAACAATTTGAACTGAGTGTCTCTTTAACCAGATCTTAAATTAGAAAATAAAACTAATGTAAAACAGTCTAAGAATATTTTAAATTCTACTATGGATATGTTTTCTTCAAATGAAAATATACAATTATGCATCAAAATCAGAAAACGCACACAGTTTTTCTAAATCATCTGTTCAAGAACTGAGCACATTAACCAGGATAGGGCCAGCTTCATGAGTGCGCAACCTATGGAGTCACATAGTGCCCCACACTTGGTTTAGTGCTCTGCTGTAGCCACTTTGAAATTCTTAATAATTTTTTAAAAAGAGACCCTGCAAATTATATGGCCAGTCCTAAGCAAAGATTCTACGGAAAAATAGGAAAAGAATTTACAAACACCACTGCTCTATGACCAAGAAAAATTTATCTCTGGGTTCACAAATCAATACAATTTTTTTCCTCTTTATTTCGACCAGAAGTACACACATGGTTCCAAATGAGACTCAGATTTCAGAAAGGTCTGCACCTCTTGAGGCATCATCAACTAAAAAACCAGGCTTTTGGAAGCTCATTCCATCATTCAATGATTTTAGATCTTTTCACATACATTTATGAAATGCATTTTGATGTTTACTTCATTGAGACCCAAAAATTAGATGTAATTCTATTATTCACCAAATTTTATATTCTAAAACTAGCATTTTATAAAAACAAATCTATGGAGCTTTATGAAATGAAAAATGAACAAGCACAAAAAGAGGAAAAAACAAACAGCTCCTAAGCCTCAAGACTGCTGTGATCAAAGGTAAACAGTGTGCAGTAAAGACAAGTCTCCAGAAAAGGACGACTTGACACTCAAACAACTAATTATTTTTATAGCTATTTAAAGTGTCAGCATTCTCTTGAGAAAAAAGATTCAGCCCTGCTGATAAGCACAGTAAAACTGCCAAATCCAAACAAGCTAGATGACAAAATACAGTAAAGCTAAAACATTAGTAGGACTAGAAAGACAATATAGAAAATAAGATGGTATACAATAATGAAGCTTAATCCCTTATCAAGAAGTATCTTAGTTTTGTCAGCAGTAGCAGTGGGTGCTTGACAGAAGATTTTGGAAATAAGGTAAGCAAGGTTAGTAATATTAAAAACATAAGCATCTTAAAACTCAAATACAAAGGATGAGGGATATCATATTTTTTAATATTATAATTTTATATCCTATTCAAAGAAATTAACTCAGAAAACTGTGAAGAAAAGCAAGCTTGGGGTTATATGGGAAAATACAGAGACTTTACGAAGGCAAATAAATGGCTACCAAATTGAAAACTTGGTATCACTAAATAATGTTCTACCACAGATTATTATTAAATAGTAACACTAAAGCCAGTGACATTTTCTGAGATGTTAAGAAAGCAAGAAATCCATTCACTCTAAAGCTGAACATTTATTAAATATCTTCAAGCTGAGCATTGCTTTCTACTCACTTTCTTAAAGCCTCTCTTTCAGCACTGAGACAACCTAATCTAATGGGAGAAAGTCAGGAAATCAGGTTTTCCATTAAAACTCCCAGGCTCACCATCCTCCGAGCTGGCCTCTAGTACAGGAAAAAGCTCCAGGGTAGGAAGGAAGTCTACTTGCCCTGCATTACTGGGCTGTAAGTTTGCGTTGTTATGGGCACCAGCACAATAGGGTAAATATAAGGGCAAGGAAGCAAAAGGCTGATCGGGTAAGACAGTTTGGTCTATGTGATCAGTATATTAATGAGACGACAACTACCTAAAAGTTCCCAAGCATACACAAACAGACTGACTGCCCAAAAACATTTTATTATGAGGTTAGGGTAAGTACTGTAACAAGACCGGAGAAGTTAAGAAATCTTTTATTCTTCCTAAATCCAATCTTGGTCCAAATTAGAATTGTAGACTATAGAATAGAAAGAGATGCAAACTCATTTTAGGGATTTCAAAATGGAGAGTTGATTTTGTCTCCGTCTTCTAAACTTTTCTCTGGAAAGGGTGCAGGGGCAGAAGGGATTATTTAACCAGACAGTAAACCTAATCAGAAAACCTAATTCTTGTGCAAAAGTCAGGATTCAAATCTAATGTCCTGCTTTTCTTCCTTTATTCTATTCCCACAGCTGGTGATAGAGTAGAGGAATATGACTTCCCCTTTTACTCTGCAGTATCACTTCAGTTTCTGCTGTTTTAAACAAAGCCTGCAAGGGGAATATTAATGTTTAAGAATTTAAAACTTATACTGGCATTTTAAAGAGTGTTAGTTTTTAGGCATTCTTGCACAATTTTAGAGTCAGCCTGATCTTGCCTCAAAACCTAATCAGGCATTTATTAGTTCTGTAATCCTGAGCAGGTCACTTTTCATTAACATGCTTCTGATGGCAACAGTATCTCATAGTGTTATTGTAAGGATTAAGTGATCTAATACAGAGAAGCAATTAAAAGTGCACCTAGCACTTAGTAATGCCCTGTTATGTATCAATAACCAGTTACACCACACACTCACTTAGGTATCTGTTTCTTGAGCTCTCAATATAATTATCTCCCCTGACCAAACAACCTCATGGGATTACTAGAGAATAAATCAGAATACATAAAAAAGCTCTTAAAGGTCTTCATTATAGAAGTATCCATTACTCAGCTCACAAGAGAACTACAGTTAAAATACTGCATACCGGGGCCAGCCCCATGGCCAAGTGGTTAAGTTCATGCACTTCGCTTTGCGGGGCCCAGGGTTTCACCGGTTCGGATCCTAGGCGCGGACATGGCACCGCTCATCAGGCCATGTTGAGGCAGCATCCCACATGCCACAACTAGAAGGACCCACAACTAAAAGTATACAACTATCTACTGGAGGGATTTGGGGAGAAAAAGAAAAAAAAAAGATTGGCAAGCTGTTAGCTCAGGTGCCAATCTTAAAAAAAAAAAAACTTCACACAGAGCTCTGTTTGAATACTATAATAAAACAACATAGACTTAGTAAAACTAGTCTAAAGGGATATCTGAATATTATTTTCTTAAACAAAACCAAACTCTGAATACAGTCATGCACCACATAACGACGTTTCAGTCAATGAAGGTGGTCCGATAAGATTAGCACCATATAGCCTAGATGTGTAGCAGGCTAGAGCATCTAGGTTTGTCTAAGTACATTCTACGATGTTCACACAATGACAAAATTGCCTAATAACAAACACATTCCTCAGAACACGTCCCTGTCATTAAGAACACATGATTGTAAACACCATTATCTTCATATTTAAAAGTTAGTATTTACTAAACTATGGGCCAATCACTAAGCTATATACTTTTCATACATTATCCCATTTAATCTTCATAGGGTTGTTGAGGTAGGTACTACTTATCCCCTTTCCACAGCAAGGACTCCCAGTCTCCCAAGGACTAAGCAATTTGCCCAAGGTCAAAGAGCTAGGACATTTCTAGATTCAAAAATTCCAGAGCAGAATGGACAACACACCATGATGTGGCATGACCATGTGAATGCAGTTTCCCCCTAAAACAATGGTAAGATTTCTTCAAATTCTACAAACACAACAACGTATAATAAAGGACTGAAACTTAGATACTAAGGAAAAGAGATCATACTATAAATTTTACATTAAAATGCAAAGATAACAGAGAAAACACCAGAAGTTATATGTACAAGAGAAAAATTGGGCTCCAGAATATCCAAACAGGACACAAAGAAAAGCACTACATTCTTCAAGAATTTCATTATGGATAATTGCTCATTTGGTTAGATGTGTGCTTAGACCTTTAGTGTTCCAAGTTGAATTTTCATAAGCAAATTTACTCACTTTCATAGATATTATGCATAGTATAAACGTCTTTAACCAGAAATCAATTGCCCTGAAAATGTGTACCATTATAGGGAGAACAGGTAGGAGAATAAATGTGGCTTGGACAAGCACAAGTACCTTCTGTAGAAGGTAGTGATAAGAGACAACTAAAAATGCTCTGTTGGGTTTATAGTATCATCTTGATACTTTATAGTATCAAGGTGCAAAGGATATTGACAGATTAAAGTCTGATTCGTATCTCCCCGTTCAAAAATTACACGAAGCTAATAAAAAATATGGGGCCAATTCACAACAATGTGGATGGACCTCGAGGGCATTATGTTAAGCGAAATAAGTCAGTCAGAGAAAGACGAACTCTATATGACTCCACTCATAGGTGGAAATTAGTATATTGAGAAGGAGATCCGATAGGGGGTTACCAGGGAAAAGGGGGGGTGGGGGGAGGGTACGGAGGGGGAAGAGATGTACCCACAACATGACTAACAAAAATGTACAACTGAAATTTCACAAGCTTGTAATCCATCATAACATTAATAAAAAAAAAAAAAAAAAAAAAAATATGGGGCCAGCCCCGTGGCCGAGTGGTTAAGTTCGCACGCTCCGCTGCAGCGGCCCAGGGTTTCATGAGTTCCGAGTCCTGGGTGTGGACATGGCACCGCTCATTGGGCCACACTGGGGCGGCATCCCACATGCCACAGCTAGAAGGACCCACAGCTAAAAATACACAACTATGTACCAGGGGGCTTTGGGAGAAAAAAGAAAACTAAAATCTTTAAAAAAAAAAAAAAACTATGTGAAGATACTAGAATATAGTATACCTGGTGACAACAACCCAATGAAATATAAGCAGTAGTCAGCAAGATGCATTTTAATTCTCAAATTTCAAAATGTCTTAACCAATAGTAAAACAAGCTACATTCGCATTTACTTAAGAATGCTTAAAAATATACTAAAAATTCTGATGATGTAGGAACCTGAGATCATATGTGAAACATTTTGCTAATTGTGAGGTATATCCAAGAACTTAGATTATCCTCAAAATTAAACTATAAAAACCCATAAAGGATTGCTCTGTGGTTACCTAAGAAAATGCCCTTAACTTATTCTTAGGATGTAAACTCTATAATATTTAGAGGCAAAGGGGCACAGTGCCTCTAAAATTTACCCTCAAATGGTTCAGACAAAAATGGAGAGAGAATGATAAAGCATATGAAACACAATGTAAACAGCCGGAGAAGGCCAGTGTAAGTTCTTCGTATTATTTTTGTAACTTTTATTAAATTTGAAATTAAATCAAAGCAAAAAATTATTTTTTAAATCTGACACAACTGTGACAGAAGATTAATATTTTTAAATTAGTCTGTACATAGATGAAGATTCACTATATTACTTTACTATTCTATATTTTCCTTATGATAAAAAAAATTCAAACAAAAAAGAAAGTTGTACTCTAGTCTCAGGAAAAACATATTCTGACCATGAGGAACGCTGCGTCAGACTACCCTAGAATGATGTTATTAACCATCTGAATCATAACTCACCTTGCTCACTTTCATGCTTCTAAGCAATCCGATTGTAACTTTAATAGGTTAGGTATTAACCAGTGTTCTATTAAATTTAGAACTAAAAAACATATTTTAAAAAGAACTTTTACTATGAAATTAAAAACAAAAACAAAGGCATTATAGTGATAGAAGTCAAAATAGTGATTATCTCTTTAGGGTATGTATTGACTGGGAAAGGGTGGGAGGAGAGCTGTAAAGGGTCTATCTTAATCTGGCTGAAGTTACATGGGTCTATACATATGTAAACAGTTATCGATCTTTAGTTTAAGGTTACTATACTTTACTATATGTACTTTATATCTTAATCTTCTTTAAAAATAAAAAAACAAGTGCTTTTAGAGAACAGAGAAGTTCTTAGTTCAAATCCAAAACCTACAATACAACAAACTGACATAGATTACATTGGCATTCAGATTTATAACCAGTCACTGTAATTTTGGTTAACACTGAGTATACCTCTGAGACAGACATTTTTTAAAAGAATAACCACTGCATAACTTTCAGTAGAAGGTGTGCAATGAGAACAAGGGACATTCAAGGAAGAAAGAAGAGCCAGCTGTCAGGAGTTCCCACCAAATAGCATAAAATGTTGATGAATCTGTAACATTAACTGTCCTACAAAAGGGCTAGAAAACAGGTTAGACACACTCCTCAACTGTCTTAGTTTTAGTCTGCTTGAAAAAATAAACAAAAAACGTGGAGAAGTGCTTTTCCCCTTTTGAGGGGACTATTAGAACATAAATTATTTTTTTTTAAATATTGCTTTGGCAAAAACAACATTGTATTACTTCAGATGTTGTCCTTTATTTGAAAACAATGTCTGCACGTACAGTACAATATAAACCAAAATCAAGGTATGTAATTGTAAACAGTACCATGAAACTAACATTTACGAGGCAAATATGGAAATAGATAGGGGTAGATCAGCTACTGCTATCTTCCTTCCACAGGCCTATATCTCATTTCAGAGATTCAAGTACTGTTAACCTCGTGTCAGTATTTCCACTGCAGAATTTAAAATAAATTTTTTTCTAACTAGTGAAGTAAAGGTGCCAAGTCACTATTCAGAAACCACTCTCAACTCTAAGGAAATTAAGGACTCTTCAGCCAACAATTCTTAAAAGTTAATCATTTTTAAGTTCACTTTCTTAATAAACTGAATATAATCGTAAGCTCAGAAGTCCACAAAAAAGTCTGGGAATGACCATTTTTATTAAATTCTGTAACAGGCAAAACTAATCTATTGCAACAGAGATATCAGATCAGTGGTTTGCTGGGGCTAGAGGGAGAAGAGACCACAAAATGGCATTAGGAACGTTTTTGCAGTAATTCTGTCTTCAATGGGGTGGTGATTTTATAAGTGTATACTTCTGGTGAATTCTGTTGTATACAAAAACCATCTTAATAAAGTTGACTTAAAAGTTAATCCACACAATTTAGGCTTTGAAAAATGACTGGGAAGTCAAATGCTAAGGAAAAAAAATCACTGAAATTGATTTAACTATAAAAAAGAAAAGGCTATTTGTATGGAAGCCAATCTAGGTGCCTCCCAGTCACAAAGCCCTCACCTGCTCTACTCTCCACACTCCACTCCCAATCCTCAACCACTTGCCCAATGTTACAAGCATTTCACTCAAAATACTGACCTTCCCTTTAAGCGTTAGAGATACCTTTAAAAACAGCAAGTCTGACTAAATAGACAGTACCAAATGTACACTTTCCTAAAACTATCTTACAATAATCTAAAAGGAATTGAGCACATTCTTTTAAAAATCTCCTATAATCTATCAGAGGGAAAAAAAAAGAACTCAATCGAAAAAAGTTGACAAATGATAATGGGAAATCACAGAAGAAATGTAAATGTTCAAATACATATAAAAACATGCTCAACCTCATATATAATCAGAAAAATACAAATTAAAACAATGAAGGTAACTATTTTCCATCCATAAGATTGGCAAGAAGATCTTGTTTAATTTCAAATACTAGAAAGTGTAGGGGCTGGCCTGGTGGCACAGCAGTTAAGTTTATGAGCTGCACTTTGGCACCCAGAGTTCGCCAGTTCGAATCCCAGGTGAGGACTTACCCACCGCTTATGAAGCCATGCTGTGGCAGGTGTCCCACCTATAAAGTAGAAGAAGATGGGCACAGATGTTAGCTCAGGGCCAATCTTCCTCAGCAAAAAGAGGAGGATTGGTGGTGGACGTTAGCTCAGGGCTAATCTTCCTCAAATAAAATAAAGAAAATTAAAAAAATAAAGAATACTAGAAAGTGTGGGAAATGACTACTTGCACACACTTTTGGTAGAAGTAAAATTCTTATGGCTACATTAAAGAGCGTTTTGGCAGTATACTAAAACTACAGCTATGCTTACCATATGATCCAGCAACTCTATTTCTCTTGATACACTTCAGAGAAGTAGTCACACGTGTACTGAGAGATACATAAAAAAAGTATCTTCAGTGAAACAGGTAGTAAGAAAAAATACTGAAAACAACCTTCAACAACATTCAAACTATATTCATTAATAGAAGAATACCTAAGGAAATACAAAATTATGTTCATACTATGGAATGCTATATAATATTTAAGCAAATGTCTCTAAGACATATTGCTGAGGAAAAATGTAAAATGTAGAGAGGAACATACAGTATATTAAGAAGAAAAAAAACAAAATGCCATACATTATTTAGGGGTGCATATATACACAAAACATGAGGGAAAAAGCCTAGAAGAAAAAAACAAAACTAATCATAGTGATTACCTGTAGAGAGAATGAGAAAAGACCAGGAATGAAAATGATGGTTAAAGGAATTTTAGCCTTATCTTTAATATTTTACAAGGAGAATTTATTCACCTACTTGTGTACTGAAATTTTATTTTGGAAGGCATTGATACAAACAAGAAATTGATGTAGTATGTTTTCCTCCCTTAAACAGTCTCCCCTCAGAAATACTACTATCATTTCACAGAAGTGTTGCTGTGCCTAGTGCATGCACCATATTGCACACTGCTATGGAAAACCCATAAATACTCAAATTTTCTCTTCTAATAAACTACTACCACTAAAGAAGAATAACATTACTCTCTAACATACTTCAAAATCTGAAAAGAAAATTTAAAAACAAGAATTTAAAACAAAAAACTTCAAAGCTACCAACATTGTTGAAAGACAAAGACGACTTAAACAAACCAAAAGACATCTCATGTTCATAGATCAAAGGATTTAATTTGTTGAGCCAGCCCTGATGGCCTAGCGGTTAAAGTTCAGCATGCTCTGCTTCAGCAGCCCATATTTGGTTCCCAGACTCGGAACCACACCACTCGTCTGTCAGTAGTCATGCTGTGGCAGCAGCTCACATAGAACAACCAGAAGGACTTACAACTAGAATATACAACCATGTACTGGGGCTTTGGGGGGGTTAGGGGGAAAAAGAGAAAAGACTGGCAACAGATGTTAGCTAAGGGTGAATCTTTCCCAGAAAAAAAAAAAAAAAAAAGATTTAATTTGTTAAGCTAGCAATACTACCCACAAACTGATCTACAAATTCAGTGCAATCTCTATAAAAATATCAGTTGATTTCTTTGCAAATATTAACATGCTAATCCTAACATTCATAAGGAAATGCAAGGGACCCAGAATAAACAAAACAATCTTGAAAAAGAACAAAGTTGAAGGACTCACACTTCTCAATTTCAAAACTTACTGCAAAGCTGCAGAATTCAAGACAATGTGGTACTAACATAAGGATAAACATACAGATCAATGGAACAGAAAGAAGAGTCCACAAATAAAACCTGACATACACAGTCAACTGAATTTTTTTTTTTTTTTTTTTTTTTGAGGAAGATTAGCCCTGAGCTAACATCTGCTGCCAATCCTCCTCTTTTGGCTGAGGAAGGCTGGCCCTGAGCTAACATCCGTGCCCTTCTTCCTCTACTTTATATGTGGGATGCCCACCACAGCATGGCTTGTCAAGCCGGTACCATGTCTGCACCCAGAATCCAAACCGGCAAACCCCAGGCCGCTGAAGTGGAACACGTGCACTTAACCGCTGCACCACCGGACCAGCCCCTCAACTGATTTTTAACAAGGATGCCAGAACAACTCAATGGGGAAAGAAGAGTTTTTTCAACAAATGGCAGTGGGACAACTGAATATCCACATACAAAAGAATAAAGTTGAAATACTACACCTCACACCACATGCAAAAATTCACTCAAAATGGATCACAGACTAAATGTGAGAGCTAAAACTATAAAACTTTTTTGTAACTTAGGCATAAACCTTCACGACTTTGGATTATGCAAATGCTTCTGAGATAAAAAACCAAAACCATAAGTGACTAAAGAAAAAAAATAGACAAATGGGATTTCATACTGCTGGTGGAAATGTGAAACAGTACAGTCAATGTTGCAAACAGTCTGACAGTTCTTCAAAACGTTAAACACATGACTCAGCAATTTCACTGAAAATATGCATCCACACAAAAACCTATACATAAATGTTCATAATAGCAGTATTCATAATAGTGAAAAAGTGCAAACAACTCAATCTCCATTGATGGATGAATGGATAAACAAAATGTGGTATTATCCACACAACAGAATATTATTCAGCCATAAAAAGGAATAAAGTACTGATACATGCTACAACATGGATGAATCTTAAAAACATTATACTAAGTGAAAGAAGTTGGACACAAAAGACCACCTATTGTATAATTCCATTTATACAAGATATCCAGAATAAGCAAAGCCATGGAAAAACAAAGTCAACTAGCAGTTTCTAGAGGCTGAGGAGAGGTGGGAAAGGGGAGTAACTGCTAAAAGGTATGGGGTATCTTTGGGGGATGATGAAAATATTATGAAATTAGTGGTGATGACTGCACAACTCCATGAATATAAAAATCCACTAAGCTGTACACTTTAAAAGGGTGAATTTTGGGACCAGCCCGGTGGCGCAGTGGTTGGGTGCGCACGTTCCACTTCAGCAGCCCGGGGTTCGTCAGTTCGGATCTCAGGTGCGGACATGGCACCACTTGGCAAGCCATGCTGTGGTAGGCGTCCCACATATAAAACAGAGGAAAACGGGCACGGGTGTTACCTCAGGGCCAGCCTTCCTCAGCAAAAAGAGGAGGATTGGCAGATGCTAGCTCAGGGCTAGTCTTCCTCAAAAAGAAATAAAAAATAAAATAAAATAAAAATAATACTTAAAAAATAAATAAAAGGGTGAATTTTATGATATGTGAATTATATCTGAACCAAGTTGTCATTTTAAAAAAAGAAAAAGGAGAGTAACATATTTACATTCTTACTCCTTGGTTCCTTTTTTAAAAAATGAGATATGTACTAGCCAGAGTTCTCCAGAGAAACAGAACCAATAGGATAATCATATGAAGAGATTTAATATGAGGAATTAGCTCAGAGGATTATGGAGGATGAGAAATTCCATGATCTGCCATCTGAAAGCTGGAGACCCAAGTAAGCCAGTCATAAAATTCCAGTGCAAGTCCAAAGGCCTGAGAACAAGAGGAGCTAATGGCGTAAATCCCAGTCCGAGGGCAAGAGAAGACCAATGTCCCGGCTCAGCAGGCAGGCAGGAAGCAAAAAGAGGTGAATTCCTTCTTCCTCTGCCTTTTTGTTCTATTCAGGTCCTCAAAGGACTGAACATGCCCACCCACACTGGGGAAAGCAATCTACTTTATTGATTTCATTTAATGCTAACCTCATCCAGAAACACCCTCAGAGACATACTCAGAAAGGGCCCGGTCAAGTTAACATATAAAATTAATAATCACAGTAGTTAACCCTTTAAGTTATATTTGCAATTATTCACTACAATTACTCTCAATTTTTAATCAATTTATCTCCAAGGCTTAGGCCACTCCCAAGCTACTATCCCAATATCCAGACAGAACACAGGACACACAAATTACAACTAGTGTCAAAAAAACTAAAGGTAAAATGCTTTCCAAACTATTTCATGCAAACATTTTAAAAGCTGTTACTATCAAATCAATTATAAACATCAGTATGGATAAGCAAGTTAGCTACAAACTAGAAAAACTAACAATTTCTATTCTTGGTCCAAGAAATAAAAAATAAGATAAAATACACTAACAAGGAAGAACCCAAAAAGGTAATTAAGGAAACAATTCTATTTACAATAGCATCAAAAACAATAAAATACTTAAGAATAAACTTAACCAAGGAAACAAAAGACTGGTATGCTAAAAACTACAAAAATGTTGCTGAAAGAAATTAAAGACAACATAAATAAATGAAAGATATCATGTGTTCATGGACTGGAAAGCTTAATACTGTGACGATGTCAAAGTGATTCAATTCAATCTCTATCAAAATCTCAAAGATGCTTTTGGAGAAATACAAAAATTCACCCTAAAATTCATATGGAACTTCAAAGGACCCTGAACAACCAAAACAGTATCGACAGAGACAAATGTTGGAGAACTCACACGACCTGATTTCAAAATTTACTTCAAAGCTACAATAATCAAAACAGTGTGGTACTAGCATAAAGACCAATGGACTAGAAAACAGAGCCCAGAAATAAAACCTTGCATATACGGGCAAACGGTTTTCTATAAGGGTA
The DNA here is from genome assembly GCF_021613505.1 of Equus quagga. Taxonomy (NCBI): domain Eukaryota; kingdom Metazoa; phylum Chordata; class Mammalia; order Perissodactyla; family Equidae; genus Equus; species Equus quagga. Next base: position 86,358,853 of record NC_060281.1, on the reverse strand, counting down.
TCAAGACCATTCAGCAGGAAAAAGTCTCTCCAACAAATGGCTCTGGAAAACTGGATATCCACATGCAAAAGAATGAAGCTGGACCCTTATCTTACACCATATGCCAAATTTAACTCCAAAAGGATCAAAGAGCTAAAGCTATAAACTCTTAAGAGGAAAACATATGGGGAAAGCTTCATGGCATTTCATTTGGCAATGATTTCCTGGATATAATACCAAAGGCACAGGCCACAAAACAAAAAATTAACAAATTGTACTTGATCAAAATGAAAAGTTTTTATGCATCAAAGGACACTATCAACAGAGTACAAAGGCAACCCACAGAATGGGAGAAAATATTTGCAAATCATAATATCTGATAAAGGATTAATAAATAGAATATATATTTTTTTAAAAAACTTCTACAATTCAACCAAAAAAAAAATTTCACAAATGGGCAAAAGACTTTGTTAAGGACTGAATGTTTGCAGTCTCCTAAAATTCAAATGTTGAAGCCTAATCCCCACCCAATGTGACTATAGTTGGAGAAAGAGCCTTTACAGAAGTAATTAAGGTTAAATGAGGTCCATAAAGGCCGGGCATTGATCCAATAGGATTAATATGCTTATAAGAAGAGACACCAGAAAATGTTCTCTACCCTTGCTCAGAGGAAAGGCCGTGTGAGGACAAAGTCGCCTTCTTCAAGAAAGGACAAGAGCCCTCACCAAAAACCAAACTCTGCTAGAACCTTGATCTTGGATTTTCCAGCCTCCAGAACCATGAAAATGTAAATTTCTGTTGTTTAAGCCACTGAAACTCTGGGATTTTGTTATGGCAGGCTGAGCAGGCCGATACATACTAAACAGACATTGTTCCAAAGAAGACATACAAAGGGCCAGTAAGCACATAAAATGTGTTCAACATCACTGGTCATTAGGGAAATGCAAATCAAATCCACAGTGAGGCACTACTTCATAGCCATTAGGATGGCTGTTAAAAAAAAAAACAAAAAACACTGAAGTGTTGGCTAGGGTGTGGAGAAACCGGAACTCTTGTGCATTGCTAGTGGAAATGTAAAATGATGCAGCCACTGTAGAAAACAGAATGGAGGTTTCTCAAAACAATTAAACATAAAATTACCATATGATCCAGCAATCTCACTTCTAGGATATATACCCAAAAGAACTGAAAGCAGGGATTTGAACAGCTAGTGGTACACTCATGTTCATAGCAGCATTATTCACAATAGCCAAAAGCATCCATCAATGAATGAATGGATCAACAAAACACGGTATATAGGTACCACAAAGGAAATTCTCACACATGCTACAACATGGATGACCTAATGACATTACACTAAGTGAAATAAGCCAGTCACAAAAGAACAAATATTATGTGATTCTACTTATATGAGGTAATTAGAGTAGCCAAATTCAAGGAGATAGAAAGTAAAATGACAGTTGCTAGGAGAGGGATGAATGGGGAGTTAGTGTTTAATGGTTATAGAGGTTAAGCTGGGGAAGATGAAAAAAGTTCTGGAGACTGATGGTGGTGACAGTTGCACAACAATGTGAATGTACTTAATTCCACATAACTGTACACTTAAAAATGGTTAAAATGGTAAAATTCATGTTATATATTTTACAATAAAATCATATATGTGGAAATAAAGTAAAAGTAGTAAAGTGAAATAAGAATTTCAGAAAATGAACAATGCATTAAAAAATTAAAAAATCCTAAGTTCCTCCAAAAGAAATTCCCCAAAATATTAACAAGATGTTCATTAATATATTATATCATTAAAAGAGGACAACACCCCTCCAAAAAGAAAACATAAAACCCTGTGGAGTTTTTTATAACTGTGACAAATTAAATTTGTAAGCTTTTTTTAAATCTTTAAAATTTTAAAAAAATTTAGTAAAACTTGAAGAAATTAGTCATTCACATATCTTCAAAGAACATCAAAAGGCAAAAAAAAAATTAGAGGGGCCAGCCCAGTGGCACAGCAGTTAAGTTCGCATGTTCCACTTCATCAGCCCAGGGTTTGCTGGTTCGGATCCCGGGAGCAGACATGGCACCGCTTGGCAAGCCATGCTGTGGCAGGCGTCCCACATATAAACTAGAGGAAGATGGGCATGGATGTGAGGCTCAGGGCCAGTCTTCCTCAGCAAAAAGAGGAGGATTGGCAGCAGATGTTAGCTCAGGGCTAATCTTCCTCAAAAAAAAAAAAATTAGAAGAAGCAAAACTCACAAGCTTTAGTTTTTTGCATTTGGTCAGCATCAATCTTTAGGCCAAATGTTATCTGATTTATATCTATGCTTTATATCAAAGCTTGAGCAGTTTCTACCATACAGATCTATATACATAAGGTTAAAAAACCGTATCCATAATAGGTATACAACACTAGTCTTGACATGATTTCCTTTGCCTCCAAGATTCTTTTCCTACCATTCAAAAAGTTTAACTATCAATCATTTCCTTTTTTTAATGTAGATGCAAAATATAAATATCCAAATGAATATATAACATAGCATTCAAATATTCAAAATACCAGCAGGTATCAAAACTGAATAACCACACAAACTTAGCAAGATACTGTTTACTAAAGTCCCATATCCAGACTTCAGCTTAAGTATCTTGTATTCAAGTCTTAATCTTAACCACAAATTTCCTGATGGGCTAAGTTTTTTAAAGAGTGAGACTCCAACAAAATGTTCTTTCTCCAGCCTATTACAGATGGGTTAATTAGCAAAAATGAGTCACTTAGCATAATATGGAGTGATCTAATAATTTTTTTAGCTAATAAGGAATAACTAATGAGTTCCTGAGTTATCTGATTAAATTTTTAAAGCAAATTATCTAAATCTTAAGAATAATAAAAGCACAGGTAAAATAAAGTGCACAAAGTCATTAACCAGTATTCTAATAAAGTTAGATATCTGAAATATATTGTAAACATAATTATACTGGTTTGAGTTTAACCTAGAAAAATATTTCTCCTACAGATTAAAACCAGGATAGGAAACATGCCCAAAGGTGAATAGAAACTAAGAGTCTAGAAACACTTATTAAATTTCAAGGCCAAGTGTCTTATTGAGCACATATCACTGTTTTATGACAATAATTTTATTAACCTCTTGATAAGAAAACTTTCCTTTCTCCTTTCTTGGCTAGCTTTTGCTCTCGATGTATATAAAATTGGACATTTTAAACCAATTCACCAAATGTGTCAGTGAGAAATCCATAGGAAGACTGTCACTTACTTTTAAGTACATACGTTTTGGTATAAAGAATAAGAATGTGCCGCACTAAAGAATTAAGAAGAGGTGGAGCCTAGAGAAACTTTTCTCCCCCAGAAAAAAAGAAAGAACAGGAAGCATAAAATGAGGAAACTTAATTAATGACCCAATGACTACTAGCAAAACTATGCAGTCATATGACATTTTTCCCCAAAACATTAAGAGCTATAATTTTAGATTTTAGCCTGATACTAAAATGTCTCTTGTGGGGAAGAAAGAAATAAGACAATTTAACTGACTATAGAAAGGACAATCCTTTCTTTGTATTCTTAAAGGCAAATAATATTGTGTACCTCTACCTTTTAGAATCCACAACCAGTAGCATCATGGTTTTGTTTTTTTTTTTTTAGTTAAAATTCCCTTTACTCTTAACAAATGACATGATACATTCCCTTTAAATTAACAGTTGATTGAGAATTTCCAGACAGATTCTGGTAACACCCCTCAGTGTACCAAAAGAGAAGACTATCTTAACTATTCAGCGTATTTTACCCTCCTGATTCAAAAAAGTAACTTATACATGAGTAATTCGCCAACTCCTATGCCTATTCTTTTTCCTTAACAGGCTACAACGGAATGAGGTAGAGATCATGTAGTCTTGTTCACCTCTGCATCCACAAGGCCTAGGGCATAGTAGTGTCTCGTAAATATGTGGCACTTGGTAAATATTTATTGTATTAATAAGCCCAAGCCAGGGGCCAGCCCCATGGCAGAGTGGTTAAGTTCGAGCACTCAGCTTCAGTGGCCCAGGGTTTCACTGATTCAGATCCTGGGCATGGACCTAGCACCACTCATCAAGCCACGCTGAGGCAGCGTCCCACATAGCAGAGCCAGAGGACCTACAGCTAAAATATACAACTATATACTGAGGGGCTTTAGAAAGAAGAAGAAAAAAAGAAAATTGGCAACAGATATTAGCTCAAGGCCAATCTTAAATAATAATAATAATAATCCTAAGCCAAATCCTATAAAAGAAACAAGCAAAGATTTGAGAGGAAGATGTTTCAAGTCAGAGGAAATGCTTCAGAGAGCTCCTACCTGCTATCAAAATGAAGAACTTTAAAGTTTAAAATTAATTAGAATACATGGAAGTTATTTTACATTATATGACCAATTTAGAGATGTTTGCTTAACATCATGCACTTATTTTTCAGTAGATCAAGAAGTAAAACCTTATTCTGGCATACACTGGGAGATTAGTGTAAGAAAGAACTACATATATATCTCTAAAGAAAGTTCGAAACAGCACAAGTACAAATCACACTCACAACACTTCCCTTCCAGGTTCATCACATGCCAGATAAAACCAGCAGTTACTAATCTTTTCTAAATTAAACACTTAAACTCTCTCTATTAGCAATATAAGACATTTGATGATTTCAGATGGAAAAAAGTGTTTTACAATTTCACGATAAATAAGCAACCTCCCTGTATCAAATGACTCCTTGTCAGTTATTCAAATCCTATTCAATCGTTAGCAAATACTGTTTACTCATAAGATCTTCAAGCTACATAAAGATCTTACTTATCCATATATTACAGACACAGTATGTCAATTTACCCATGACATGACATTTTACCAAGACATAAAAGCTATAAAAGGAAAGCAAGAAACAGGTATTAAATAAATGCACCATATTTTTATAACTTTCTATTGTTTAGTAGTAATGATAATGATGACAATAAAATGAGGAGAAATTATTTAACATCTTTTGTCAATATTTAAATCCTACTCCCTGAGTGGTGCCAAATTTGGCACAAAGACTTCTTCTAGTGAAATAAAGGTTCTAGTGAACAAAGGTGGTCCAATTTAGTAGATAAAAATCACACATTATGATAATAAAGTCTACTAGGCATGTGTTGCAACTTTCAGTGCAAATTTCAGTATGATTTTTAAAATCTTATATGAAGGGTCTTTTCTTGGATGATGAGGAGTGGAGAAGAGAATAATATTACTAAGACAACAGAAGTCTGTAGTCCTAAACAATGACTCAATTTTAAGAAATATCTTTGGCCACACAATTTTTTCTTTAAGCAATAAATACGAGAATTTAATGCCTTCTTCACATGAAAAAAGTCACTTAGAATCACCTTTCCTCTTCTGTTAAAGCAAGTTTTTAAGAGGCTAGTCCTCTTATTTTAATGATTTCCATATTCTAATGAATACTAGCTGGTGGAAGCCAATACAAAATCCTTCACTAGAGGTGTTGGTATGTTATAGAACAAGAACAGAATAATCCATAATTAATTAGTGACATTGTTTTTAAAGTTCAAACTACTGTGGCTACAGTGGCCAGTGAGACAGTTCCAGCTATCAATTGCAGGCATTAGTGAGCAATTGGTAAAGTAGCAGTTTCAGGGTACTGTTTACAATCCTATTATAAAGGTTAAATATTTCTTAATTTACATAAAATCCTCTAACAAATAATTAGAACATGGATATTGGGAAAACCAGGATAGCTGCTGCAAAAGGCTGCCTCAAAATGCAATATATTAATTTACTCAAAGGTTATAAGCCATAAGAGCTTTTATCATGCAGAATCTTGCATTTCTAAGAGATCAGTCTACCCATGATGAAGTAACTGGTTTGGGACTAGCCCTTCCACCATAACCAACACTGGACAAGATATATGAAACAACAGTTCTAGGATGTTGGGCAACAATCAACACAGAAGTGTGATTACTGAAAAAAGAGAAACAAATTACCTGAGACCTATGACTGCCTAAACTTTTTGCCTTGAAGCACTTTCCACACCCTGGCCAAAAAGGTCCAAGCAAAGCAGAAATCCACTCAGAAACTCAAATACGAGTTTCAGAAGGTTGAGGCAGCTGTAATTTCTGGGGCATCCTTGTGAAAGCCCGGACCTGAGGGTTACTGTCAATATTCCATAAGAATATATTCACTCTTGGACCTTGTTCTCAACACAGACACAGAAGAAAATAAGTTAATTTTGCTAATTTGCTGTATTCTTATTTAACCTGAGGGGTGACTCAAGGGTCACAAGGATTTATGAGCTGGTTTTGAAAAAGAGTGCCTTTAAGAAAGTTACGACCACCAGATAACCAACCTCCAGCCCACAAGTCTGGTTGCCCAAGGGCTTATGTGGAGTGAACTTCCCCTTTGTTTCTCCGAAACTCCTCCTCCCAAGCCCCTCAGTTCTATAAAGACTCCCTGCTTTCTTCTTTCTTAAGGTAGATTTGAGAAAACCTAGCCTCCCACCCTCTCCTTTCAGCCAATTCACATAAACCTTTCTCCATCTCCAAGCGTGGTGTCTCAGTGACTGGCTTATTGCACATGGGGAACACAAACTTGTGATTAAGAGGTTCGGTATCATTTGTGTCTTTACTAAACTAAGCTATACATGCACAGGGTGAGATACCTACCATGAGAGTGGGCGAAGAAGAATCACTGGGTAACGAGCACCTATCTGGGAACTATAAAAGTAACAACTACCAGAGTATACACAGACGTCTAGTTCAGACCAAGAGGAGTAAAGAGATCTTACTAAACACTCATATTTATATCTATATACAAAAAGATGAACTCAACCCCCTTACCTTACCTCATTCACTAAACAGACTTTAACTTGAAGTGTTTCAGAGATCTAAATGTAAACATAAAACTATAAAACGTCCACAAGAAAATATTAGTGACTTTAGGTTTAGAGAAGATTCTTTAGATAGAATATAAAGAGCATTAACTATAAAAGAAAAAATAATCAGTAACTTGGACTTCATAAAAACGAAGCTTTCCAATCTTTGAAAGATACTGCTAAGAAAATGAAAAGGCACACCACAAACTATGAGAACATATATGCAAAACACGTGATTTGCAAAACCCGTGATCATATCCAGGATATATACTCTTGCAACTTAACAAAAAAACAACCTAATTTTTTTAATGGGCAAAAGATTCAAAAGGACACTTCACCAAAGAAGACAAATAAGCACATGAAAAGATGATCATTAATCATCTGGAAATTACAAAATAAAACCATGATAATATATCTATCTCTACAGACCCACAGGAAGGGCTAAAGTTAATAAAGACTGACAAAACCAAGCATTAATAAGGATGTGGACTACCTGGAATTCTCATACATTGCTAGTGGGAATGAAAAACAGTATAACCACTTTGGAAAACAGTTTGGCAGTTTTTTATAAAGTTATAAGCATATATTTCCTATACAAGCCTGCAATTTCCACTCCTAGGCATTTAACCAAGAGAAATGAAAACACAAGCCCATATAAAGACCTACAGGCATATGTTCATAAGACCTTTATTCATAACAGCCAAAAACTAGAAACCCAAATATCCATCAACTAGTGAATAAAGAAATTTTGAAATTACCATACAATGCAATACTACTTCGCAATTACCACAAAACAACCTACTACTACTTTTAACAACAGGGATGAATCTTAAGCACTATGCTAAGTGAAAGTGGGCAGACACAAAACAGTCCTTGTTGTATGATCCCATTTATATGACATTCTAGAGAAAAGGCAAAACTATAGTTACAGAAAGTGATCACTAACTGCCAGAGGCAAGGATAGGGGAAAAGGAGTGACCATAAAGGGGCACAAGGGAAGTTTTTGGGGTGATAGAAATAGGGGTGGTTATATAACTTCATACATTTATTAAAAAACTAGACAGTTAAAAATGGGTGAAATTTTATTTTGTGCAAATTATACCTCAATAAAGCTGATTTTTTTCCCCACTTGGCTGCCAAAAAGTCAGAGATATACACATGTGCTCTCAGTAAGGCAAGTATTTTTGCTAATCTTAGAGTAGGGCTCTAAGAAGATAATGACTTGCCTAAAATCATACCATTAGTACTCTGGTGGAACCATGTTTTGGGATATAGACCATTTTACTCTAAATCAAAACTCAGAATGTATACTTCAGGTATGACCATGAGGACCTGTATAACTAAGAACATTTCACTGGAGCCCAATGAACTGCATTTAACCCACAGTGAAGCCTCAAAGGAAGTTTCAACTTACAAAGGGCAAGCCAGCTAAAACAGATTACGCTAAAAGTTGGATAGTGTAGCACAGACATCTCAACTACTTGGCTTACCACACTCTTGCCCATGGTCAAATTTATTTTGGGACTGGAATATTTTAAAGTTCTTCATGTTCACTGCAGCTCCTACACATTAATCCTATTAATCAAAGGCTTCCAAAACAACAATTCTGAAAGAAAGTTTTGAGTACTCACCTTTCATTCTCACCTAATGTGTCACACAAGCAATTAGGGTGAAGGAACAAAAGAACCAGATTTTGCAAGACAACATAATGCCAACAGCTTATTAAAAAGCAAGACAAGAAAGCTGCTCTTAATGCCTTATTAACCACATCAACCTTAACCTCAGCCTAAAGAAAACAAATTAAGACTTTTCTTCATCCCTATCACCAATTCATTTCACAGGAGTTAACGTCTAAATCCAGAAGTAGGCAATCCAATGGAACCTACATACAGCAGCTACTAGCAGTGCACTAATGCTTAGTATACATAGCTCACCTCTCCCTTCCTCTTGTCTGTTCTACTTTTCACTCAGTTTTCGTCGTCCCTCTTTCTGCCCCTTTTCTATGGTTAGTTACCACAGCTGCTTTGTGAGAAAACAATAAAGAGGATATTTATGCCTAATCAGTGAAATTATGGTTACAATCTGACTTTATCTTTGCTCTTCTACTTTTTATGGTGATAATCTCTTTAAAGGCAATTTCCATACTGTACAGGCATAAACGGTTGGGAAAGAATACTGTTCCATTCTATATCCATCATAAACACTTCCCCCTCTAAGCAAAGACCCACTGAAAATGGAAGACATTTATTTTCACTCCACTGACTCTGAATATGAATTCATATATGAACTGAGTTTATCTATGTATATTAAATGCTTACCCTGAGATAAAAGTCCAAATTATCTTTAAATACTTAGAAAGTCACTGTAGAAACAGTATTAGACCAACATTAGATACACTAATCAGAATTCTCAATTTTAAGTCAAAGAAACCCAAGCTAACTTAAAATCAGAACTGACTGGCTCACAGAAGGACACTGAGGTGGTACACAGAAACAAAGAACAAACAAACTTAAGGCAGTAGGGCCTCAAAGGTTCAATGCCACTGGATTCATCTCTTTATCTCATGCTCCTCTTTTCTCATTTGGCCTCATTCTCTCCCACTGTAGACAGACCTCCTGCCTCCTGCTAGAGGCAGTCTCAGATCACAGGCCCAGAAGAAAACTGACAGCTTGCTCCTGCAACACCAGTGAAGAACACCTACTGGACCTTTGTGTCAAATGCCAATCAGTACTATAAGTGGGGCCAGGCCTGGTACAAGCCCTAAACCACCAGAGAACAAGGAATGAGAAACCTTGCTGAACAAACTAAAAGCAATGACTTGCACTATCTTTAAGTTATTTTGATTCCACGAATTGAATGAAAGGATCTCAAAAACGAACAAAAATTCAGTGAATACTCTATTCCTTTTACTAATATAATTGTTGAGGGAGTCCCTAATGTTCAAAAACTTGTTTAAGGACACAATCTAGGAATTAGCAATAATCCTCAAGATATAATCCAAAATGTAAAAAATAAGGAAATCTAATTCCTAGCACTGAACCACTGACCTAAAATTACAGAAAAGTCTTATCACAGGAGAAAAAAAGGAAAAGGTCAATTTAATGGGCTTATATATATGATAGTTTACCAAGAAACAGCAATCTCATTTTAAAAATTCATTCACTGACGGCATAAATCTGAAACTACAGTATAAGATGAGACTCATACTGTTGGTGATCATATAATCACTACAGAAATGGCTAAGATTCATACAGCACTCAGTGAGCTAAATACCTCTGGAGCAATGCTTCCCTCTTTAAAAGACATTTTTTAAGTGGAAAGGAATCAAATCTCCTAGCATATCTAAGTTTTAAATTACTGTTTCAAGGCTAATCATTTCAAAACAATTGAGTGCTATAAATGCAACCCCAAATTCCTTGCTGATCCATCATTCAGTTTAACTGACGAAGTGTGCTACCAACTACAGTTTTTATCTTTCCAGTACTCCCAGTCCCATGCAAGCTGTTTTTGTTCTACGTAACTGCATGTACGCTTAGAATTCAGCTCAAACAATGACCTACATTTAGTAGTATCTAGCACCTATAAGACATAGAAAAAGGCTCACTTTCTACTAATTTCTTATCTTTCAAGCTTAATTTGAGAGAATAAAATGATACTCTTTTTCAAAAAGTAGCAAACATAGTTAAATTTGTGATAAAAAATTAAAAACAAGGTAACATTTATCATTCCTTAATCCAAAGCTCTGTTAGATTCTGAAAGTCATACTGTCTACAAAAAAATCATAAAAATGAAGAGTTGCAAATAGCATAGGAGAGAAGTCAAGGTCTTTGCTTATGATAACTTAACAGCCAACACACACAGAGCACTCTTCTAAATGCTTCACCATTTATTTGTCATTTAATCTTAACTCTAAAAGGTATTATCCTATTTTACAAACGGAGAAGCTAAGGCAAGATAAAGTAACTTGCCCAAGTCATAAAGCTAGCTAATAAATAATTTACAGATGCAAGTTTAAACCATATAAGAAATTAAGTAAGACTAACATACATAAGGCCAATCCAAAAACAAAAGGCCAATGTCAAAATACTCCATTTCAAAAAGGCAGAAAAGAAACACAAAGAGAAACCAAGATTTTTTTCACTCAGTGCAATGAAACCAAGCTTAGATCACTAGGGGAAAATATCTATATTCTCAAATTATATGAAGATATCACAAAGTAACATATTTCTTACATAAAGAAAAGCATTTTTAACTTTCAAGAGGCAGATTCTGGAGAAAGCTCATATTAAATGACAGCACTTTGAAAACTAATTTTTCATTCTAAATATTATGCTTGAAAGAATATAGTAAATAGCTAAAAGCAATGTTCCACAACATTTGCTAGGAAAGGACTATTATGTTCAGCAATTTTTATTGAGAAATAGAAAGTACTACAATAATAAAAAATGAGTCTGATCTATCATTGTGGCATATTCATTTAGCTTTATCTCTGAAAAATATTTTCAGATTATTCAGGTGTTTTCTTATCTCTGAGACAACCTTCAACAACATGAAAAGTGCACACTGCTATTTCCACACAGAGTCAACAGTAAAGTGATCTTTGGCTGATTACGGAAGATTAATTTGCCATCTAGAAAAATTAAGACTATGAAATTGCATTTAGAAATGGAGCTGCAATCACTCTAATCCACAAAAACATCAGAGTTAGTACTTATTTCACAGTTCTGAAGCAACGTCACCTTCATACTATTTTTACTCCTAAAATGTGCAGTGCTAGTAGGCAAACGGTCTGTTCCTCAAAACTGATTCTGGTCTTGCTTTGGTTTCTTCTGATCTGTTCAAGTAGGAAACAGTAGCTACAGTGTCTGACATGAACATGATACTTGTGCTTACTACTGAGCTAAGTATATTCCCTGAGCTCTAGAAAACTGATACAGCATTGAGCTTCTTGAGTTAACCCTTAGTCACTATAAGACTATTCTCATCCAGGACCAAAAAAGAAATGGCACTGCAGCCCCAAAAAGGTCACCACAATTCTGAATCTTCACCTTGTTTCCCATCCCCAAGTTTTACAAGATTGTTAGGAAAAAATCTTAATTGCATCCTACTATGGAAGTCCTTCCTACCATTATTCCCAGGAGGTACAAGCAAGATCTCATCTTGATTTCTTGGCTGCCTTTCACTGATGTAATCATAGCATGAAGCTTTGAAATACGACCCTGGGATAGGCCATTCCCTTCAAAGTGTCTATCATTACTCCTTGGTGAGTCAGCTTCTGGACTGCTGCCAATGTGCTTTTTGTTGAGTTTATCATGAAACCATATTTCTGTAGAGTTGAAATGGTGGCCAAAACACTGCATTTCAAAAGACTCCCTCAAAGTGTTTATCAAAGAAAGGACACAGATACATATCCAAGCAAGCCACTCACATGTTTTAGTAAGAAAAGGGATGAATAATGCAAGGGAGTTTGTGTAGTATCATGTTAAAAGATTCTCTTATGTGCAAGTGTCCAAAAATGTCCTTGAAATCTCCTGATAATTTTGTTTAAGTAGATTTTACGCAAATGGGTACACTGAAAAGTTTTTATGCCCTTGAGAGAAGAAAAGTTATCTTTTCTGTATCAGGTAAATGAGCTGAAGAATTTTGAAATTAATAAAAGCTTGAGATACCTAGAATTCTCTGAAGGTCCACTAAATATCTCTGAAAGGAAAAATCTATTCTATTGTACCTTTTTAGAGGAACCCATTAATACAAAAATTTCGTAACTTTTAGTTTTAAGAAGGTAGAACACTGTTGGGAATGAGGGAAGGGCTGTATGTAGTGCAACTGAAGTAGCTCCACAGATCAGGAATAGGAAAGCTCCTATCTCGGAATAAAACCGACAGTAATAATGCTTTCAGGGTATACAAAGTAAGATAAATACTCATGTATGATATTGTTCCCTTTAGAAGACACCAAAGTTCTTTCTATAAACCGAACTGACATGAAAGCAAATGTTTAGGATGAATCTGGACTTTGAGATGCTGAGTTTGTTTCAGGTTTGTCAGTAAAAGGATACATAATGACTTTGAGGAAAAACTAATATATACAGACTTTCAGGTTTAAGAAACTTACCATAATTTAAAACATGCTTATGCAGGTTTTAGTGTATAAATTTAAAACACGTTCCCATAACAGTTGCTTTAATATCCAAAGAGGAAAAGGTATAAATATACAATAATTGCAAATTCAAAAATACTAAGAATATATAAAACATAATTTATATAGCAGCTATTGAATTAAAGGCAAGATATTTCCTAACAAGTAACTTCAAACAATGCACATTTAATTTAGAACGCTTAAAAGAACATTATCTTATCCCAAGAAAGTACCTTACCCACATACAAGGACCCAAGTACGGAATGTCATTATCCTCTAAATTACACTTCAGAATTCCCTAGCCCTTAAGAGTTATACACATGGTGAAAGAGTTCAAGAAGTATTCACTAATCTATGAAATTTTAAGGAGATGGATTTCCCTGTTATTTATACTAGGATATGCGCTGAGTTTCTGTATTATTCTCTGTGTAACCACTAAAAATGGAAAACGTATGATAAGCTTTTTACTGCTTATAAAACAAACAGCTCTAAGAACCTTATGTAATATAGGGCAACAAGTTGGTGTTGCTTAAATCTTGGTATAAGTACAAAGTAAATTTCCCATACATCACCTCTGATGGTAATTAAAAAGTTTACCTCTAGCATTTGTCTTCCTTCTCAGCCCTATCCTACAGCTCCAACTGCCTAACCTATTTGGACTTAGATGTCCAATTGTTCCCACGTTTAAAAGCAAGATACACACACACATACCCACCCAACACTCCTCATCTTTCTGCCAAAAATCAACTTCCCTTGTTGCTTATTCTCCTGGGCTCTAAATCCATCATCTTTGACTATTCTTGCATTTATTTACCTTCTTTTAATTCTAACATTGACTCCTATGGAAAAAGGGAGTGGTGTTGTTGAGTTGTTATCACTGTTCTAACAGCAGCAACAACTGCAACTAGCATATACAGAGAGATTACTATTGACCAGTTAGTATCATTATCCCCATTTTAAAACTCAGAAATCTGAACCACAGAGAAGTTAAGGAATTTGCCTAAGGTCACATGGAGATACTAGTGGTGGAGCCAAGATTCAAACCCAAGCTTGAGCTCTTACTCACCATACTAAACTCCAATAGCGGAAAGAGCATCCAACTTGATATCAGAAGATCTGGCTTCAAGTTCTAGTTTAGCTATTCACTAGCAGTACAACCTCAGGCAAGTCCTAAAGGCTACAAAACACAATTTCTTCACCTATACAGTGAGAGTAATAATATGGCCTGCCTTGTCTACTTTACACAGTAGCAGGGAAAGTTAAGTGTGCAACTAACACAGCTAATAAAAATTTTATTTGTAATACTGGTCCCATAGTTGCTACCTCCATATTCCCATGGTTTTAATTTTGGCAACCCTATCCTGGAATTCTAAACTTGGATTACCATCATTGTAGTCTCAGGAAAAGTAAAGTGCCTAAGTCTTGTCCAGATCAATCAACCATATACAAGAGATGAACTGTTAATTTCCAATTCCCATTACTGTCAAGATTGGGCATCTCCAGGTATTTCCATGTAAAACAGCCAAAAGACGATAGCCTACAAATGAGACATACACTTACCAAATCAACATATGTGAAGTGTAATCTCTTAGTTATAAACACAATATTGAGTTTTCTGAATATTTTAACTCAGAAGAAATACACATGCTGAAAGAAGCTCTGTACACTACGCACCTCAATCATAGGATACATTTAAATCTGAAAGGCTTAAGCTAAGATTCTAGACTAAGCAAAAGAAACACAAGCACACATACTATTCTTGAAAATGTCAAACTACCCATAGTCTCTGAAGTCCTCTGCAGGGTCAGAATTGGAACTCAAAACATTAACTTGCAAAAATTGCCTGCAATCTCTTTTCCAAGGTAAAAAGGTCCCATCTCTTTTTCTTGGCCCCATATTGTTAGAAAAAGTTCACTACCTAGGAACAAAAAGGATAATTTAATTCAAGTAGCTAATCAACCATAAACCACAAAACATAAGTTTTATATCTTGTTCACATGAAACTCTGGCTACCAACACTAATAGTGCCAGTCATTTTGGGGGAGGGGAGAAAAGGAAGAAGGAACTCTGTAGAGGTAAACATGTTTTATTTACAGACTCTTCATAATCAATTACATAACTATTCTGCTATTTAGAGGAACAAAAGAAAGTTGTATTTCTTTTACTAAAGCAAGTTTTATTACTACTCAGCAATAGAAAATAATTACTGATACACAAAATATGGATGTCTCAAAGTGCATTATACTAAATAAAAAAAGCCAGTCTCAAAAGGCTACATACTGCATGATTGCATTTATACGGAATTGTGAAAAAGACAAAACAATAGTGACAAAACAGATCAGTAGTTGCCAGACTGGGAGTGGGGGAAGAGGATGACTACAAAGGGCCAGGAAGAAATTTTTTGAGGTGATAGAACTATCCTGTACCTTGATCAATAGCAGTGATCATATGTGTTTCCAAAACTTGCAGAACTGCACTCAAAAAGGGTGAGCTTTACTGTATGTAAATTATACCTTAGTTTAAAAAGTTTTTTAAACCACCAATGTGACAGAATCTTAATTATTGCTCTGAAAACAAGGACCAGATGCTGCTCAAACAACCAAAGCAGGAACACTAAACCTTATTAAATCTGAGACCAAATTTGAAAACTCCCTTCCACCAACGTTTTGCTTAGAAATCTAAACACTATTTGTAAAGTAGCCATACTTTTCCTTATGATTAAAAAGCATATTTTTAAAAGAAAACTACTTAGTGTTTACATCCTAGTAGTTTTAAAAGAAATGAAGGGCCGACCCCGTGGCCAAGTGGTTAAATTCGCACGCTCCACTTCAGTGGCTTGGGGTTTCACCGGTTGGAATCCTGGGCACCAACACGATACTGCTCATCAAGCCATGATGGGGCGGCATCCCACATGCCACAACTCGAAGGACTCACAACTAAAAATACACAACTATGTACCGGGGGGCTTCGGGCAGAAAAAGCGAAAAAATAAAAAATCTTTTAAAAAAAAAAAAGAAGAAAATGAGCTTTGTCAAGAAGGGTATAAAACCCAAGCAATAAATATTAACATCAATCTCTTCCAGAATCACAACAGTCACAACAAATGAGGTTCCTCTCCTAATTTGGGTTCAAAAAACTAAATTTTACTTCAAAAACCTCCAAGAGATTATTAGAAGATCGTAATATTTGCCTAAAATCTTTTTTTTTTTTTTGAGGAAGATTAGCCCTGAGCTAACTGCTGCCAATCCTTCTCTTTTTGCTGAGGAAGACTGGCCCTGAGCTAACATCCCTGCCCATCTTCCTCTACTTTATACGTGGGACGCCTACCACAGCATGGCTTGCCAAGTGGTGCCATGTCCACACCCAGGATCTGAACCGGCGAACGCCGGGCTGCCAAAGTGGAACGTGCGCACTTAACCGCTGCACCACCAGGCCCACCCCAGCCTAAAATCTTTAAGCGCTTTCACCTAAGCAGGCAGTAGAGCAAAATGGTTCAGAGCTCAGATTCAAGGACTCAACTACCAGAGCAAGTTATTTAATCTCATTTTGCCTCAATTTCCTCATCAGTAAAATTTTTACAATAAACTTACCTCTGGGAATAATCCTATTCAATTAAATGAGTAAAGACATGTAAATCACTTAGAATAGTGCCTGGCATACTTAAATAAGCTTCAGAAAGTTTTAAGCTAATATAAATGAATGATATTAATAATCATCAGCTATGTGTCCTTGAACAAACCATTTGAAGTTATAGACCACAATTCTGCTCTGTAGGGTAAAAGACAAATTCAGTGGCCTAAAGGCATATAGTATTCTATGTTCCTATAATTTTACCCGAATTGCACCAAGTTACCTTGCAAAGGAGGTTAAGTATTATTATCCCTGTTGTATAGAAAAATCTGAGGCCCAAGTAAGTTAAATGACTTGCCCAAAGAGATAGTAGGTGAAGGTAGAGCCAAGACAAGGATCTGGTGTTCTGAGAATCCTCAAAACTTTTTTCTCTCCAAAAATTTTAGCCCTCCAGCAACTCCTTCCCTTCTGTTAGACACAGGTATGACATAACCCTAAAAAACCTCCAATTTATTCATTTTAAAAATTCATTAAGCTATATATTTGTTTTATGCAGTCTTCTGTATGTTTTATATCATAATTTAAAAGGGTAAAATATCTTTCATCATTAAGCGTATTGACGTATGAACAAAAGGGAGACAAATTCAGCTGATTATGTTCATTAGAATTTTGAGAAGGGGTAAAAGTTTTAAAACTGAGGTACAATATACATACAAAAAAGCACACGTATCATAAGTATACAACTCAATGATTCTCATAAACTGAAGACAATCATGAAATCACCACCCAGACCAAGATGTAGAACATTACCAGCACCCCTAGTCTCCCTTGTGCTCACTGCCAACGATAACCATTAGTCTGACTTCCATTACCATCTACTAGTTTTGTCTGTTTTTTAAACTATATAGAAATGGAATCACAAAGTATGTTGTCTTATGAATGGGTTCCTTCATATGCACTTTAATTTTTCTTCTTGCAAACAAAATGTATTTAGGTAAGCCAAATAGTAAGAAAGGTTCTCTCAATACTATCAAATACCCAATTTTGAACCATAAACATTCTCAAAGCAAATCATTTCTCAAGCAACAAAATATCTAAGACATTGATCTATTTAAAGTCAAGTATAGCTGTTATTCCCTCTGTCCCCAATGAGATTTCTAAGACAGAAATTTTCAGTTAGTTTTAGTTGGAGAAAACAGAGACTCAAAATGTGTCAATAAATATATTATTCTTTCATCAACAAAAACTGAACTATAATTTTTTTAAAAAAGCAGGACAGAAGAAAAAAACGGTAGGGAAGTCATAAACAAATTTCAGGCCATAATTCTCTTAAATTACATTCTTTAATTTTGCTCTTATATGTAGAAAAGCATTGTCAATTAATTATAGCCAACATCGAACACAAAAAAAATGTAAAAATGTGGTTTGCACTAGAATATATAATTCCAACACCATTTTGAGGGTGCTGCAACAAAATTTTTAAATAACTAAATGCTTCTATTTTATCCTGAGATTTCCTCCTACTGCTCATCTACATTACTGTTTCATTTTAAGAGTCTATAATCTGTGCTGTCCAACATGGTAGCCACTAGCCAGCCACGTGTGGTTATTTAAATTCAATTAAAATTAAATAAAATTTTAAAATTCAGTTACTTGGCCAAACTAGTCAAATTTCAAGTGCACAATATGTACTAGACAGCGCAGATATCAAATGTCAGAAGGAATCATCAGAGGAAGTTGTACTGAACAGCACTGGCTCTGTATATGCTGTCTCATCGCCAACTCACTCCCAGCCCCTTACTATGCTAAAATTAATATAAGAAAATTATGACCAACATCTAGTACAGATCACCAAATCCGATTAGTTCCATAGCCCTCATTTCCCTTCATCTCACTCAAACTTAATTACCACTCTTTTTGAAATCTTCTCTTCTCCTTGGCCTCCACTATGCCTCATTGCCTCATTAACCTAATTTTAAGAGTTTTTTAATTCTATCTTCTTTTCCCACCTCCCTAAATGTAATCCTCAATCTTCAGCTCTTCTAGGTTCAAGATCTCATCCAGATGAGGCATATCTTTCTTCCTACCTCAAATTCTCTATCTCCAAGCTCCTGCAGGACATTTTTACTTGCAAATCCTCTGGTCCCAATGTTAAATGTGTGAAGGGTTTCATTTTAGTTATTTTCCAAAACCAGTTCCTCCTCCCAATTCCACATTTCTGTAGTTATCACTATTTTCTGAGGCCCAAAACTCATCAACTTTGAACCATTGCTGCTTACCTCCCATTTAATTAGTTTGTATATTTCCTTTAGGGTGTCAACTAACAATCTTTTACCTTAATCTAGCCACTTGAACTACCACCTTAATTCAGGTTTTTATTACCTAATTCTGAGTACAGTACAGATTATTCTCTGCTTTCCAATCTTTGCCTGCTCCCAGTTATGCACACTGCTACCAGATACATCATCCCCAAAATTGCCTTTGACTTCAAAAGCCTAAAAAGTCTTAGTACAGAGAGTAAAAGAAAATTCAAACACTTTAATGATTTGATTTCAACACTTTGCAGCAAACAAACTTTACAAACTTTTCTTTGAATCACCTATCTTCTATTCTGTGCTAGCAAAACTAAAACTATTCCCCAAACACAGCTTTGTGTGTCTTATCTATCAAAAGCTGGGACTCCTCCTAGTCTCTACTGCGCAATTTTAATGTGTTAGTTGCTTTATATTATGAAGCTATCCATCTCAGCACCTCTTATGTAGCACCCATTTTGAACAGAGCTAAGCGAACATACCAGAAACAAGAAAGTTACAAATATACATACTGGTTTAGTTTTAATATAAAAGCATCAATACTTATGTATATAATTCTATTCTCCAAGAATTTATTCTGCAGAATTCCTTCTGTAAAAATAATCTCACAGTTCTTCAAAAGTATAAAGTGCAAGAATATCCATCAGTAACAGCACTTTTTGTGATATGGAAAAAAATGCCAAAAAAAAAAAATCCCTAGATGTCCATCAGTAAGGGACTTGATAAATAAAACTACACAGTCCTTAAAAATGAGGTAAATCGACATTCTGTGATAGGGTTAAACGTCCGTAATACACTAGTATCACTGGGAGAAAAAAGCAAATTGTAGATCAGCATGTATAGGTTGATCCTATTAGTGGTAAACTTTTAAATCTATATATTGATCAAAAACAACTATCAATAGGGGACTAAAATTGTGTTCTATTCACACAACTGAATACTATATAGGTATAAAATGAAGTAAACATACATACATCAACATAGATAAATTTCAAGCTTTTCAAATTGCAGAATATGTATACTAAGGTACCATATATATTTGAAACAGTAATACTACATGTTAAATGCATGCAGACATTTGTAAGAATATAAGAGCATGGGCTAAGAAAGATAAATAACTTCTGGATAATGGAAACAGGATCTAAGAGGAGTGCAAAAAGGACTCCAACTGTATAATATTTTAATTTTTAAAACTAAATATAAATACACCTTTGAGGCAAATCTGACAAGATGTCAACATCTGTTAAATCTAAATCAACATCTATTAAATTAGGTACATGACATTTGTTAAATATTCCCCAAATATTTCTAAATTTTTGAAATATATAAATTTTATTTTTAAAAAAAGAAAGCCAGAGTTGTGGAATTTGGGAACAGAGGAAGATGGGCTTTGTAGACTTCTATAGGGTATTTTTTTCTGACAAGCCTGTCATTCTTTACTATAAAATTTCTAACTAAAAAAAAAACCCATAAACTTATACTAGTACCTACTGTTACTACCTTGATTGCTCTTTAACTTTAACTTTATTCTTTAAAAGAATAAAGTAAGGGTAGATAATTACAAATGTCTTACCCTAGAAATCTAAGATTCTGAATGATATATCATCTATTTACACAAGCATTTAAGAAACTATAATGTGCAGTAAACTAACAGCAAAAACTGACAGGCTCTATCGAAACACTTAAACTGTAAAGGATATACTACATAGATCTCCCTAAACTATCATTAGATGAGTATACAAACTTATAGTGGCTCAACTCCCAGCAGTATACTAACACCAAAACTCCAATGACACTATACGGTCATAATAAAAGTTGTCTGTCTAAATACCTTCCAGTTCAAATTACATGTACAAAATCCACATCACATCTGAGTTGCTATAACCCCACTTGATATTTAAAACACACACACACACAGCTCAGAACTTGCTCAAGTTCACACAGCAAGTCAGCAGGAGAAATGGGAATTCAGGTTGAGTCCTGTGTTTGAGTTCACAGAATCCAATTTTTCTTTTTAAGGCCTCATTCATAGTTCTCAATCAGCTCATTAGGAAGGAAAAGATTAGATGAAGGTCCTCTTGTGTCTACTTTGATCAAAGCCCAGACTGTCTCAGTCACAGTGGGGTTTATAATGAGAAAGTTCCAGCTTGCCTGCCTCATTCCTCCATACCATTTCCTACAGTTGCCACTCTGCTTAGGAACTGGAACCAGTTAACTATCCCCTTTCCCACTGGGGACTATGACTAAAACCTTCAGAAGACAGCCAATGAAAACTAAAGACGTTAAAACACACTTTAAAATAGCAGTTTTCCCTAATTATAACATATGCTCATTATAGGAAACTGGGAAACTACAGAAGAGTATGAAGCAAAAAATAGTCCACTATCCCACCAGCCAGAAATAAATCACTATTAATATTTCCATTCCTGTCTTTCCAGGATCTCTCTTATGTTAAAGGTCTATTAGTTCACTTACTAAAGAGGATTTTATGTACAGCAGAACAAAGAGGAAATAACATACTAGTTCTATAGAAGATGAATTTTCTTCAGTGCTTTCAGAGTAAGCCAAAACCATGTGTACAGGGAACTGGAGAGAATAACACAAGTGAGAGAAATCACACTTCCTCCTTTTCATTCACCCCATGGCAAACCATGGAGTCCATGTTTCAAGAACTATCATATACCCAAAAACTAACGAATGAGTATGTTTCCTTTATAAATAGCAGCCTACTATAAAAATAAGCAATATACATATACACCATAGTCTTGCCAGTAGGAGGGTCACACACAGTAAAAGGAATTACATAAAGATTAATTTTTTGGTCACCAAGAAGATATCCTTAAGAGGAGGTAAAAGGATATCTGAAAGGCTGATGTAAAATTAATGGTCTCTCCCACAAAAACATTTTCTGTGCACATCAGATGAAGGAACAATCTACAGAAAACGGTAAGTGTCGGTTTTACAATGCTATAACTTACGTACATGTGTAAATAAATATGTACAAGTTTAAACAGTTAGTCCATAAATATTGATAGAGTACCAGGAATTATATTAAGTGCTGGGGAGTGAGGGAGAACAGCCATGAGTACGTACTTCTACACAGCTTACAGTCTACCTCTTTAAATATGACATCAATCACAAGGCATGTGGCCTCACAGGAGTCCTCACACCCCTGATTAAATGATGCTCTCAAATCCTTATGAGGATCTAAGATGTACGTGAAAGCACTAAGATAAACAAGGATACCTGGGCTTTTTTCCAGAGCACTGTATATAGCAATCATCTTCAATATAAATTATCTCTTCTTTTAACTGGCAAAAAAGAATCACTTGAGTTTCTCTTTCCACTATCTCTAAAACTTCAAAATTATCTTTCTCTGACAAAGACCCATAAGAAATAACTGAAATTAAGTTCCCCGTGATGGGAGGAGAAAGGAAGACTCATTTTTCTAATGCAAAAAGCATCATTTCCTGACTTCATAATTTATGGGGGAGGGGCAATCAAAAGCAACTTATTCAAACTTAGCGAAAAAGTTACCTTTTAATCTAAGATTCATCATGGAAAGTTTCAGCCCAAGAAAGCATTTTTTTAAAGTTACAGGCTCAGGCTCTTCCAAATGGAGTTACTGAGTGACAGGTTAATTGTGGTACTTTGCAAGCAAAGAAAAGCAAGTAGCAATTATTCATCCCTCACTCAGTCTTTAAGACCTAAGCTCTTAGAAAACAGGGATATGTTACAAACAAACTGCTTTCCATAAAGCATAGACTTTTTAAAATATACTCCACACAATATCAGTTCTTCATATCTAAGAGAAATAGGCTAATTAATTAGACTGTTTCCTATCGTATGGATTTGCCCTTTTCAAATTCAGCCACCTAAATAATGATAAAAGGTATCAAACTGATGCTTTATGAGCAAGGTTTATATGTCGGCCCTTATTGCAGATATTTCTCTCAACAGCATGGGACACTTTAAAGACTATCATACTCCAACTAGGCTGGACCATGTGCAGAACTATTAGAAATGCCCCCAAAACAATCATCTATAAAAGGCCAACATTAAATCTTAAGAATCTAAAGCAGTGATATCCAAAGCAGAGTACAGAACACCTCAAGAAGCACCTCAAATACTCCACTTGTAAAGGGGTAAAGAAGAAAGATATTTAGTTCTCATCCTTGTTAGTTCTGGGTTTTTTTGTTTCTTGGGTTTTTTTGGTTTATATTTGTAAGGTACACAATAACCAGTTACTATACTAATTGTTTGTAAACTAAGTAAATACTTAAGGACTGAGGATTAATGCTCAAATTTTTTTTTTACTGTTGGGATAAGCAATCAAAAAGTTTAAGACCATTGTCTAAAGTATAAAGTACTCCCTGTCACTGCACTTTCATTTTTACCTGCCCCTTCCACAGACTTCAGCTGTAGACGCTAAGACCTGATGCTGAAAAAAAAAAAAAAGGAAAACTATTCCCAAACTATTTTAAAATCCCACAACAAGCTAAAAAATAATAAATCACTAGCAAGAACATGTGGAACTAGACACTAATATACTGCTGGTGGGACTTTTAAGACAGACATCCCATCTATAGGGCACCTTGAGTATATTCAAATTTAAAATACACATCGCCTTTTACCAGATAAGCCCACTTTTAGGAATTTAGTCTAAGAAAATAACAGCACAAATGAACAAAAAAATCCAAACAAGTTCGTCACAGCACTCTTTTAAGAAAAAAATTGAAAATGTCCATTAACAAAGAACTGCTATAAACTATGATACATCCATATCACAGAACACTAAAGACTCACTAAGGGAAGATCAATTTGACTTGGGAAGTCATTCTTTTTTAAGTATTTCAGTAAATAACGTATAAGAAAAAAAGAAAAACACCAAACATTACATCTACATGGGCTTATGGGTCATCTCTACTTTTATTTATTCTCCTGGGTTATCTCAATTCTTGTTTTTATAGGGTTTTTTCCCCCATACTGAACATGTACTGCAGCTTTCACAATCAGAAATAATTTCATTTTGAAATTAAAAATGAGATTAAGTTAAAACTCCTTATTATTGCCCTGTAGCACTTCCAAAAACTCTTTATAAACACTCTACTTTGCCCCATGTGGTTTGTGGAATCAATCTAAATACTTAACAATTACAGATTAGTTTTATCTTACATGGAACAAAAAAATAAGAACTACCCTATTTCAAGTTAGTCATCTTGTCTTTATACCAATTCTTCTTAAATATGTTAGGATTTATCAATATAATTATAATTCCTTACACATTGCCAGATTATCAATCTATGAATAATTCAGAGAACTAAATGAATTTATATTTCTCTTCTACGAGTAAATTACAAAAGCATCAGCTACTAAAGGAATTAAATTTAGAACTCAAAGAAATGAAATCAGGAAAGCTTACTACTATCTCTCATAACAAAATTCTTCTAGATATTGTGCGAAGACACAAATAGGCACATAACAGATCCAGGCCTGGACATCTCCAAGATGATGCTTTGTAGTAGTCAGCACCAAGACAAGACCTCTGTAGCTACCAAGCAGTCCATTTAAGGGAAGAGAGTGCTTAAGAATATTAGCATAAGTTTATGTCTTAACCTTGTTCTATAAACCCACAATTTATAACAGAACTAGGAGGTTTTCCACCCTTAACAGAATAGCTTTAATTTAACCCAATTTCACAATTTCCTTGTAGTTCTTCATTTGCTTTACGCCTTACTATCTTACAGACAGTCATCCTAACTGCAAAGCCCAGGTATCATGTCCCTAAAGCAAGTGCTTCAAAGTTTTACCACAACTCAAGTAAAAATACATTTTACCTTCCAATCCAGTACACATACATAAAAAATTTTTTAAAAGTTCCTCAAATCAATACTTTTACCTTTTGCAATATGCTGATATTTTCTATTTCTTTTTTTAATGCTTTTTTTAAATCACTACCTTGATTTCATTAGCCTATGACGTTGCCACCTGCCATTTATTAAACATAGCCTTAAAACTTTACACAGAACATACTAAACTCCTTGACCCTACCACCTTCCATCACCATCCCAACAAAACAAAATGAGAGAAATCTAGCAAGCCTATTCCAAGGGCAAACCTTGGCACAAATGTGAGATATCCCAGATCCCCCAGAAGTTCCCGCAGCACTGTGACTATTCCTACTGGCGGACAGGATGCAAGTGCTGAAAGGTTTCTCCAAGCACAATACAGAAGCAAAAATCTTTTCTATTGCCATATCAGAGACATTAGTAAGTTCCGGACTTGACTACACATACCAAGTTTACCAGTGCTCCACAAGCAACTCTTCCAAGAAAATAAAATTGGATACTAATACAATAAGATTCTATTATCATTCTTTTACATTTTTAGATTGCTTATCACATACACTATTTCATTTGATTCTTCCTGACAGACTGTAAGAGAGAAGTTACTCTTCTTCCTTTTACTAATGAGGGAATTGGAGCTCAGAGAAGTATGTGGCTTGCCAGAAACAACACAGCTAACGAGGAGCACAACCCAGGCTTGAACCCAGGACTTACTAGTCTACCCACTCTTTTTTTTATTTTGAACATCTAATACAAATATGAACTTTAAAGGTATGTTAAGTTTCTAGATACAAAAGTGAAGATGAAAGCATGATACTAATACTGGTATCATAAAATTAAGATTAAAAATAACAATGAATGTTAACAATTTTGGTAGCCTCTAAAATCATTGGGAATCCTAATTCAATCCAACATGGATTTGATCTCTTATTTTGACTTAAGTCAACATTTCACTGATTACAAAATTACATATAAATTCACCATAGAAAATTAGAGAATTGGGTGGTCTTGTAAGAAACAAGTGGCCACACAAATTGCACAAACTCCCCCCAAACCATTCTTAATCTTGTGGCTTCACACTAAATTATGAAGTTCCCTACGTGAAATCCATTTTGATTTCAACACTAAGTGAGTTACGACAGCACAAGCATGTTGTTTCTGCATAATACTTGCAACATGCACTCAATTTCCAGAGCACTTTTGGACAATGTCTAAAACTCGCAAGCTAAAAGTAGAACCCAAGACAGAATGTTCTTTTTTCTTTTTTTTTCTTAAAAGGTTCACCTCCCTGTATGAGATGAATATCAAATAACAATTAAAAATTATTTTAAAGATTTGTACAATCACGCTGGAGACAGTGCTAGAGATCAACAAGTACAGGCCTTTAACTGTATAGATGAGAAAACTTAAGGCCCAGAGAAGTGACATTCCCAACAGCAGTCACACAGTCAATTAATGACAGAGAATCTCTGCCAATCTCCAGCTTCCCATTATTCTAAATGCCTCTACACATAATAGAATGTGTTCGTAAAAGAAAGTCACTAAAACCTAAAAAAATTAAGACACATTTAAGACCAAAAACTAGGGGACAGGGATACAATGACAGTTTTTAGAAAAGAGAATCTCTTAAAAGAATCTCAAAGTTTCCAACCATGTGGGCTAAAAACCAGCTTTTTGATCCAATGTAAGATATAAAGTAGCTTTTAATAACTAATGTTATCAACCGACGTAACTGTTCTTTTTCCCATCTCAATACTATTCATTACTCAACAAATATCTGAGGGTATAATGTATGCTGAGAACTATGCTAGGTACTGGACACCAAGAAACAAAATAGACAAATTACTACTCTACAATTTGACAGGATATTTACCAAACTCCTTGACTACCCTACACAACTACAATAACATTTTCTGCCAACTCTTCCAAACTCGTAACAAACCTTGCCACACCCTCTCTCCAATATGAATACTCCTCCAGTAACTCAGAATTACACTTCACCACAGAAGGTGTTAACCAGAACTACAACAGATTTAAAAACTGACTTTACCACTCCTCATGACCTAGGGCAAATTTCAAGGACTTTTCACAATCCACAGTAAACCTTCCTGGTTGACAGCCTGTGTCTCAAATGACTGCTAACTCACCCACCCTGCCCTCACTTTACTAGAAACCTGAGTCAGATGATTTAGGAGCAACCATGATGTCGGGATGTTGGAAAGCACCTCTGGTGGACCCCTCTGTCAGCTAGAAGACAACTTACTGCCTCGAGGGCCTCTCTGTCTCTTTCCTCTGGATTCTTCCATATATCTCTAGATCTATCTCCAGTCAAGGAATATCTAATTTTATTGAATGTGTTCCTGAAGACCTGCACAAATAACTTTGGCAACAAATCAGTTTCTCCTACATAAATCCATTATATTTTAAGAGATGCTCAATTTTAAGTTTCTCAGGCTTCCCCTTCTTCCCTACCTCTCAGAATCTTAAAGATCTATAAACAATTGGGGCCAGCCCAGTGGCGCAGTGGTTAAGTTCGCACATTCCGCTTCTCAGCGGCCCAGGGTTTGCCAGTTCAGATCCCAGGTGCAGACATGGCACCGCTTGGCAAAAGCCATGCTGTGGTAGGCATCCCACATATAAAGTAGAGGAAGATAGGCATGGATGTTAGCTCAGGGCCAGTCTTCCTCAGCGAAAAGAGAAGGATTGGCAGCAGTTAGGTCAGGGCTAATCTTCCTCAAAAAAAAAAAGTCTATAAACAACTAAAAGCACTCTCAGGAGTCATCATTAATGGGAATCTTTTGGAACACCAAAGGTAACCTAAAGCATAAGTTCACAAACCTAGCTGACCAGATCATTCAGAGATATTTGTAAGGATGGCTTCCCAGGTCCCACTCTCAGAGATTTTCATTCACCAGGTTGGGTGTGAGGTCCAGGAATCACCATTTCAGGCAGTCCATACTACTTGTGATGACAGGTATTTAACTAGGTAACCAGTGAACTAAAGAACCCGGCTTACAAGCTGAGAAACTTGGGTTCTTCTATGGCTTGCCATTAACTAACTACAAGTGGGGCTGCGCCATTGTGCTAGTCACTTGAACTGCTCTGGGTCTCCTGAAAACAAGGGAGGTAATTAGAGCTGAAAGAGGCCTTCATAGGCAGCCAATCTAAAATTCTAGAACCCTTCAAATTTAGTTTATCACATATTGTACTGGGTTTACCAAAAACAGTGTCATTCTGCAAGCTCCTCTACCGACCCAAGTCACAGGCCCTAGAAGGGACAACTCTACATGCCACCAACACACCTTACTTGGTCTCTGAGCAAAAACTACAGCCTTGAGTATGAAGGGAGACGGTTCCCGTCACCTCTCCATGTACAAATCACAAACATTCTACATAAGAAATCATCTCTTGTAATTCAACCCAAGCCTCTGATAGTGTCACTATCCACATCATGAGAAACTAGGCTGAACCTCAATTAGAAGAATACGAGCACTTTGTTTTCGTTGTAAAGAAAAAGAGATACTGTCAGATAACAAGGGGGATGTCAACATACTAAAACCATCAAGAATTTAGGCCTCGGTCTGGAGAGACACCTGAACACCAATACCAAACAGCAGCCCATGTGCAAAACTCACATGTGAGATTATCAGACCCCAGAGGAGTTTATTCAAGTGGCCCTAAAATCTACCCTATCATTTGGAGGTCAGTACTCTAACCCAAAGTACAACCAACATTCTCTTAGGGGTCCATCATGCATTGCACAATGCAATCCATCAACCAGCACGACTTCCACCTAAGAAACAACAGAGGACTCTCTTGCGGGGCTGTGTGACCTGTGTGACCAGTGTTCCCAGAGCTCCCTCAGCCGCCTCCCAACTATCCTTCCACCAAGTACTACCAGGTCAGGAGGATACCCTGCTGCCCAGGCAGGCTGCCACTCCTCCTTCCCACAAGTCCTGGGCCCGCACGGCTCGCCCCGGGGGCTCGGCCGGCCCCCGACCTCCCGCCTCCCGGCACGGTGGACTCCCAGAGCCGGTCGGGGGCGAGGGGGCACACTCACCTCCCGGGGGTCCGAGGGCATTTCCCGGACGCCCCGAGGGAATCGCCTCACAACCCTAACCCCCATGGGCCCGTCCCCGCCAGGTCCGGGAAGGCCGCCCGGGCCGGGACCCCGCCTCTCCCGCGCCGCTGCGCTCCCACTCCCCGCGCCTCCCCCTGGCGGCGGCGGCCGCGCCCAGGACAGCCCTCCCCGGGCCACGCACGCCGTCCCCAGGCCCCCGCAGGCCGCCGCCTCCTCAGAGGGTGACAGCCGCCGCGCCGGGGCCGAAGCCGGCCCCTCCTCCAGCTCCTCCTCACCCCCGGAGGAGGGGGGGGGCTTCTTACCGGGCGGCAGGACATGGCCAGGCCCGCCACGGCACGGCCTCCTCCGCCACCCCACGAGGCTCCCAGCCAGGGCCGGCGGGGGGCAGCGCCTGGACCGCTGGAGCGTCTGGTCCGGCTGCTCCTCCGCCGCTGCCGCCGCCTTCTCACAACCACAACAACATGGCGGCAGCAGCCACACAGAGCGCGCTGCCGACGCCGAGCCAGCCGCGAGCGGAGGTGCGCGCGCACGCTCGGGCCCTCAGCCCGCGGTTGGGGGAAAGAGGGAGGGCCGGCGCGGGGGGGCGGGGCCCGGGCACGTGGCCACGCCCCAGGAGGTGGGCGGGGCTGCAGACCAGCTGAATGCCAGCGGCGCGGGAGAGGCTGGCGACCAAGCGCAGCTGGAGAAGGAGGGAGAAACTGGTAGGAGATCAGCGAAAAAACCAAAGGTGGTCCTACAGATTTGGGGAGGCATCTTCTCCAAGCTCCATACCCTGGGCGAGACAACGCCTCACTCTACTTAACCAGTAAAATAGAACAATAATAGTATCTTTCACCTGTAGTCATGGTAAGGATAAAACTAATTTAATGTAAGGCATGTAAGTATCCTGTGCTCAAGGTTCTACCCGGAATACAATTTCAAACTGCTTCAACTAAAGCTCAGCTGGAAGAAGTGAGTTTTCAAACAAGCAAAAATTGTAACCCGTCCACAATAGCCCGCAGAAGAATTCTACAAACCAGGACTGAATTACCTTAGGCCCTAAGCGATTCCCCTCCTCAGAGTTGCGTTTTAACATTATACTCTTGACTTTTCTGGAAAATGGCTAACTAGCCAAATGAAAAATATCTTTGCATTTGTGGTATTTCTTCCACAGCACTCTGCAATTATTTATCCATTTTTTATGTTTACTGTCTTTCTATCCCATACTCGTGTAAAAACTATTTGAAGATACGGATCTTGTTTGTTTTGTTCATTGCTTTATCTCCAGCACCTAGAACTGCGCATAACAAGTAGTGGGCAAATTCCTTGATTAATAGCTAATATTTATATATAACTCATCTAATTGAATCTTAGTTGCCTTAATAGGTAGATACTGTTATCTCCATTTTACAGATAAAGAAACTGCAGCATAGAATAAGCCACACTACAGCAAAATTCAAACCCAAACCCAAATAACAACAAAAACTATGCTCTCACCCACTAGGCTGCACCGCCCACTCCATGGCATCAACGCCTGAAATAAAATCCAAAGTGAGAAATTACATTAGAGTTCAAAAGTTAGGAAAGGCTTTGCTTTTCTCCCACAGAAACAGGTGTGCTTCCTTTCTGATAATTAATGTTATGTAGCTGATTGTATATCTCTTAACCTTGGCTTCTAGAAAGCCCAGGGCTAAATTTGAACTCCAATGGTGGCCTACCGTTGGCCCTTCAGGTAAGCATATTAACTGTGGTTTTCCCTCCCACCTCAACTTTGCACCTTTATTTGTATTTTGTTGTCCTGGTTTCCCCTTTCTGTTATATGATTATAGCCTTTATGCAGTGAGACTGGAAATAATAAGTACGGAGAATAGATGAATGACAAACAAAAAACAGGTTTTCCCACCTGTTTCTCCTATTGTCTGATAAACAACTTTCCCACCAGGTTCCATCCCCTCTGGGCGCACGTTCCTCTACCCAGGCCAGTACTCAGGCAAAAGCGGAGGGATGGGTTTCCACAGATGGGTGGCCTCTGATTGGATCGAAACTACCATCTGACTCCAGGACAGCCCACACATAGACTGGCTATCTCCCAATGAGGTGCAAATCATCTCAAATCTGGGCAAAGATTCAGCCAATAGGCTGTTGGTATCCGCTCAGCCAATCCCACAGCTCCCCAGGAATCGGGGAGGGAGGCGGGAGCAGGCTGTAGACGTATCGCTTTGGCTTCTCTTTGGACAGAATATCACCATATTTGCCTTTTGAGCTGGGCTAAAGAATTTTAAACTGAATCCTCAACTAGAGTATGGGACTTGAGAAGAATTTCTCTGTACCTGTGAGATCACTGTTTGCGCCTCCTCCTTCTCATAGCTAAGGTGGATTGAACCTTAAGATGTACTGATGCTATGTGAGCGCTTTACATGTATATCTAATGTAATCTTAACAACCCTATGAGCAGGTATTGTCATTCTCCCCCATTTTGCACATGAAGAGGTGTAAAGGTCAGGATTTGAACGCATGCTTTTAAACTTCATACACCTCCTCCCCATTGCTGCCCACCTGCTTACATTTAAGGCTGACCTTAGTAGATAGTCTCTAAATAAGAAACAGAAAACTGCTGTGTGGCCTTGAAGACTCACTTCAAGCAGCAGGGCCTACGAAGAAGCAATGCAAAGAAAGCTGGTCTGAGTCTAAAGACTTAGATTTGAACTTTGGTGCCTCCACATACTTGTTCCTTATTTCCCTTTTCTATGCCTCAGTTTTCTCATCTGCCCTGTGGGGTCCTGATCACTACTCTGCTCACCTCACAGAGGTGTGTAAGGACCCTTTAAGGTAATGAACTTGACAACTTTCTGTACCCACGAAAAGCCAAACCAATAGACAGGATTCTTTGTGGGCTTTGGCTGAAGACAAACCAATTGAGGCTCAGTGAGGGCTTCTGGCTGCCCTATTTCTCATGTTAGGGGCCCCCTCTGCCCACCTGACCTTCCTCCCCTCGTCCTGCTACCCTTTCAGCCTCCTTCCCCGTTGCTGTGTTCAGAGCTGAAAATGTTCTTCCAGCTGCTCTAGGACTCTGAAGTAGCTTAAGACAGATGGGAGATTTGATTGATGGAGGCTTTCTGAGGTCACACAGGGCCTCCGGAAGGCAGGAGTTCCTCAAGCCCCGAAAAGCCTTCCCAACACTAGGTCCTGCTGCTTAATGATAAAAGTCACTTCCCCTACAGTGAGTGCTTTGGGTGAGTTATCCCCAAATTCTCATAACCTTTCAGCATCTGCTTGGCTTCCCAACCCAGCTAGCAGACGGGTAATTGAGGCTTTCAGACTTTGAGGAACCGCTTGCCTAGGGTAGATTAGAAACTAGAATTGGACCCACGAGATTATGCGATTCAACATCTCCAGGGATTTTCCAGACACCACACTGCATCCCTACTGCTGGGGTGGGTCAGCTCAACTCCAATTCAGCATAGAGCATTGGTCCTCAAAGTGTGATCCACAGGTCCCTGGGGAGCCCTGAGACTCTTTCAGGGACCCATATGGGTCAAAACTGTTTTAATAATAATACTAAGAAATCATTTACCTTTTTTTTCACTGTGTCATTTGCATTGATGATGTGAAAGCAGTGGTGGTAAAATTGCAAATCAAGGCAGTGGTACCATCTGCACTAGTAGCCATTGTAGGCTTCACTAACATGCACTGGTAGTAAACAAAAGGCTAGTCTCACTTAAGAATGTCCTTGACAGGGGCCGGCCCCATGGCCGAGTGGTTAAGTTGGCACACTCCACTGTGGCAGCCCAGGGTTTTGCTGGTTCGGATCCTGGGCACGGACATGGCAGCGCTCACCAAGCCATGCTGAGGCAGCCTCCCACATGCCACAGCCAAAAGGACCCACGACTAAAAATACACAACTGTGTACCCGGGGGCTTTGGGGAGAAAAAGGAAAAATAAAATCTTTAAAAAAAAAAAAGAATGTCCTTGACAAAGCAGCGAAAGAACCCTAATTTTATTAACTCTAGACCTTTGAATACAAGTCTTTTTAATATTCTCTGTGATGAAATGGAAATTACACATTAAGACTTTTTTTCACTTTTTTATTGAGGTCAAATTCACATAACATCAATTAACCATTTTAAAGTTAACAATTCAGTGGCATTTAGTACATTCACAATATTGTGCAACCATCACCTCTATCCAGTTCCAAAATGCTTTCACCACTCTAAAACAAAACCCCATACCTATTAATCAGTTACTCCCCACACATAAAGCACGTTTGCTATGTGCAGAAATAGGAGGATTGTCTCAAAGAAAAATGCTTGTGCGATTGTTTGAGTTGCAAGCTGAACTAGCCTCATTTTTTAGGAGAAAAAAAGGTTAAAAAAAACTTTTTACTTTACTTGATAGAATGGTCAACATGCAAACTACAGTTATTCAGACTTTGGTATTTGGCAGACATTTTCTCAAAAATGTATGAAATCGGTCTGTCACATCAAGTAAAACAGTTCATAGTATTTGTTGCCTATGGTAAAATTCAAGCTTAATTGGAATTTTGGAATACTTGAATGTCCCACCGTGAACTTGACAGCTTCCCAATCCCTAATGTCTTTTCTGCTAATGTGGGTAGTAATATTAACAAAAGTGAATTTTTGCTATTGTTAGAATGAAATATGCCAGCATTTGGAAGAGCTGCATAACCCAGTGAACAAATAAAAGATCCATTCAAAGTGCAGGATAAACCAACGGATTTTAGTGTAAGTACAAAAAATTCATTCATATGAATTTATGCAACTAAATTTTAAGAAACTACCACTTGTCAAGTTTTAGAGTAGTATCAAAAAAAATCCACAGTTATCTGAATTGTGTGAGGCTGGATTGTCTTCATGTATTTCAACTGAAACTTTCTTTTTTTTTTGAGAAAGATTAGCCCTGAGTTAGCATCTGTCAATCTTCCTCTTTTTTCTGAGGAAGACTGGCCCTGAGCTAATATCCGTGCCCATCTTCTTCTACTTTATATGTGGGACGTCTACCACAGCATGGCTTGCCACGCAGTGCCATGTCTGCACCTAGGATCCAAACCCGCAAACCCGGGCTGCCGAAGCAGAACGTGTGCACTTAACTGCCACCGGGCAGGCCCCTAATTTAATTATTATATTATATCTTATATATAATAAAATTAATAAATTGAAAATTAATAAACAATTTAATATTTTGTGAGTTTTAATTCCTAACAAAGTAAATATCAATTAATATAACCTACATAAATAAAAGCTCTTTAGGGTACTCAATAATTTTAAAGAAACCAAGTTTGAGAACCACTGGTAGAGTATTCATTGGAGTTTCTCAACCACAAAGGCATTTTTAGTCAGCACACGGATTTTTTTTTATTTAAATAGTTATGTTTAGTATATATTTGGATAAATATAACAAATCAAACTCAGTATCACAGATATCTTTGCTTAGGGTGAGGCTAAATTTATTTATATAAAATGATGAATTGATTTAAAGAAAAATATGAAGTAAATATTAGTATAAAGCTGCTTGTGTCAAAAATTCATGAGGATAGTACCCAAATGATTGGACTTTGGGAAACACTCAAATAGTGATTGAGTTTTTGAATCAGATAGACCTGCCACCATACCTTTCTGTGTGAGTGACTTCATTTGGAAAATGGAATCTTATGGGGGTTAGAAGAGTTAGCACAGTAGCGCTCAGTAGAGGTGCTTCCCATCCTCCTCCCAGGGAGAGGTACCCGGCAGTCCAGTGACAGGGAAGACGTGCTGCAATAGGAGGTAGGAGGCCTGGATTCCTGACCCAGCTGAGCCACTGACTCACTGTCTGACCTGACTCCACCTTCAGGGCCTCAGTTTTCTCATCCAGAAAAGGAAAAGGCAGGATGTCATCCTGTCTCTGAAGCCTCCCAGTCCTAGAACCATCCTCTGATTAAAGGATCCAGCCTCACCTTGTTTGATTATTGCATCAAAGAATCACAGAATGGCAGCTGGAAAGGACTTAAGAACTCTAAATGTGTCTCCCTGGCATGCCCCGCCCCCTAATTTCATAAATGAGGAAACTGAGGCCCAGAGAGGTTAGGAAGTTAAACAACTTGCTTGGTCACATGGTGTGGAGGGGGGTTGTCAACAGGTACTGCCCCAGGGTCCAGTGGGGAGATGAGAGCGCTTCCTCTACACTTTGACAAATGGCTTCGGTGTTTGGCAGTCTAGACACCACTCACGCCTTAACAAATACCCAACAATTCTGCTGGGAGTACAAATCCCGCTTCAGTTTGAGAAAATCAATGCTGTTGGTTGGGAACACCGTGTTAACGGGATTGATGGATGGCTTCGTGTTCTTAACCAAAGTGACCTTTGAAAGGTCAGTTGCACCCCCCTCTAAATTCTGCAAGGAAAGGCAGAAGAGATGAAACTGGCAAGAAGAGGATATAAAGGGGTTGGAGTCGGGGACCACGGGAGAGGAAGAGAACCTTCCCTTCTCCTCTTCATTTCCCCTTCCTGTCTCCTCCCTCTCCTCTCTCTACCCTCTCCAGTGTAAGACAACACACCAGACTCAGCGCCCAGCTTGCTTTTCCCAAAGCTTCCCTGCAGCCTGGGCCAAATCACAGCCACAAATAGAACCAGAATCCACTGAAAATAGCTCCTCCTCCCTTCTCTCCAGAGTTTCCAAATGTTCACAGGGACGCCATGCCCCCACCACACAGGTCCCAGGCAGGGAACTCAGGTAGAGGGACATCAGGGCCACAGTTGGGGACCACTTCAGGAACAACCACTACAATATAGCTGACTCTTATTAAGTGCTGGCTCTGTGCCAGTACCACTGGGCAATTTGGCTCCCAGCAACCCAATGGGGAAGGTACAAGTGATTAACCCCATCACACAGGTGAGGCTCTGAGAGGTAAGGAGCTTGCCCAGAGCCGCACAGCCAGTGGGAGGTGGAGCTGGAGTCCACTGCACTACTCTCTCCATGCGAGACTCCTGCACCAACTAGCTCCATATCCCTGAGGCTGTGGAGATCTCAAGCCATCCAGATCCTCCTTTGACAGCTGGGGAAACTGAGACCCAGCGAGAGGAGAGTCTTGCCCAAAGGCACTCAGTAAACAAGTAAATCAAGCATCCAGGTCTCTCACTCAGAGGCCAATGGTTTTTGCAGAGGTCGAAGTAAACAGAGACTCCCTTGTTCCTTGTATGTGGAATCCCCATGGATCTTTTTCTTTTTTCTTTTTTTTTGCATTTCAACCTCCTCCTGTTTCCCACCAGAGCAGAGAGCCCGCCCCAGACACCCATCTGGCAGCCAGGCATCCTGAGATTACCTCTTCTTCCCCCTCTGCTCAGGGTGTTTAATGTTCGAGAGGAAAAGAGCAAACAGCAGGGCATAAATCATGGGAGACACAGGCTGGCTTTCTCCTTTGCTGAATATGAAGCAGACGGGACCCAGCAAGGGAAGAGAATTAGCAGGGATTTGCTGGCTCATTTAAATCCAAGATCCAAAGATACACATTTCTACTACCCCCAAGAGTTAGATAAATTTTCCTGTACCCTGAGATCCCATTTGTTATAAAACAATTCTCTGAAACAGTCTTAACCTCTGCAGTGATGACAAGAAAGACTAGAAAAAGGCTGTAGAAGTTCTGCTGGAGAGGAATTAAGTTATTTAAGAAGTAGTCAAGGGGGTATGGCTGGTGACGTAGTGGTTAAGTTTGTGCGCTCCTCTTCAGCAGCCCAGGGTTCGCGGGTTCAGACCCTGGGTGAAGACCTACACACAGCTCATCAAGCCATGCTGTGGCATCCCACATACAAAATAGAGGAAGATTGGCACAGATGTTAGCTCAGGGACAATCTTCCTCACCAAATCCAAAAAGAAGTGGTCAAGGGGTAGGAAAGAGTCCCATACAAAGTGTCAGAGGATCTCCGTTCCATTCCCAGCTCTGCTGCACCTCTGCAGAGTCTGCCAAGCTGCTTCAGTTTCCCCAATGTGTCTGAGAACCGAGAAGTATACACTCAATCTCTTTGATTGTTGCAAATGTTCGCTGAGTACCCACTTTGTCTAGCACCATGCCAAGCTCTGGAGATGCAACTATGAACAAGACAAAACCAGTCCCTGACCTCCTGGGATCTACAGTCCAGTTGGCAAGACAAAGTTAATAGAAGGCCAGGTAAGTGCCCTGATGGAGAAGTTACAGGATTTACGGCAGCAGTCATATAGGGAACCTACCCCACGTTTACGGGCATCCAGGTAACGTTGATGCAGAGACCAGAAGGAAATGTAGGAATTAATCAGGCAAAAGCCAAGAGAAAGGGTCACTCAGAGAGAGGGAGCAGCACATGCAAAGACCCAGAGGCAAAAGAGAGCCGACTTATTCACTGAACCAACCAAGGGGAGCAAGTATTGGTTTATTTAGGGATCTTTCTGTGAGGCAGGCTTACCATTCCAAGACTAGAATCTTGCTGAAATTCTATGATTTAATGCTGTGTTAATCATAGAGTGTAGGCTGGATTCCATAATGGTTGCATTCTTTTAATATTACGAATTCCTTCATCAGCACCTCTAGGAAATAATCAACCCTGTTCCGACAAGTCTCTGGATGTTGACAGATCCTTTTATTGGACATATTCCATCTATCTCCCTGAGTCCTACATTCTTGACTTTTTAAGGTTGGGTCTTCTAGAAGCTGACCCACTCCATCCTCCTTCATCAGGGCATACATGGCAAAAAGAGCAGCCAGTGTAATATGGAGGCCTCTGTCCTTCTGGGAAATTACAGAATTATATCCAACCAGAGAGAAAAAATAAAGCCCCAGCATCCTCTAACCCCAGCCCAGTGGTATGAAGGATTTCAATGAACGCCTCTGTGGGAAATGTGACTCTAAAGGCAGAAGACAGGGTATCAAAGATGTAGCTGGAAATGAGTCTTTGCTTTCCACCAACAAGGCTCAGAGAAGCTGGGTGACTTGCTCAGGGGACTTGCTCAGGGTCCTACAGTTTTATCTTCTACAACAGAGGCCAGCAAAGTTTTTCTATAAAGGGCAAGATAGTAAATATTTTAGGCTTTGTGAGCCACATACATCTCTGTGGCCTATTCTCTTTCTTTTTTCCTTCCTTCTTTCCTTTCTTTCTTTCTTTCTTTTACCCTTTAAAAATGGTAAAGACCATTCTTACCTCTCAGGCCATACGAAACCAATCTGGGAGGTGAGGGGCGGGATTTGGGCCTGAGCCATAGTTGACTCACCCCTGCTCAACAGCGCTTAACACATGTAAAGTATAAGGAAATCTGCCAGGTATTCTGCATTTTGTTATTTGTTGGTCCTCCTAAGCCACCCTAAGAGGTGAATACCAAGTTTCTTCTTCTTTCTACAGAAAAGCTGATGCCCAGAGAGAGAAAAACTTGAACATTTGCAAGGTGAGTCAGTGGCCACATGAAGTTGAAATGAGGACCCTTGAATGTTGGTCCTGAGGACAAACCCACCAAGTTCCGAGGCTCAAGAGAAAAGAGGCCCAACATATATTGTAGACCAGTAGCATCTCTGCAATTTCTTTTTTTCTTTTTTTAAAGATTTTATTTTTCCTTTTTCTCCCCAAAGCCCCCCGGTACATAGTTGTGTACATTTTTAGTTGTGAGTCCTTCTAGTTGGGGCATGTGGGACGCCGCTTCAGCATGGCCTGATGAGCTGTGCCATGTCCGCACACAGGATTCAAACTGGCGAAACCCTGGGCCGCCGAAGCGCAGCGTGTGAACTTAACCGCTTGGCCACGGGGCTGGCTCCCTCTCTGCAATTTCTGTAAGAGAAGAGTTCAAGAGCAGTAGCTTGGTTGAAGGAAGAGACTAGGAAAGGTATCAAAGCTGCATTTGTAAGGCACATTTGCATAGCATTCACACTTTTTACTTAGAGTGGACGTTTGCTTTGGATGCTTAGGAGGAGGCTGATAGAGAATACAGGGTAAAACCTCCAAAGCATCCCTTAGATTTTTCCCTGCTGTAGCTACTGTGGACCAAGTTCATTCTTAGCCATTTTCCAGGCCCCCATTTCATTGGTCTAGAAACTAGTTCTGTGAGGCAGGTAATAATGATCTTCATGAACAATGGAAAAGGCGAGGCTCTGGGAGGAGAGTTAACTCATTTACCTATCCAATGTCTCTTAGTGATAAATGATGGAATCACAGTCTAATTGCAGATCTCTCCAGCCCCAAAGTCAGTGCCTGTTTCAATATACCCTGCTGCTTTACACCTCTTCCACGAGCCTGTGTTTGAAAGATCAGGGTACTCACCAGTCAATTTCTTACAGTTTCACACTTAATTACATAAAGCATTAGGTTGTTTGATAAATGCTTCACAGGTTAGTCTTCATTCAGTCTTTGTATGGACTGGTTTCTTGTGTTTTGTTCACCCAAGTTAAATATTTGAGTCAAAATTCCTTTGGGTTCTTGACCCAGAGATAGACTCACACAAATACACCCAATTTATTTTTGACAAAGATGTAAAAGCAATTCAATAGAGGAAAAATAGCCTTTTAACAAATGATGCTGGAGCAATTGGACATCCAAAGGCAAGAAAATGAACACTAACCTAAACCACACACTATATACAAAAATTAACGCAAAATGGATCAAGGACAAGTGTAAAACACAAAACTTTAAGAGAAAAATAGAAGATCTTTGAGATGTAGGGCTGGGCAAGAAGTTTTTAGACTTGAGACCAAAAGCATAACCCCTGAAAGGAAAAGTTGGTAAGTTGGACCACACAAAAACTAAAAACATCTGCTCTCTGAAAGATCCTGTGAAAAAGATGAAAAGACATGCTACAGACTGAGAGAAAATATTTGTAAACTACATATCTGACAAAGAACTCCTAAAACTCAATAGTAAAAATCAAACCATCCAATTACAAACTGAGCTAAAGATGTGAACAGGCATTTCACTGAAAAGAGTATACAGATAGCAAATAAGCCCATGAAAAGACATTCAACATCATTAGTTATTAGGGAAATGCAAATTGAAACCACAGTGAGATATAACTACAAACCTATCAGGATGGCTAAAACAAAAAGTAGCGATAACGCCAAATGCTGGTAAGGATGCAGAGATACTGGATCAGCTATACATTGCTGGTAGGAATATAAAATGGTAGAGTCACTCTGAAAAAAATGTGGAAGTTTCTTATAAAACTAAACATACACTTACCAATACCCAGCAATTGCACACTTGGGCATTTATTACAGAGAAATGAAAGGTTATGTTCACACAAAAACCTATACGTGATTGTTCATAGCAGGTTTATTCATGATAGCCCCAGACTGGAAATAATGCTGTGTTTCCACAAATGTCCTTCTATGGATAAATGTAAAACAAACTGTGGTACATCCATACCATGGAATACTACTCAGCAATAAAAAGGGAGGAACTATTGACACCTGTAACAGCTTCATGGGATCTCAAGGGAATGATGCTGAGTAAAAAAAGTTAACCTCAAAAAGCTACATGCAATATGATTCTGTATATATAACATTCCTGAAATGACAAAATTATAGAAATGGAGACTAGATTAGCGGTTGCCAGGGGTTAGGGAAATGAGGAGGAATGGAGAAGCTATGACTATAAAAGTGCCACACAAGGGATCCTTGAAACAGAACTATTCAATATCTTGACTGTGCTGGTGGTCAAACAAATCTACACATACGATAAAATTGCATAGAACTAAACACATACACACATAAATGAATGCGTGTGAAAATGGTGAAATCTGAATAAGGTGAGTGGATTGTATCATCAATTTCCTAGTTGTGCTATTGTACTATAGTTATACAATAGTAACAAAATGTTACTATTGGGGGAAGTGGGTGAAGGGCATAGGGGATCTTTGTTGGTATTATTTCTTGCAACTGCATGTAAATCTATAATTATCTCAAAACAAAACAAAACAAATTTTAATTTCTTTGAGTTCTTGGCCCAAGATGGTTCCTTTCAGGGATGAAGGTGCATTTACCATGCATTTGCCTACTAAGGTCTCACCTGATGACCTTTAACAAAACCAAATATGTCAGGCGCTAGGCTAAGTGCTCTCTGTAGATTATCTCTTTTACTAGAACATAGTGAAGGAGGAAACAGTCGTACTATTTCTCCATTTGATAGATGAGGAAACTGAGGTTCATCAAAATGAAGTCATTTGTTCCAGTCACATAGTAATTAAGAGGCAGGAACAAAACCAGAGCCTCTGAGTCCAAGACCCACACCCTTAACCTCTACTGTACTCCTCCTCTCTGATTAGATGCCATGTAGCATCAGTCTTTGGCCAAGGCTTGCCTTGAACCTGGACCAAAAAGCGAAGGCTGGCTCTCTGAGTAGCTGCCAGGCATGAAGTAAAGTGGAAAGAACACTAGATCCTTCCACTAGATTCCTCTAGACCATTCCAATTCCCAAAACTAAGTTTAAGCTCCAACACCATCACTTGCAGGCTGTGTGGCCTTAGGAAAGTCACTTGTGTCTAAGCTTCCTCACCCTCAAATCAGAGCTTGTAATTCCAGCATTGCCGGTGGATCAATGAAGTAATGCATTTCAAAGGGCTTTGGACACTCCAAAGGGGGCAGTTATTATTAATAACAGGGCACCATGAAATAAATTCTAAATATAGGCCACTGGCTCCTATTTATCTTCTGGCTTGGTGGTAAATGCTCTGAGGGCATGGACTGAGGTTTAGCCTTTTATTTTATCCTAACCTTCCCTTATAAAGTGCTCACAAAAATGGTGGTTTTCTGAAAGTCCTTTTTAGCTGCTATATTGGTAGAAATGTGATCAGAACTCCAAAAGAAAAAGCAAAGTGTTGACAATAAAAATAAAGAACGCTGTGCTTTCACTGGGTTTTTCTTGTAAATTACGCAGAGACCTGAGAATGGTCTCAGCCAAAAACTACCCTCTGAATTTCCGGCCTTAAAACCCCAGGTAACTTGTTTTCAATTTTGGAAGTGTGGATTCTATCTTTTCAGGGGCATGGAAGAATGTGAAATTTGCAAAGTCCTTTGAGGTACAACATGTTCTTGCTATTTATACCAACCAGGATCTGTGGCTGTTTTTTAGGCAAGGTTTTCCACATAAAATCAACGTTTTTTTCCCCTTTTCTCGGTTACGACAACCCTGCAAACTCACAAACAAATTCCTCAGCTTTATTACTAATGTCAATAACATGAACTTTTAAAACTGCCTTTCATCTCAACATCTTAAGCAATGTTGCAAACAGTAATTAAAGTTCAACACCCTGGTGAGGGAGGCATCTATTATTCAACCCATTTTCCAAACAGGTAAACCCAGACTTACAAATTAGAGGCCTGGCCATAGGTCACCAGACATTGGAGCAGGGAGGAGAGTAAAATTAATTCTGGGCTTCCCAGAACTTGGATTCACCAAGGTATGAGTAGTAAGATCTTGTGAAGATGCCCTCTCAGAGCAGGCATTCACTGAGGTGAGGTGATCCAGTGAGGCAGAAAAGAGGAACAGGCCAGATTCAGTGATACTCAAGAGAAGGAAGGAAAAGAAGGAAGGAAGAAAGAAAGGGAGAGCCTAAAACCACTAAGAAAAGAAAATAAATTTATTTGATCCATAAATTTGGCTGAAAGTAGAGAGGAGTGTGATTGAAAAAGTAATATGTTTAAACCGCCTGATTTTGTAATGAAGAGTAGGGAGCAGAAGATTTTTTTTTTAACTTCATATTTTGAAATAATTATAGACTCCCAAGAAGTTGCGAAAATAGTACAGAGAGGTTCTTTGTACCCATCACCCAACTTCCCCAATGGTAACACCTCATATAACTACAGAGCATTTTCGAAACCAGGAAATTAACAAGACTACAGACTTTACTCAGCTTGCACCAGTCTGGGGGATATAATATATTTTTAAACTTCTATTTCACACGTAAAGTACACAAATCTTAAGTGTACAGCCTGATGAAATGTTATGTACGTAAATACCTGTGTAGACAAATCTCCATCAAGCCACAGAATGTTATCAGCCCCCAAGGCTCCCCCATGCCCCCTATAAATCGACACCCCTCCCCACATAACCACTTTTTTGTCACCATATATTGGTTTGTCCTATTCTGAACTTCATGTAAAAGTTCATGTAAAGAGAATCATACAGTATATTCTCTTTTATATCTGGCTTCTTACGCTTAACATTAAGTTCATGAGATTCATTGACGATTTGACCTGTATGGAGATTCATTGTTTCTCATTGTTGTGTAGTATTTTATTGAATATACTACAATTATTCTCCATCCTACTGTGGATGGACATTTGGGTTGTGTTCAGTTTTTGGCTACTATGAATAAGGCTGCTATTAACCTTCTTGTACACATCATTTGGTGGACATAAATGTTCATTTCTGATGAGTATATGTAGGAGAGGAATTTCTGGTTATAGGGTAAGTGGATGTTCAGCTTTTGGGAGATACTCCCTAAGTGGTTTTCCAAAGTGGTTGTACCAGTTTAATTTACCCTCCCGCCATCAGTGTATGAGAGTTCCAGTGGAAGTATAAAATTTTATATGTTGCTAAACTCTAGAAATAAATTGCATGCAAGTCCAATTATGATCCATCTGTGCTTCAGAATCCTCAATTCAAAGTGTTTTCCTGTTCAGATCCAAAACTGGAGAAAGTGTCTAAGGAAATCTCAAAAGCTGTGGGACAGGACGGTGACATCACGTATCAGGAAGTTTAGAAACTAGAGTTGTCATTTTGTTGGGTGACTTTGAGCCAGTCACCACTCTGGGCCTCAGTTCCTTTCTCTGGAAATGAAGCAGATGGAGACCATTTCTAAAGTTCCTTTTAGCTCCAAAGGCAGAGATTCCAAGACGAAAAAATATTGATGCTGTAACGCTAAGCGAAAGGTTAGAAATAGCACACGCTGTAACTGGGGAAAGCCCAAAGGCAAAAACTGGAGGAAAATGCACAATGCTTATGTTGTTAGGTTGTTTCATATTTATTTTCTTTGTTTTTAACAGCTTTTTAAACAATTTGTGGCTATATGAGTTTTAAAATATTTGTCTATACAAATATAGACTTGATATATTAAAATAACTTGATAAAATCATTAATACCCCATACTAACACATGAATTATTTTTCTACTTTCAGATATTATATAAAACCCGAGATTTCATTTCCTCTAAATAAACTCTCAACTCAAATTTTTAGACACTTTGAAGTCTCCTAATATTTATTCAACAAATACTTACTGAACACCTTCTCTGTGCCAGGCACAGTGCTTGGCCCTGAGGTAATGATGGATGGGATAGGAATGGTACCTGAATGTCTAGGAATTTATCACTTGCTGCAGAGGACAAACACATAAACAGAGGGGTACCAGGCAATGTGCCAATGTGCTAAGGTTTATTTTAGGCAACTTGGGAGTTTACAGGAGCAACTTCACTAGCTTGGGAAGGTAAAGAAGGCTTCCTGGAGGAGGTGGCACTCAGCTGAGACCTGAAAAATGACTCAAAGTAAGCAAAACAATAGGGGAATAGGAGTGGAAAGTACATTCTGTGCAGTGGGGCATAGACATGGGAACTACAGGGGGTGTGGGATGGTCACAGAACTACAGTAAGCTCAATGGTGGGAGACTGTGGGACGAAAGAAGAGATTGAAGAGGCTTGAATGCCCCACACAAGCCCTTGAACTGCCATAAGGAGCCACTGAAAAATATGAAGCCGAGGAATGACACAGTAAGATTGGGGCTAATTAGTCACAAAGCAATCCTGTCCCAAATTTCTCTGGTATGTCTGACCACAAACTGAGATAGTACCAAATATGTATAAACTGGGCTGCCTTCATGCCCCGCTGGCACTGCTGTGGTTTTCTGTTGGGGAGCTAGAGGATTGTCAAAAGGCAAGAAGTATTGGGCCTGCTGGCCTCATTGGCAGCAAGGAGCAAGTCTTGAGCC
This sequence comes from Equus quagga, assembly GCF_021613505.1. Classification (NCBI taxonomy): domain Eukaryota; kingdom Metazoa; phylum Chordata; class Mammalia; order Perissodactyla; family Equidae; genus Equus; species Equus quagga. The sequence continues at coordinate 86,314,132 of NC_060281.1, read as the reverse complement.
CAGGAGAGGTGGCCAGGGGCCCTACCAGGAGGTGGGCACAGCAGGTATATGGGCACGGGCCAGAGGGTTGAGAAAATGAGGCATTCATCCCCAAACAGGGCCAAGGATTGTCAGTGGGCATTGGTAGAGGAAACCAAGCCCAGGGTGCAGGAAGTAGAGGTGTATTGTGATATATGTCTGTAGCCAGCAGGAGAATCAAGGCTGCTTGAGAAAAGGAGCAGTCCATTCTCCAGGCCTCTCTCACTATCTCCAGGCTGGTTTGTGCCTTGTCACCAGCAGGCCATCTGAAGTGAACACTTGATGCCCGAGTGGAGCTGGGGACATGTCAGTGTCCTGACACGTCAGTCAGAATCAGAGGGGCGCGGCTGGTGGCGGGGCAGCTTTCCCGGTTTAGCTGATGACATCTTGATAAAGTTCTCAAGGCCTGCAGTCAGCCCCCAACAGCTTCTCTCAGTGCCAATTCATCTTGGGACGCTCCTGCCTACCCAGGGCACAGCAGCTAGCAGGCTGCTGCCTCCTGCCAGGAAAGGCCTGGGACTCAGTGGGTTTCAAGAGTCTTGACTTTCAGCCCCTGAGTGCAGTGCCCTCTGAGCACGGCCCTGATCAGCAGGCAGGAGGCCAATTTAAAGGCACAAAACTTACTTTTGTTTATTTTCACATGTTATCTAAAAAAGAATAAAGACTTACATCTAAATCTTAGACTAGCTAAAATCTTTGATTATCTTGGGTTCTCCCCAAAAGTAGAGTCTGAGATAAAGGCTTTTGTGTGGATAGTTTATTTAGGAAGTGCCCCCAGGGAGCAGGAGTGAAGGACAGACAAGGAGCAAGAGCCAGGAGGAGATGGGCCATGAGTGGCCCTGATATGGGTGACCAGTGACTCAATCCCTCAGAATCTTCTGAGGTGATTCTGAGAAATATACATAGGAAATATATCTTGGAAGCATCTACTCTGAGGAATAAATTGGGTAGCACTTAGCCATTAGCTCCCATTCCTGTTGGTCAAATTGGTTGCCTCATGGGGCATTAACGTCCCATACTTCGTTACACATGATGAGTACTGAGCCTGACGGTTACCCTACTCCTGATGGCATAAAATGAGAGAGGTGAGGCATTGTCAAGTTGCACTGGAGAGCATTTATCACTGGCTGGAATAAAAGGTGAGCCCAAGAGTACCTGAAATGGTACACAGAGATGTCTGATCCACTAGCTCTACAGATATACTAACATGCCCCTGCCCCTGCCCCTGCCACGGCCTTCTCTTGACCTCATACAATGGATATTTTTCATTCTTGTCTGCCCAGCATCCCTTTCTACCCTTTTCTCCTACCAGCATCCCTATTTTGGGATTGGGAAACCAAGCCTCCCCCACTTTCAGTCTTTATGGTTGGGTGAGGCTGAGCTCCCCACTTCCATATGCCTTCAACTCCAAGGGTTGGTCAAATCCCAGGTCCAGCCAATCAATATAATCTGTTCCTCCCCTTCACTGGAATGATTGGTTCTGGAAGGGTCACTGAATCCTATTGCTGCTTAGATCTTCATTTGGATTGCTAGACAGCCATATACTGGGGAAAGTGATTCCATCCCAAGTTCCAGGAGTGGGGACTTCATGGGCTTAAACCAACCAGCACGCTTATTTCACTGGATGTAGATGCTAATTTCAGAGTGGGCTTGTGACCTAAGTGGCCCAGTCAGGCTGACACTCAGGAATCTGGCTTGGAATGCAGGAACAGATGTGTTCTTTCTGACACTGAAGTGAATAAGGAGGCCCATAGTGCTAATTGCAGCTGAAGGTCATCCTAGGACCCTAAGGTGAACCAATCTCAGTAGAAGCCCTCACTGTATATGGCAGAGGCAAAAGACACAAAGGACTGGTCCCTGAGGATGAGGACACAGGTAAGTTGTTGAATCAACCAAACCTGAAGCTCAACCTACTTCTGCATCTTCAGTTACATGAATCAGTCACTCCTCTTCACTGTTCAAGTCAGTTTAAGGTGGATGTTCTGTTACCTGCAGCTGAACACTGTCCTAACGGAGACCTGGACTCAAGCATAAAAGAGAACCATCAGTTCATATAACAGAAAAGTCCCAGGGTAGAGACACTCTGAACAAGCTGAGACTTGAAATCCATGATCTCATTTGATCTCCATCTCACCCCAGTAAATACTCCTCTGATCCCCACTTAACAGATGAGGGAAAAAAAAAGACTCAAAGAAGTGAAAGCACCAACCCATCAACTGTCGAGGTGGAGCAATTTTGCCCCCCAGGAGATACTTGACAATGTCTAGCAACATTTTTGGTTGCCACAACTTAGGGGAGGGGGAGGCGTGATACTGGCATCTAGTGGGTAAAGGCCAAGAATGCTGCTCAACATCCTACAATGCACAGAACAGTCCCCAACGTAGAATTATCTGGGCCAAAATGTCAGTAGTGCTGAGGTTGAGAAACCCCACTTCACTAACCCAGGGCCACTTGGATTCTAGGCTTAGAATCAAACTCAAGTCACTCTGCTGAACACAGCTGAGCCCACTCTGGACGTGCAAAATGCAGCCCAGCACTGGAGCCGATCCGGAGGGCCACAGCTAAGACACAGAAAAGCAAGGGGCCTGAGAGACGGAGGAGAATGGAGCCCAGTCACTTCAGGGGCACCATGATCTTCTGCCAACTTTGCCCTCAGTCAAGTGCATCCAGGGTGAGTCCCTTGCAGATTCCTGCATAATTTCTTGGCCCTGGTGTCCTGTGTTTCAGGAGACCTGGGGAGGTCTGTGGCTCCATGCCCAGGGTCCCAACTCCATTTCTACCTGTTTGCCTGGCATTTGCTGTACAAAATTGGAAATTAATAATTCATCTCGCAGGATGAATAATTCAACAGAAGGGACAAAGGGCCGCCAGCAATGGTTGGCATCACAAAAACAGCCCATGCTGCCTTCTAAAGGGAGAGGAAAAAAGAGACTCTCCAGCCAGGCTGGTGTCTGGACCAAAATGACTTCAATACTAGACAGTTTAAACAAGCCCTCCTTTTGTTCACAGGGAGTTGGTGACGACATCGGAGCTGCCAGAAGGAAATCTGGGACCCTATCCCCCTCCTCACATCACTTTCAGCGTCTTGAATTTTCATAGTTCATTACAGTCCAGCTTAATTGACACCTACTATAGGAGGCTTTCCCTCATATCCCCATCCAACTGAAGCTGAAAATGTGTTTCTCTCTGATCCCGTGTGTTTGCCACATAGCCCTGACCACTGCTGGCCCCATAGCCTCACACTAAGCCATACTTCTGCCACCAGAGACTCTTGGGCCGTGGAACGGCTTTTCTAGCTAGAAGGCAAGAAAAGGTTTAGCAGAGAGCTGGTGTGAGTGGTTCTTAGCATTTTGGGGATCTTGCTCCTTTGAGGATCAAATGAATGCCTTGCAGCCTCGCTATTGAAACATTTTCCCCAATACATCTGTCTACAGTTCAGGGGGTGTAAAGATCCTGGAAGCCCCTTCATGGACTTGTCTTTAGAATTCTTGCCTTGTGGAGAGTCTTCTCTTAAGGAGAGAGAATACAATTGTTCAGGGCATGGAAAACAGCTCAGTCCCTCACACTTGCTCTTCCACGAAAGTACCCTGTCCCTGGGGCCACTTTAAGGAAGTGAAAAATCATCTATTGCATATCTACTATGTGACCCTGGGCAAGTCATTGCCCATCTCTGGGCCACATTTTCTTTACTTGAAATTGGAAGAGTTGATCTAGATTATCTCGGCGCTTTGATTCAATCATTCATTCAGCAAATATTTATTGCACCCTGTTAGCTGCCAAGTACAAGCTAAGAAGCTAACCCTGGTGGTCTAGTGGTTAAGATTCAGCGCTCTCCCCACTGCATCCTGGGTTTGTTTCACTCCACCTGTCTATCGGTTGTCATACTGTGGCCACTGCATGTTGATGTGATGCTGAAAGCTATACCACTGGGATTTCAAATACCAGCAGGGTCACCCATGGTGGACAGGTTTCAGTGGAGCTTCTAGGAATAGGACCTGGCCACCCCCTTCTGAAAAAATTGCCCATGAAAACCTATAAATAGCGGCAAAACATTGTCGAATATAGCACCAGAAGGTGAGAGGATGGTGCAAAAAGACCGAGCAGGGTTCCACTCTGCTATACACAGGGTTGCTAGGAGTCAAAACTGACTCAATGGCCAAGCACTTAAGAAAGTAGAAGGTCAGAGTGGCTACCTTCTGGATTCCCGTGGGGACTGTGTGGCCCAGGAACATAAGGCTGGACTTCCCCTCTTTTCATGATGGTCAAGGCGTATCTTCTTTTCATGCTCTCCCAAGGAAGGCTAAAGAGCTGGCAATATTCCATTGCATTGAAACCCCAGGTTTAATGGTTAAAAACATCAAGTACCAACCTTTCCCATCACCAGAGTAGCTGGTGGTATCTTTTGAAAGCCCTTCCTCTCAGATCCTACATGAAAAGCACAAGATACTACCAAATAAAATATGTTTAATTTCGAAGTAAATCAAAGATCCCCTTGCCCCAGACCTTCTGCAATTTAAACCATGTCCCAGCCTTTGAGGAATTATTTCTACCTCCTGGTTCTGTGGCTCCATTGTCCCACACTGATGATTATGGAGAGGCCTGGACGTGCCAATTGCCACTTTGATGGGTGGTCTGAGTGCAGAGTCTCTGGGCTGCATGGGGCAGACAGAGCTACCCTTTCATCTCCCTGGGCGAGGCTTTAGACTGGAGCCAGCCCGGAGACTTCAGTCCCAGTGCCCGTTCTGCCACCCACCGGCTGCTGGGCGACTCTGGACAAGTCCTGTCCCCTCTCTGGGCCTCAGTTACCTCATCTGTAAAATGAGAGGTTTGAATAACGTGTTTGATAAGATTCTTTCTTTGACTTGGGAATTCTCTGCCCTCTGGTTTCTAAAATGTTTTCTTAACTTGGACATTTTTTTCCATCTTTCTGACTATTGTTCACAGACCGGTGACAGAAGGCAAGACAACCACTATTTGTAAATTATCCTCAGTGCATAATTAGCTGCCTTCAAATTAAGCCTCCCTTCTTGGAAACCAGGAGGCTTAGTTTCTAAGTTGTTTATCATTATCATCATTTAATGCTGTTTTCTCACTAAAACCCAGAGGGGTAGGAGAGAATGACAAGCAGATGTTTTGTTATTAGGGGCCCTGGGGGATGATTTGAGACTTTCACTGTCCTGATCATTCTCTAGATTCTTCCTGAGTCAGCAGAAGCTTTGATGAACTCAACAGAGGGCAGGGGGATTGGACAGACAAGAGTGAAGGCCTATCGAGAGAAAACCCAGCTTAACAGAAAGCTGCTGGGGACAGCAGTTCTTGGCTGGGGACAGCGTGGATTATGAAATTAGTATATTTATGTAACACTTCGCAAAGAGATTTCACTAGCCTTATTTCATTTTCTCATGAGGATACTCTGCCGCTGCCTGAGCTCAAATCATTATTCTCTCTCACATGATTCTCTCTCACTGCGTAGTTTCCCTCACTGTGGTAGACTGCTTGTAAAAAATGGCTACCAAAATCTATAGAGACAGAAAGCAGATTAGTGGTTGCCCATGGTTGGGTGAGGAGGGCTGCTAATTCCTCTCCCTTTGAATCAGGCCTTGTAACTTGCTTTGGCCAATAGAATGTGGAGGAAGTGACATATGAGTTCCAGAGCCTAGACCTCAAAAGATCTGGCAGCTTCCACTTTTACCCTCTTGGAGCCCAGCCACCACATAAAAAAGCTTGAACTAAGACCAAGGTTTCTCAACTTCGGCACTATTGACATCTGGGGCCAGATAATTCTTTATGGTAGTGGGCTATCCGGTTCATTGTAGGCTGTTTAGCAGCATCCCTGGCCTCTACCCACTAGATGCTCCAGCTGTGACACCAAAAGTGTCTCCAGACACTGTGTGTGTCCCCTGAGGGAGAAAATCACCCTTGCATGAGAACCACTGTACTAGCCTACTGAAAGTTGAGAGACCATGTGACGAGAGAGGCCCAAGAAGCCACCAGCTATTCCAGCCACTCCAGCTAGGAAGTCAGACATATGAGTGAAGCAGTCTGGGATGTTGTAGCCTCTGTTGAACACCCAACTGAATGTAACCAAATGATAACCCTAGCTGATGCCACTTAGAGCAGAAGAAGTGAGCCTAATCAATTCACAGAATCATGAGAAATAATATATCTTTGTAAGCCACTAAGTTTTAGGGTAATTTGTTCTACAGTGACAGTTAACTTCAATACAGGCCTACCTCTGTTCTTGCTACTATTCATCCTCCCCACTCCCATGGCTACAAGCATCGTCTTCCAAAATAGCTTTCTGAAATTCCTTGGTTCTGTTCAAAGTTTCCAGGACCTTCCCCACCATCAAGAGGAGGAAGTCCAAACTCCTACGCACGATCCACAAAGCCATTCATAACCTGGCCCCTCCTCAAGATACCCTCAAACCTCGAGATTCAAGCTATACACATCTACTTACAATTTCCTGAATGGTCCACCCTCTTTTACACCTCTGGCTCTTTGCCCAAGCTGTGCTCTTTGCCTGTTATGCTCTTCCAACCTGCTGGTTCCTACATTTCCTGAAAAGTCAGGTTAAATAGCATCCCCTCAGGAAAGTCCATGCAGATCCCACCATCTGAGATACTTTCTCCCCAATGACCTCAAAACGCCCATGTGTACATCTGTCACACCACATCTCAACCATGTGGTAATTCACATTTTATTCATATTTCTGACGGAACTGTGAAAACCTTGAAGCTTAGAACTGAGTCTTTTTTTTTTTGCTTTATTGACAGGACCTGGCATATAGTAGATCTTCAACAAGTGTTTGCTGAGTAGACATAGCAGGTTGAACAAGTATTACCATTCCCATTATGTAGATAAGGAAATGGAGGCTTGGAAAAAGCTGAGCAACTTGTCCAAGCTTCCCCAGTGAGTAGGGGGTATAACTGGGACTAACACACAGGTCTTCAGACTCCACCACGAAACCATTTCCCACTTCTTTGCCACGTACTTCTCCTGAAAACCCTTGGTTTAATTAAAGAATACCAATTGGTGGATACCCAAGGTATAACTGGCCGATTCAAACTGACATGTCCCCATTTGTAGGTAATGACTTGCAACGTCAGCAACTCCTTCCGGTCATGAATTTGAACAGTTTGCAACCCCATCCCTCTTGTCCCAGTGAGTGCCAGTCTTAATCTTTAGAAAAGGCTGGTCCACTAGACATGAGAAGGGCTTGGCATCTGGAAGTTGTGTTAGGATAGAATCCCAACTCAAAACAGCTTAGTCAAACCAGGAATGAGAAAAGTCTAGGGGTATCTGGATTAAGGTACATCTGGATCCAGGGATCAAAGGATGTCATCATCCTCTTTCATTCCCCCCTACTCTTCATTTCTTTTCTCAGCTCTGCTTTCTTTTGTCTTGGCTTCATTCTTCAGTTCCAGGTGGTAGCCTCTGGCAGCTCCAAGCTTAGTTCATTCTTACTGCCAGAAATCTCATTAGAAAGAGAGCTTTTCTTTCACTTTGATTCCAATAAAGAACCCAGAGTTACGTATCATTGGATAAGTTTGAAGCATGTATCTATTCTTGAGCCAGTCACTGTGGCTCGAGGTTTGGAATACGCCAATTGACCAGGCTCATCTTAGATTGATGTGGTAGCCAGGGTCCAAGATGGCTGCCAATGATCTTGCCTTCTGATATTCATGCCCTTGTATAGTCCCCTTCCACATTAAAACAAGTCTAGCCTATATGACCCATAGAAATATGGCTGAAATGATGGTGTGTGGCTTCCAAAGCTAGGTCATAGAGGCATTGCTGTTTCTGCTTTGATCTCCTGGATTGCTCCCTCTGAAGGAAGCCAGGGGCCATGTTGTGGGGATATTCAAGCAGCCCTGTGGAAAGGAACTCTTGCGAACAGCCAGTACCAACTTGCCAGCCATATGAAAACGCCACCTTGGAAGTGGATTCTTCAGCTCTGATCAAACCTTTAGAAGAGTGCAGTGCCGGCTAACATCGGATTGCATCTTCATGAGAAACTCTGAACCAGAACCACCCAACCAAGTCACTTTGGAATTCCTAACCCATAGAAACCATAAGTGATTATTACTGTTTTAAGCCACTGAGTTTTGCGGTGATTTGTTGCATAGCAATAGATAACTAATACGACTGCACACCCCTCAACTCTGGGTGAGGAGTCAGTCCCACATCTTCATGTGGACCAAAATGGGAAGGATGGTGCTCTGAGGAGTAATCAAGTTACTGTTAGTGGGAAAACAGAGGAAATAAACCCTGGGCAGGCCACACAACAGCTAACTCCAACAATGGGTGCTTCATAAACACACGCTTGCTGGAGGATTGAAGCACAAAGGTAATACTGATTCATTTTAGGTGACTCAGAGCATCTGGGTCAGATATTTCCATGCTGATTTTCTAGCTCCAAATACTGAGAGATTTTCTCCCTAGTTATCCCTAGACCTGACTGGTTATGAGCACCACAGACACTCGCCTCCTTTGCCAACTCAAATATTTGCTCTTAAAGTAAGCTAGTTGTTGTTGTTTTTCTTTTAATCTAGAGAATAGAGGCCTCAAAATTCCTCCGTACTTGCGTATGACTAATGTATGGTTTAAAGCTTCTCCTGTAAAAGTGGCTTTTTCATTTAATTCTGGTTGGACATATGTTTGTTCAGACAAGGACGGCTCCTTCGGAAGCTCACATTTCTCATTAATCTCTTCAGGCAAGGGAAAGAAAACAAAGATGAAAGAAATATAAGGGTTAACACTCTAACTGAGAGGGAGTCTCCTTCCTTCTTCCTTCCCTCCCTCCCTTCCTCCCTTCCTTCTTTTCTTCTCGCCACCAAAATTTCTTGAGCAGCTACTTTGTGCATGGCTTTTCTCTATTATCTCATTAAGCCTCCTAACGATGATGAAGTAGGTATTAATGACCCCTTTTAACGGATGAGGAAACTGAGACACGTTTGGAGAAGTTAGGTGTCCTGTTGGAAGTTTTTGTATTTCTACAGTCACATTATTTAACTCCAAAACCTCAGTGATATTAATACTCATAGGGAAAGATGAAACCAACTCATCCATTTTGCCAGAAATCCTATTTTAATTTTCTCTGTACCAAAGGCTGCTACACATGATTTCCTTTCAACCAGGCACCAAGATACAGATTGCATTTCCCATGTGCCTACTGTGTGTGGTGCCAGAGTTAAAAAACACGGAGTTTATGGCATTTTTTTCTCTCCCTTCCATAGCAGTGGATGATCAGGTATCCTTGAAAAATGACAGCAATAAAGGGAAGCATCCACTGTTGGGAGACAGCTTGCAGCATTTGGCCGCAGAATTCTTCCTGGACTTGAGACTCCCAAATTTGCATCATGGAGCTTGAACAGGCCCCTGGTAGGGAGATTATGAGAGCAAGCTCTGGAGCCAGACAGAGCTGGGTTCAAATCCCCACTCCATCTACATGCAAGCTCTGTGACCCTGGTCTCGTCTCTAAACCTCTCTATAAAATAGGATAAAAATAGATTCTACCTCTTACAATTCTATAAAGAGTCAAGGAAATAATATATGTAGAATACTTAGTCCAGTGCCTAGAACGGAGAAAAGACCTGACAAACGTAGTCATTGCTATCGTGGTTGGGCTTGCACCCCTCTTTCCTCTGCTGTAGACCTCTGTTTGATGTGTGTCCTCTAAGTATCTGTGGCAAGCAGACTTTCAGAAGGCCCCCAATGATTCCCACCTCCTGGTATTCACACCCTTGTGTAATCCCCTCTCCACGAGTCTGGGCAGGATCTGTGACTTGCTTCTAACAAAAAGAAGATGGCAAAGGTGAGATGATGTCACTTTCATGATTAGGATACATGAGAATGTGACTTCTGTCTTATTAGCCAACTCTCCCTATTGCCTTCTCAGCTTGCCTGCTTTGATGAAGCAGGCTGCCACATTGGAGAAGCCCATGTGTCAGGGAACTGAGAGCAGCCTCTGGCCAGAATCCAGCTGGGAACTGAGGCCTCAGTCCTACAGCCAATTCAATCCTGTTGAATTTGGCCAACAGCCACATGAGTTTGGAAGCAGATCCTTCTTCACTTGAGCCTTCAGATGAGACTCCAGTGCTGGCTAACACCTTGATTGCAGCCTTGTGGGAGACCTTGATGCAGAGAAGCCAGCTAAGCTATGCCCAGATTCCAGATCCACAGAAAATGTGATATAATAAACGTGTGTTGTTATAAGCAAAGTCTGTGGTAATTTGTTAGGTAGCAATACATAACTAATAGAGTACCCAGTCCCTCCCAATCTATTCCTGGTTCAGAGCCCATCTTCCCTACTTCCTTTGCATCCTGCATTTATCACATTGCCTCATAGCTGTTGGTTTTCTTGCTTTCCCCTATCTTGTAAGCTACCCGGGGACAGGCACCGTGCTTGTCTTTCCTTGTAGCCCCAGTGCAAAGAGCAGAGCCTGGCACTAGGAGGGTGCAGGGTGCTAGATATTATTTTGTGACTCCCAAGGCTGGGTTGTGTGCTCCATTAGGGTCTTCCGTAAGACCCTCTTGATAATGACATGATAATGATGGTTGTGGTTTTTTAACCCTTACTGTGTGCTAGGCACTGAGATGAAGCCAGGGATGTGTTTTGTTTGTTTATTTATTTATTTATTTGGAAGATTAGCCCTGAGCTAACATCCGCCTCCAAATCTCCTCTTTTTGCTGAGGAAGGTTGACCCTGAGCTGACATCCGTGCCCATCTTCCTCTGCTTTACATGTGGGACGCCTACCACAGCATGGCTTGATAAGTGGTGCTTAGGTCCGCGCTGGGATCCGACCTGGTGAACCCCAGGTGGCCCAAGCAGCGGCATAGCGGAGCGCGAGCTTAACTACCACCAGGCCACCAGGCCAGCCCTAGGGATGTGTATTTTTAACTAGCTTTCTGTGACGGTTCTGATGCATAGCCAGGCTTGGGAACACTAATCCTACACCGCTTGAGACGTTCTGTGGAAAAATTACAGTCTGCTCTTAAGATAGCTATACATAGCCTCCTTCTTCATTTAAAAAACAAAATCTTTTTAATATTGCAAACGTACAGAAAAGTGCACAACTCACAGGTGTATAGTTTGATGACATGTAAAGCGAATACATCTTTGGAGCTACTCTAAGATGAAGACGGGGAATGTCCCCACCCTCACTGTGGCCCCTCTCATTCACCAGCCACAGAGATAACCACCATCCTAACCCCACCATCACTCATTAGTTTTGCCTTTTATAGAACTTCCTATAAACAAAATTGCAGTCTGTATTACTTTGCTTTCTTTCACTCAACATCACGTTTACGCTTTTGACTTGTTAAAACTACTCCTCTGGATTAAATCTGTACAATGATGACTGTGAAGATTAGGAAGGAGATGGAAGCCTGGGATTCTGAGAAGCCGTGTATTATACTTGGATTTTCCAAGAGGTGGAATCACAAGCCACCCTTGGCCCACTTTCCATCCTCGCCGTTGAAGCCGGACCGAGATAGATGGGGATAGGGGGCGTGGTTACGGCCAGCCCCTTTCCTTGTGGGGGCGGAGTCTTAGGGCTGGGGGCGTGGCCCAGGGCCCTCCTTCCCGGCGGCAGTTGGCGCCGGGGGCGGAGCCGGGCGGAAGCTTCCTGTCTGCGCCTGCGGAATCGCCGTTTGACCCCGGAAGTGCCGGCGCTCTGGGAGCTGTCACTGTGGACTGCGGCGGCGGTGGCGGGGCCGGCTCAGCGCCGGTAGTGGAGCCGCCGAGGTGAGTGCGTGGGTGGGCCCTGCCGGATGCGGGGCAGCGGGCCTGGGAGGAGCCGCGGCAGTGCTTCTGGCGGCCTCAGTCCTCCTCTCCTCCACGGCGGGGCCGAGCCTTACGCTGTCCCAGGTGCCATGAATCGCCCCCCAAGGCCAGGGCGCTGAAACAGGGAGTTTTGGGTTCGAGACTCGGCACCAGAGTGACCTTGGACGAGTCACGCACCCCCACCCCCACCCCGGGCTTCAGTTTCCTCAGGGTTCATTCATTCGTTCAACAAACATGTCTAGAGTCTCCTACGTGCCAGGTACAGATCTAGGCACGGGGCATACAAACAGAGCAAGACAGACAAAGCTCCTGCCCTCAGGGAACGTACAGTCTAGTGGGAGGAGACAGTCAACGACAAATAAATGCACAAGATAAAGATATGATAGTAACTGGGGAAGTGAATACTTTAGATAAGGCAGTCTGGGAAGGTCTCTGAGGAGAGTGATACTGAATTGAGACCAGAAAGGTGATGACAGCCAGAGAAACTGAGGCAGCAGTAGTCCTGGGGATGCTCCCAGGCCATATTGTGATTGGTACTTGCACTGAGCTCCCCTTCTAAAGACAGCCTTTTCCTAACTTTTGGCTTCTGCTGCCTTGCTTGGCACTGGGGATGCAGTGATGGGCACGGACATCATCATGATCATTGTCCTTATCTTTCTAGTCTTTGCCCGGTTAACTTCTACCCATACTTTAGATGAAAACTGAGATCCTCCTTGGCGTCCTCCCTCCCTCATGTCAGTTCTGTCTGTTAAATGCTGTGATAATCCCTGGGCCTTACCTACATAGCATACATCATGGTATTGAGTTTTAGTCGTTTGTACGGCTATTTGATTAGTATCTGTCTTTCCCATGAAGACTGTAAGTTCTATAAAGGGCAGGGCCAGGTCTGTTATTTGCCCATCTTAGTATTCTCCGGGCTTCAGTGCCTGGCACATAGTAGGTGCTCAAAAATCTTTGAGTGGAGAACTGAGACGATTAACGCAGTCTTTGCTCTCCAGTGGTTCATAGAAGGTGTCTCCAGCCACCAGGTTATTGTCTTCTCTTTCTGATCATTCTCTCCTCTCCTTAAATGCTTCCTCACAGCCTTCAGATGAAAGGCCAAAATCTTTAGCATAGCATTGAGGCTCTTTTTAAACTGGCCCCCTCTTTCCTATCCAACCTCTTCTTTCCTCGCTTCTGTCATCCTCTCCCTGACTTTGTGTTTTCAATGTTACTAGATGCCTCCCCCTTCCTTCAAAGCCACAGGCTCTGAACCTTTGCTCATGCTTGCTCTTTGCTTGGAATGCCCTTCCTTCCCATCTTTTCCTTCTATCCTTCCACATCCAGGTTATAGGTCACTTTCTCTGTGACATCCTCCCTTTCTCTGCTGTGCTTGTTTTGGAAATCTCCTGTTATAGCTCTAACCACACTGAATGATAGTCATTTACATGCCCAGGAACCAGAATGTATTCAGTCAGTGTTTGCTGAGTAAATAAGGAAGCCCAAAGTGCTTGGCCTGTGATTGGGACTTGAATAACAACTAAACTTTATCTAGTGCTTATTTTATGCTAAGTATTGTGTTGAACACTTAGCACTGATTACTTCTCACATGAACCCTGAGAGATTATGTACTATTATCATCCTGATTTTACAAATGAGGAAATCAAGGCTTATAGAGGTTAAGGAACTGTCTCAAGGTCTCAACATGGGTAGGAAAAGGTGGAGCCAGCATTTGAACCCAGGCTGCAGAACTGTAAAGCTCTCTTTCAACCGTCACATCAGCCTGAGTCTGAACTGCCCTTCTAGGCTCTGGCTTATAGGAGTGGATTTCTTCTGAAAGCAGGTGTTGTTTCTACCTGTCTAGGCCTGGACTCTGTGGCCTAGAATTTAAAGGGTGGAGAGCTGCCTTCTCCTTATGACTCTTTCCCCACCCTAGATCCCCACACTGGACACTCCCACTACTGTCTTTGGAAGGTGAGCATGGAAAGAACTGGGCCTCTGAGTCATTTAGACTTCTGCACTGGTTAGCAGACCACTGATGTTTCTCGCTGCCCTCCCAGCATTGCTGGGGGGTTAGGAAAGAAGTATTTTTAGCATGTTCAGCACAAGAGACCCAGCTCCCAAGGTAGAAGAGCAGGGCTTCAGTTTCAACTTGGCCACTAATATATTTGCCCTGAGCAAATCACAGCCCCTCTTTGGACATCTGAGCGTAATAATCCTTGTCGCCCTTAACTGGGTTGTTGTGAGAGGCTAGTAAGATAGTAACTTGATTAGAAATAATGTAAATGCAACAGAGGATATTATCTACATTTTGCAAAGCTGAAGGGTGAAAACTCATCCCAAACCCCTTTCATTACTTTGCCTTGTAGGTTTTTTCAGGCCACCTCATGTGTGCAGGGACCATGTGTCTGATCCACTGAGATCCTAGAACTGGAACAGGCCTTGAGGACTGGACAGACAGATTCTCTCTTTTTACACCCCTCTCAGACGGATATCTTCACAGTCTTTAAAACAGCTCCTGAACCAAGATTCCCTGTGTACCAATCTGGTTCCCACCTCCTTACCTTTGCCCCTGCTGTTTCGTCTGTCTGGGGCACCCCTCTTCCCTGGCCAGTCTCCACTATCAAAACTCAACTCAGGCTCTCCTGATCCTTAAGGCTCTCCTCTAGAGATGCTTTCCTGCCAGCCACACCCCACACAAACTCATCTACACTAGACTCGGTACAGCAAATGGATATGAGCCAACCTGCTTCACCAACTACTAACTGACACGTTGGACAAGTTTCTTATTTTCTCTGAGCCTTTGTTTCCTCATTGGTAAAATGAAGTAATAATAGAACCAGCCTTAGAGTTGTTATGAGCATCAATACATGTAAAGCGAGTTAACATGTGTCAAGTGAGTTAATGCTGAGAAAAGCACTTAGAAGAGCGGCAGTACCTGATAAGCATGTTGCTCCTGCTGCTGTTGTCATTATTATTATTGGACCGTAAGCTCCCCCAGGGCAGAGACCCTGCCTCATCAGTCTGTCATCTTAATACCAGGGCCGGGCCTGATAGCTGAGACACAGACACTCATATATACATATATGACCCGTGAAACTCATAGCTGACCATGCCCCTCAACTCATCTGTGAGGGCCTAAGAGGTGACAATTTCCTCATCTCAGCCTTGATATGTCTTCAGTTTGTCATTGAGACTGTGCTGGCCTTTTATGGCATGTTTTTTAGAGGGCCTAATTCACTTCCGTTCCATGATTCAGCCAATATGCATACCCCTCCTGAGGGTCAGGCCAAGTGGTATTGTGAAAAGGATGGCAGACGAGAAGACAGGAGATGTGGGGTGTGCCACTCACTGACTCTGAGGCTGGTTTGGGCCTCTGTAGAAAGGAGCTTGCAATGGCAGCTTTCTATGAGTTTTCTTATCTTCCCTGGTCCTTCTGTTCATCCATGTCCTTCTTCCCTGAAGCCTAGAGAAGCTGTAAAATCTTAACACCCTTTACAAGTGAGGAAAGGCCCATGGCCCCAAGCCTCAAAAGGTTTAAAATTTGGTTAGAGTTATAAGAAGATTATTCTCATATTCACTCGATCATCAAACATTTGACAAGGCTGCCTCTGTACCAGGCCTGTGCTGGTCAAGGGAAAAATAGCAAGAGAAGGTGAACTCGGGCGCTGTCTTCACAGAGTTCACAGGGTAAGGAGGGTGTGGAGCTGGAGCCATGATAAAGATAATCTAGAGACTTTTAGCCAGTAATTCTCAAAGGGGATGGGGATATATCAGGAGTCACCTGGGGAGTGTTTTCCTCCTCAGCTGAGAATGCCTGCTTTAGGCAGAAAAGTCACTTCAGTGTGGATTCGAGGCCTGCATCGGGAACAGCCTGAGGCCGGAGGTTGAAGCTTCTCTCCTGGCTCTGGGATCAGTGCCAGAGCAGGCCCCTGCCCCCAGGAGCCTATGTATCTGCTCTCTTCTTCCCACCCATATTCCTTTCAGGAGGGTCACACAGCACAATGCCAGCTCTGCCCCTGGACCAACTCCAGATCACCCACAAGGACCTGAAGACAGGAAAGCTGAGGACTTCACCAGCGCTGGTGAGCCGGTGCCTTGAACCCGTTCAGCCTGATATTATCATTTGTGCAATTTCAGAAGCAAAAAGTGAATTCCTTCTTTATCTGTTTTAAGAATAACCTGAGGGCCATGGTCAGTAATTCTGAAGCTGGGGCACCACTAGCTCCTTCCAGGCCCAGTGTAGAAGTTTCCTTTCCAAGCAGCAGCTTGAATTTGAGTAGTAGTTTCCATATCACCACCTCACACCTTCCCCCAAAGCATTTCATTTTGAATCAGAGTCTAATGGCAGTTCTGACTCAGCCTGAGCTGGCCTAGAAATGGATCCAGGCCAAAGCTGGGATAGGGGATTTGACCCTGCAGGAGGTGTTCAGGTTTCAGGTAGGCCCTTTTCAGAGCTATCTCAGCTGCTATCCACACTGTGGAGGGAACACTGATTTCAGAGGTCAGGCCGTCTTTTATCTCAACGGGCTTAGAAGTGCCACATACAGACTCAGCAGGGCTCGTGAGACTGAAAAATAAGGAGGCTGTGAGCATGCCGATTACCAGCTGCAGAGGGAGATTAGAGCCACGGAGAGGTGCCAGGCTGCTGAAGAAGGAGACAGGCGTGGGGACTGGAGTCCGCATACCCACTTGCGGTTTTCCCAAGAATATGAGCTTACTCGAACAAGGTGGGAGGAAGTATTTTCTGGGGGCTCGAGTAAAGTCGTGGGAAACAAGAGCTTGGTGTTTTATTTCCTGCATTCTGGATGGCTTCCTATTACTTCCTAAGTACTCTCTAATAATAGCACTTAACATTTATAGAGCACTCGCTCTGGGCCAAAACCTTTCTAAACACTTCACCTGGATTATCTCGTTTAAGCCACACCACAGTCCTATGAGTAGGAATTTTAATTATCCCCATTTTATAGATGAGGAAACCAAGAATTCAAGGTCACAGAACTAGGAAATTATTGGAACCAGGAAGGGAACCCAGCTAGGCTGACCCTGGAGCCCATACCCTTAACGTTTCTGCTATAAAGCCTCTCGTTACATACCTTTTTTTTTTTTAAGATTTTATTTTTCCTTTTTCTCTCCAAAGTCCCCCGGTACCTAGTTGTATATTTTTAGTTGTGGGTCCTTCTAGTTGTGGCATGTGGGACTCTGCCTCAGCATGGCTTGATGAGCAGTGCCATGTCTGCACCCAGGATTCAAACCGGTGAACCCTGGACCTCCAAAATAGAGGGTGTGGGCTTAACCACTCGGCTGTGGGGCCGGCCCCATACATAACCTTTTTATGTAAGGAGAATATTTATCAGAAAATCTAAAACTGTTCTCTCCAACAGGGTAGCCATTTGCTACCTGTAGAGGTTGAGCATTTGAAATGTGAATAGTTCGACTGGGGAAATACCTGGGTTTTTAATTTAGTTTTAGTTAATTTAAATTAAAACAGCCCCATCTGGTGAGTGCCTACCGTATTGGCCAGTGCAGGTGTAACTGCCAGAGCAGTTCAGTTATCACAGAAAGCTCTCTTGGACAGCGTGGGTGGAGACTGGCTCCTTGAGAGGTTGAGTTTGATTTTCCTCCTCTGTCCTTCCCCTTGTACTGAACACCTAGGTTGCTAGATGGTGGGCTCTGTGAGAGCAGGGACCTGGTCCTGTCCCTTCACTCTGGTTTCCCAGTGCCAGACACGTAGTAGGCTCTCAGGAAACATTTAGTAAATAAATTAAGGACCTCAGCCAGGCCTTGTGCCAGGTGCTGGAGCTACAAAGAGAGAAAACGTAGTTCCTACCCTTGAGGGGCCCATGGTCTGAGAGAAAATCAGACCAGAAGCTTCTCTACAGTGTGATCAGGGTTGTGATAGAAGGAAGTCCAGGCTACTTACTATGTGAGCCCAGAACCCAGGCCAAAGGAGTGTGTAGGGGCAGGGAGGTCTTGGGGGTTGTGGGAGGGCATGCGCAGCCAGGGAAGACTTCCTGAAGGAGGTGGATCCTGAACTGAGTATTGAAGGGAGACTAAGCACTAGCTGGGCAGAGCAATGCAAGAGAGGTGGACCTGGCAGGAGGATCCAAGTATGCTGGCCTGGAGTCTTGAGAGAGCCTGACTCCTACACTGACCACCAGTCGCCCGGGGTGGAAGCAGTATCACAGAGTTAAGGAGCACAGGCTTTGTGTTAAACCTCACACAAACTTGGCTGAATGGCTTTGGGCAAGTTACTTAACCTCTCTAAGCCTCAGGATCCCAAACGGGTAATAACAGAACAGCTTTGTGGGGTGGTCATGAGGATTAAATGAGACGTCTGTGAATTAGCACTGTGCCTAGAAGATAATAAGCAGTCATGATAGTGATGACAACAGTAGCCGCAACAGAAGCATTGAATGGGGGTAAGATGGGAAGAGGGACAAGCTGAGGAAGACGGCTGCCTGATTGAGGAGGGGCCTTGCTGGCTGTGCTGAAGGGTGTTACCCTGCAGGCCGCTGGAAGCTCCTGAAAGATTGATTGTCCGGAGAGTTCTACCCACCATATATTTGTCTCAAGTCCCAACTTGGGACAAGAAGATCTCTAGCCAAGGGACAGCTACCACACTGCCTTAGCAGAGTGCTAGGTGGAGCTAATGTTTCTTGAGGAGCTACTGTGTGCACAGCACATACTTAGTGCTATTGAAGATCGAAAGAAATAAAGTCTTGGGCTAGAATGGTGAATGAGCTCGTGAGGAAGAGAAGACTCATATAAGTGGAACATTTGGAGAACAGTGCATAGTGGTTTCTTATCAAGATAAATAGAAGTTTGGTGGGTAGAGAATGTTTAGACAGCTTCACAGAGCAAGTGGGACCTAGGCCAGGCTTGAAGGGTGGAAGATACAAGTGGGGCCCGCTGCTCCCTGCTCTGAAGTCTTTTGTGACCCCCCATTACCTACAGGATAAACTCCCCGCTCTTGAGCTTGAGCTTGGCTTTCAAGGTCCTTCATTACCTCCATTCATTCCCTTGTCCAGCTAGCAAAGGTATGTGGACAGTCTGCTCGACTCCAGGCACTGTTCTAGAGACTGGGAGTGCTGCGGTGAGCAAGGCTCAGACGGCCTCCAGAGACCTACAGGCGAGTGGGGGACACAGAGAAGGCAGGCCCTCCCTTTTTATGTAAGTTTATTGGGATGTCATTGAAGGACAATAAACTGCATATATTCAAAGTATACAACTTGATTGGTTTTGACATCTGCATACACCGACAAAGCTGTAACCATAACCAAGATAATGAACGTTTCTACCACTCCCCAAAATTTCCTTGTGCCCCTCTATAGTCCATTCCTTATTCTCTCCCCATCCGCAGCATCCACTGATCTGAAAGCCCTTTTGATGCTGGTGCTGCAATCAGGAAAGCATGGAGGGCAAGTGCTGATGGAGCCCAGGTGAACCCTAACCCAGTCATGGGTGGGAGTTGGGGAGACTTCCTGGAGGAGGTGAGGTCAGAGCTGGGGTGAGAGGGACAAGCAGTGAGACCAGGATGGCACATAGGTACCATAGGTCATTTAGTAGGTCTGCAGTGTAAGCGTTGGTTCAAATCCTGCCTCAGTTGACCTTGGTAAAGTTCCTGAACCTTACTGAGTCTTTGTTTCCTTCTCTGTAACATGGGGAGAATACGATCTCCCTTTTAAATAGTTGTTGTAGGTAAAAAAGAAATAGAAACATGCCCACTTGGCAGCAGCACAGGGCAGGTCCTTGCTAAGTGGTGGCTTTTATTATCATCATTCCAACATTCTCTCTCCAAATCCATCTCCCACCGCCCAGTGCAATCTGTGCCCTTTGTTTTATGGCCCATTTTTATGCTTCCATAAAAATACTGTTTCTTCCATCTAAAAATCCTCATCCTCCAAGGCCTACTCGGATGCTGCCTGCCCTGTGAAGCCATCCCTTGTCCTCTAGGTGTAGTTAATCGCCTCTTGTACTCCCATGGTCCCTCTGCCAGGTTTGAGCTGTCACTTCCTCTGTTTTGTGCTCACTTGATGGCTTAGATGTACGTCTTCCCCTGTGGAGCATGGGCTCTGTTGAGCACGCAGAAGCTTTCTTCACGTGCCCCACCACGTGGCACAGTGGAGTGCCAGCACATGTTTGTAGGATTGCAAGGAAGGTAGAAACTGAGGGCTATATGTGTGTGTGTGTGTGTCTGTTGGGGGGAGTGGGAAGCAGTGAGTAGCCTGGCTTAAGAAGTGACCTAAGAGGTGAGGTATCAACAGAGAGGAGGGTGGGGAGCTTGGAAACAAAGATGAATTTAGGCCCTGGAGAGTAGTTTGAACTTGTTTCAGTCAGCAGGATTCCTTTTTCGAAAGATTTGTACCTGGAACCCCACTGTATAAATTCTGACTTAAATGGGAGGGGTCCTGAAGACCCACCCGATAGGTGGGCCCCGAGGAATCCTTGTGGGATTCAAAGACTCTACAGTCTGAAAACTTGCATAAGGCAGGAGGGAGGCATAAGTGGTTCTCGAGGAGACTGAGCAATCAGTGGTGATTTTCCTATTCTGCCTGGACTCACAGACCTGGAAGTGGGTGGGTTGTGGTTGATAACAGCTGAGACATTGCCTGGCCTTCCTCCTATTACCACTTCCCCTGGAGAAAGCAGCCCTTATGTAGGCAGAGGAGAAAACTGAGCTCATCGTCTATGGTGAACAAAGTAAGGTTTGTTCATGGCAAGGTAAGGGTTGCAAGAGAGAACTTGTGATTCTCAGCCGAGCCCTGCAACGACTTGATTAGCATCTTTTCTTTAAAAAAAATTACTGAAGTTTTTTTCTCATTATAAAAAGGATGTAGCACAATGATACGTACGGCATGATAGTATTTGTATAGGAAAGATGAAAACAGATCTAAGCAAATACTTATATGGGTATATTTTAAC
Organism: Equus quagga; assembly: GCF_021613505.1. Classification (NCBI taxonomy): domain Eukaryota; kingdom Metazoa; phylum Chordata; class Mammalia; order Perissodactyla; family Equidae; genus Equus; species Equus quagga. Next base: position 86,293,421 of record NC_060281.1, on the reverse strand, counting down.
ATAAATGCCTAGAAAGGGTCTGCGAAGACACTCACCAGATGGTGTGTGGTTACCTCTGGGAGGACACAGGTACTGGGAGTGTGGTCCCAGGTGACTCACCTTCTCTGTAGTATTGAAAATTTTTGAAAGAAAAGATGCTTATGTCTCATTTGTATAATTAAAAAATAATTTAAAAAGTAAATACATGTTCATTTTTTAAAAATTGGAAAATACATTCAAGTCATAATCCCCCCCACCAGAGATAACGACTATTAGCTTTGTGGTGTTGTCCTCTCCCCACTTTTTTTTTAACCTATACCAGAGTATGAATGTATTAAATATATGTACTTTTGAAAAAAATCTAAAAACTGATTTTACTAAATAGAGAGGTTTGTATCCTGCTCTTTCTTCCCTTAACCTTTCCCCGTGTCATTGAATAGTCTCCAAAAAACATGGTTTTTAATGCCCACCTAGTGTTCCCTGGATGCAACCAAGCCCCCTTTGTTAGAGACACTTGGTTCTTTATGCTTCAAAGCTCCTTGGAGGGTCACCGGTTGGAACAGCCAAGTGTTGTCATTGCTGTGGGTTGGCAGATGGGCCCTTGCTGACTAACCTTTGCCACGTTAACACGTGGTTTTTGGATCCGTAGCACCCAGAGCAGAAGGCAGACCGGTATTTTGTGTTATACAAACCGCCCCCTAAAGACAACATTCCCGCCCTAGTGGAGGAGTACCTGGAACGCGCCACCTTCGTAGCCAATGACCTCGACTGGCTCCTGGCCTTGCCTCACGATAAATTCTGGTGCCAGGTAACATTCTATCAAAATTAACGCTTAGACAAAGCACATGACATGCCATTGGTTGGTTGCTGTTGTTGTTTTTCTCCCCCTAGGAGATGCTTTTTTCTCTACTTCTTACACTGGATCCTTAACAGCAAATTATGGTTTGGATTGCTCTGTATTGTATCACAATCTTAATGATGTTTACACAACGCCTTCCAACATGTCATTTTTAGAAACTTGTGTTTAGCCCTTGCTTCATGCCTACCTCCTTGGTCCCTTGGGGTTGGAATGTTTGCCATAGGCCAGGGTTGATGGGCCACGAGCCCCTGTGCAGTCCACCCACATGCCCTTGAGCCTCAGTGACAAATCCTCGCTTTCCTGTGTCACTTGACTTAGGTTATCTTTGATGAGACCCTGCAGAAGTGCCTGGACTCCTACCTGCGCTATGTCCCCCGAAAGTTCGACGAGTGGGTGGCCCCGGCCCCTGAGGTTGTTGACATGCAGAAGCGCCTCCACCGAAGTGTTTTTCTCACCTTCCTCCGCATGTCTACTCACAAGGAATCCAAAGTAAGCCCCTGATCCTGTGACAGGTCGACACCCGACACCCAACACCTCTGTGCCGGACTCTCTGCCCCTGGGAAGGAAGGCTCTGGAAGTATTGAGTTTCCTCTTTGTCTCCCTCCACCTCTCTTCCCACTGTTGGGGAAGAAATCTGTGTCACCTCCTTATTCTCTAATTCACCGAGTCGGTCTGCGTTACACCCAGTGTTTTCATCAATGGGAGCCGAGGGCCCTTTGCCAGTTGACGCATGACTGTGCCTTTTCTCGTGCATCAGAGTGTGAAAACATTAATTCCGATTTTTTAAAGGAACTTGTATGTACTTTCTAAAAACCTTTACTGTTTCTTATTTGTGATTTTAAATATAATAATACTGCCTCTAAACAATTCAAACATTACAGAAATATTTTATAGATAGAGAAGGTCACCCACAAATCACCCCCCCCCCCCCAAATAACCACTGTTAAGGTGATGTTGCTTCAGGGAATTTTTTTTCCTTTCAATAGTGTGTGTGTATGTATTTAAAATACAGGATCTTGCTTTTTTGTTTTTTACTTTTTTAGTATGCAGTTTTTCAAATATACACAAAAATAAAATGAATCCCATGTACCCATCACCTAGCTTCAACAATTATCAACATTTTGCTGATCTTGTTTTCCCTTTCCTCCTGAGTTTTTTTTTCTTCTCCCCAAAGCCCCAGTGCATGGTTGTATATTCTAGTTGTAACTCCTTCTACTTCTTTTCTGTGAGCTGCCACCACTGCATGGCAACTGACAGGTGGTGTGGTTCTATGACCAGGAAATGAACCCGGGCTTCTGGAGTGGAGAGCATGGAACTTTAACCACTAGACCATCAGGGCTGGCTCCTGAGTTTTCTTTTTTGGAGTATTTTAAAGCAATCCCAGGCATCATGGTAAATTACCAATAAATATGTTAGGATGAATCCCCAACTGACTATTTTATAGTGTGCTTTTGCTTCTTTTTACATTAAAATGAAGACTGGCCTTTGCTCCAGGTCAGTGGCTGAGGCTCAGACATGTCCACAATGTGGACAGACCTTCATTTCTTAGCCAGTCCCCTGTTGACAGACCTGAAGTTTGTTTTTCGTGAGTTTGCTATTACTTTACAATGCATGTGCTCTCGGAAAGTGTCTCATCCTTTCTCTCTGCACTGTCCCTTAGGAGCATTTCATTTCCCCCTCTGCGTTTGGAGAAATCCTCTACAATAACTTCCTGTTTGACATCCCAAAGATCCTGGACCTCTGCGTTCTCTTTGGAAAAGGCAACTCACCGCTGCTCCAGAAGATGATAGGTGTGTAGGGCGTGGAGCCTCAGGGGATGCACAGAGACAGCCCCAAACTAGACGTTCCACAGGCAGATGCCTAGATGAACGCAGGGGGATTCAGAGCAGCAGTGGCGGGTGGTGCTTGGAAATGACTTAACAGATAAGGTGTGTCAACTCTGAAAGAAGTGACTAGGTGGTGATGGAGGAGTGGAGACAAAAATGTGTACCGCATGGTTACTCAAGGACTTTGAAGTCTTAGTATGAGGCCATGTGTCAAACGGTTGACACATGGGGACATGTCCTGGCGACACATGAGGTAGGGACGTTTGCTTTGGCCACAAGAGTAAGAAGAGCAGTGAGAACTAACCTTTATTTGAGTGCTTGCTGGGGGCCTGGCCCTCTGCTGAGCATTCCTCATGTGTTATCTCAATTGATCCTCACAGCAGCCCTCTGACATAAATGCTATCCTCATCCGCATTTACAGATAAAGAAACGTTAAAAGGTGAGAGATTTGCCTGAGAGACCATGACTAATAAGTGGCCAAGCTGGGACTTATGTCCACGTAGGCCTGACTCTCAAGCTCTTGTTCTTTGCCACTCCCTGCTTCAGGGATAATGGGGCTACCCTAAAAATGTCGTGATTTGCATTGTGGCTGAGAACAGATGGGGGCAGAGTTCAGAGAGGACTCTTTTGGGTTGTGAAAGGAACGGATGTCAGCAGTAGGATCCTGTCATTGCCGGAAGGTCCATTCAGAGACGGAAGCTTTGTTGGGGTCTCACAGAGGGAACAACACCCCAGTGGAGTCTTCTTCGACTCGCAGCTCATGGCATTCTGGAATGGAGAGGTGCTCACCCTGAACACCCCTACCAGCCTTCCTTGCCCTGAGATTATAGGACACAGTCTTCCAGACAACCAGTTACAAAGCTGGGTTATCTCTTGAAACGATTTCCTTCCTTCTTTCCTTTTTTTTAAATTTCCTAATAATAAAGGTAATATATGTTAATTAAGAAAATTTTGGAAGAAGTTAAAGTATGAAGAAGCAGGAAAGCAATTACCAAATTCCTGCTCCCAGAGAGTTATTTGGTGATTACTTCCTTCTGTCTTTTCTGTGTGTATTTTTAAAAAGCATATTAGAGCATAATGTATATGAAATTTCACATCCAGCCTTTTTGTTGGAACCACCTCTGGTTTCTCATTCTGATCTAATTATTGCCTGATTATCAGTTAATTTATTTTCCCAGGGAAAGACTCTTAGTAATTTTACTGTAGACTGAGAAGATGGGGTGAGTGAGCAAAACCAGGCATGATTAGCTAGAGAAACAATTATTAGGCCAGTTTGGTTAGAGCAGAACATTCCAGGAGGGCAGCCACAGGAGACAGGAAGGGGAAGCTGGGGCCAGATCAGGGAGGGCTCCAGGCCAGGCTTCAGCACTTGGGGAGCAGCATGGCTTGGTGGCTAGGAAGGTGGGCCTTAGAGCTGAACTGCCCACTTCACACCCAGGTCTATTCCTGGCTATGGCACTTTGACCAAGTCAGTTAGCCACTCTGAGCCTCAGTTTTCTCATCTGAAGAGTGGGAAGACTAATGATATACTTACATTGTAGGATAGTTGTGGGGTTGAATATGAGGTGGTGCTCAGCATGGTGCCCGGCACATTTAAGGCACTTGGTAGGTAGGAGCTCTTATGGTGATGAGGCCATGGGAGCCTCTAGGAGCTTGGAGCAGGTCAAGGAGCCATCTGGTAACAAAGTTAACCTGGCGACACTCTGGTGGGGATGGTGGAGGCAGGAGGCCATGTAGGAAGCTAGTGCTTCGGTGTGGGTTTGAAGATGAAAGCTTGGTTGGGCTGCTGGGGTGGAAAAGGACATCAGGGAAGCAGAATAAAGCAGGGCTTAGTGGGTTCAGGTGGAGGGAGAAGTCTTAACAGTTCTGCTGGTTGCAGAAAAAGGGCCTTCAGGAGGTGGAGGGAGTGGGCTGTGAGTGGAGGCAAGGTCAGTGTTAGATCTGTTGGGTGTAAGATGGCTGTGAGCATCCCAGGGGAGATGACGCAGTTCCCTGAGGGCGAGGGTGGAGCGAGAAAGCTCTGCCTGCTGCCAGGGTTCTGAAGCTTTTGGGTCACTGACTCTTTTGAGAATCAGATGAAAGCTCATCTCCAGAAAAACATACTCCCTCATAGATTTTGAGGTGTATTAGAATGTTCTCATTCCCAGATTGAGAACCCTCAACTGGCTTATTAAGAAGAGCCCTTTCTTTGGCTCTTAGAGGATGGTTAACAGAAACGAGGGCAGGACCAGGCGTTAGGAGCCCCTTCATTGTGTGTGTGTGTGTCTGTTTGGTGGGTGTGTGTGTGTGTGTGTGTGTGTGTGTGTGTGTTGGGGTGGGTGTGGAGAAGGGGCCTTTCCAACTCTTGAGCAGGAGGCAGAACAAGGGGCAGCCTCCACTTTCTCTACCACAGAAACTCTTGAGCAGAACAGACCAGCTGGAAGAGGGTTGACAAGGGAGGGAAGGAGGGAGCAAGGAAACTGGCCGATGGTTCTTTGGGCAGAAGCCCAGTCCTTATCCCGCCCCCTTGCCCCCACTTTTTTTTAAACTTCAAGGCTGGTATTATGAATCAGCAAGTGTAATTTTGAAAGCAGGGCCATTCAGTTAGACTCCCTGGGAGCTGCTTTGCCAAAGCAGGAGTACACTGAGTTGACCCTATCGAGGACTACACGGATCTGTTGGCAATACCTTCCTTTCACTCTGGGCTTCTGAACTGCTTTAGTTGGAGGAGGGACATTTCAAAGGATGCCTTTGCTGTCCCTTACCTTTCAATTATTTTTTAAGAGATCAAAAGTCAGATCTTCACTGTCATTGAAATCAGATAAAGGAGAGGAAAGGGACTTAGAAGATCCCAAGGGTAGATTGTGAAATGTGATCTATTCTGATGCCTGTAAAACATCCCTGTTACTCAGACTTAAGCATTGGAAAGATGGTGAGAGTGCCTCCCGCTGCCAGGTGGTCAGGGTGCTGTGGGGAGCATGGTGTGGCCCTGGGAGTTGTTGAGGGGAGACCTGCTTCTGATGCCTAGGTCAGGAGGAGTTGACACTTGCCTTATGGTGGAGGCCGCAGAGGAAGGGGACAGGGCTTGTTCTCTGAGGTTGAGGATGGTGCAAGAGAGGAATGCAATTCTGGGAATGGGGAGAGGGTGGCCAGAGATGCCAGCAGGGGCCAGATCTCACGGGGCCCTTTGTGCCATGGTCAAGAGTTTGGACTTGACCTTGAGGATACCGATAGGAGGGTTTTACGAGGAAGAGCAGAGGTTGGTAGGGAAACAGCTCAGTCACTCCCTGCCTGTCGGGAGTAGGAGGTGGGCGCAGATGGTCAGGGAGTACCTTCACAGGTTGAGGGATCACTGCCCACCTAGAGGTGGGAGGTGCTCAGCTTTCTGGAATCAAGGAATGAAGTGGCATCTAACAAAGAGTTTATGGAAAGTCCAGCCACCTAGTGACTTGCTTACTCACCCAGCCCCATCTGGCCTTTGATATCCTTCATTTTCAAATCCTCTGGGATAGGGCAAGGGTTGCAGGGTTTTCATTAAGGAAACCAAGGACAGACCTGCCCAAAGACAGAGGGCCCCCAGAATTCAGAACATCCTGACACCCAGCCGGCCTTAGATGCTGGGAATATAGTGGGATGAAGAACCCGGGCCTCTTCTTAAGGGCATTGGCATTTCGCACGCATCATCCTGTCCCCCAGCTGGCTGTGATTCCCCCTCCCTCCCTCGCCATTTGGGCCGCCACTGGAACACTTGGTTTCTGTTCCAGTTACCATATGCTCTAGCCTACACACTCAGCGGCAGCACTTGGAGGATAGTAAACACTTGGAGAGGAGCTTCGTTTTATAGGTACAGCCACAAATGTGTGGCAGACCTTTCTGCAGGTCTCTCTCAGGCCTCTCACCTTGGAGCAGGGTGGGTTAGTATGGCTAGCATATTCAAAAGCAGAGGGTAAGAGAATTTCCAGATAAATTTCTCCCTAGAGTCTCCTCACATTATTGGAGGCATGGCCTGGCAAGAATCCTGGATTGTAGTATCCAGGTTTCTTGAGCAAAGAGATCATATCTCCTGATTTTCCTGGATGACTAACTCCCACTTCCAAAGCTAATGCTGTCATACGCGGCACAGTGCCCACGTGTGATCACTCCCTGGGGATGTCAGGGCGAGCTGGTTTGATCAGGGCAGGTCTTTTATGTAATTCACTAGGCCAAGGTGCTTAAAAGGTTAAATTGTACTGAGCAAGGTCCCTCCCCCACCCTGGGGAAGTTTCTAGGCTGGGCCAAAGCTCTGTGCCAGCAGGGCCTGGGGCCAGAACTGCTCTGGTGCAGACAGGCTTAGGAAAGAGGAGAAAGGTCACAGAGCATGCTGGCAACCATATGTAATGTGTCCTCTCCACCCCCACCCTCTTTTCCCAATTCCTACCTTTCTCTTCTCTTTTCAGGAAACATCTTTCTCCAGCAGCCAAGTTACTATAATGACCTGGATGAAACCATGCCCACCATCCTTCAGGTAACAGCTCTCAGCCTTGCGCAGGGGAGAGGGAGCCTGGGAGGCAGACCCCCTCCCTCCCTGATGGGTTTCCTCTGGAGAGATGTTTATTCCCCACCCCACTTTGGCTCCAAACCCAGACTGTCTCTGTGTCCTACCCTTGACTACACCCCTTCGAATTCTTTTATTCTCTTGAACAGGACTGAAATCTAAGGGCTGCCCAGCACTCATACAAAAACAGCTTGGCGTGAATTTTGTGTTGTTTGCCAACAGCCATCTTGGGATACCCCTCTAAGAGACCTGTGTTTCTCAAATAAGAGCTTTAAAGTTTTATAAAATCATTTTACAAAATAATAATGCTCATTGTAGAAAATTTGGAAAATAGAAGAAAACAGAGGGAGATTAATATTTCTCCATAATCCCACCACCCAGAGTTATCCACACTTCACAGAAATTTCTAGAATTTTACATGCTAGCGTACTTAAAGACAGCACCATCTGTTACATATATGATTTTACGATGAGCTCTGTTTTCCCTTCACTGTTGATTTGTCTTTTATTTCAATATAGTTCCCATAAATCGCTATCTCCAGAGGATTCAAAAACATATTATATGTTGCTGAATGTCTGTCTTAAATATTCATTATCATACACTTGCCCAGCCTATCCAGTCAGGAAATATCTACAGGATTCTGGGGGCTTTACATACATTTTGTCTTTTTAATCTTCACCACAATCCTGTAAGTAGGATGCCCCATCATCCCCATTTTATGCAGTTTCCACCCTGACCCCGCTGTCTGAGAAGGTCATTGCCTCAGCTGGTATCATGGGAACACTGGCATTTATTCTAAAGGCTCCGTGGCAGTTTTGGGATCACCCGTCCCTGGCTGCAGGACAGGGGTCCTAGCTGCTGGTTTGACAGGATGCAGGAGCATCACCTCTTGTGTTTCACAGGTCTTCAGCAATATCCTCCAGCACTGTGGTTTGCAAGGGGACGGGGCCAACGCCACACCCCAGAAGCTCGAGGAGAGGGGCCGGTTGACCCCCAGCGACATGCCTCTCCTGGTGAGGTTGCCCTTCAGCCCAGTCTTTCTGGCTTATAGAAGACCCAGCAGCTTCTTTCCCTGTTCACGGCCCCTTCTCCCAACTCTGTCAGCAGCTACTTCCATCACACAGGTTTAGAGTGTTTCAGCAGGGTTTCATTTTTCTCTGGGAGCTTTATTTACGGAGCAGCGGAAAGAACAGGGAACTAGAATTCAGAGGACAGAGATTTAGTTTTCACTGAGTTCAGCTCAACACGTTCATTCGTGTGTTATTCCTTGAGCCATTCATTCACTCAGCAAGTTTGTAGGAGCCCCCAGCATGTGCCAGGCCCTGTGCTGGGCTTTGGGGGTAAAGTGGTTAGCAAAAGCAGACACAGCCCCTGCTCTCATGGACATTGGAGTCTAATGGGGAGGACAGATAGAAGGTAAATATTTAAGGAGCCTGGAAGCATGTCAGGCCTTGTGTTAAGCCTGGAGATAGACCAGGAACAAGGGAGCTGTGAGCTGCTCTCCTGGAGCTTGAGATCCTGTGGGAAAACAGGCATAAAACAAGTGTTGCAGAAAAGGGCCTGCCAGGTGCTGTGGCAGCAAGTCATTTGACCCCTCTGAACCTCAGTTTCCTTATCTGTAAAATGGAGACCTGCCCAGCCTACTATTTATTTATTTATTTATTTATTTATTTATTTGAGGAAGATTAGCCCTGAGCTAACTGCTGCCAATCCTCCTCTTTTTGCTGAGGAAGACTGGCCCTGAGCTAACATCCATGCCCATCTTCCTCTACTTTATATGTGGGATGCCCACCACAGCATGGCTTGATAAGTGGTGCCATGTCTGCACCCAGGATCCGAACTGGTGAACCCCAGGCCGCCAAAGTGGAATGTGCACACTTAACCACTGTGCCACCGGGCTGGCCCCTTCTCCAGCCTACTTTTTAGAGTTGTCATGAGAATCAGGAAAGTGTATGAGAAAGCACCTTATGTTCTGTATACCCTCTTCAAAACGTAAGAAAAGTGTGGTCTTGATATTCTTGTCCTCACTGGGATGTACTTTCTGGGCAGGGTCATAGGCATTGTCTTCAGATTCAGGGGTGGGGTCTCCTTCAGCTTAGAAGAGAGAATGGTATTATGCTAGAAGTAGAAGTAACCCTAGACACGGTTGGGTGTGTGCCCGTTGGAGCTACAGTAGCAAGACCTGAGGCTTAGGGAAGTTGAGTTGCCCAGATTGTGGTCCTAGAGATGGACCAGCCAGGCTTTGCTCAGGATTTCTGGTGTTGTCTTCCCTTCATGAGGCATCTGCCTATTGGGGAACCCTGGCTTTGTCAACTTTGTCTCAGACCCTCTACAGAGCTGTGTGTGGGGGCAGAGGAGAATAATGCAGTGTTTTCTTTTGGTGACAGGAATTAAAGGACATCGTTCTCTACCTTTGTGATACCTGTACTACACTCTGGGCCTTTCTGGAAATCTTCCCTTTGGCTTGCCAAACCTTCCAGAAACACGACTTCTGTTACAGGTACAGCGGTAGTTCTGGCTGCCGAAATAGAGGTTCTAGTTCACGTCCTCGTTCAACAAATATCTACTGGGTACTTATAACGTGCCAGGCCTCTTCCAGTCTGGGGATACAGCAGTGAAGAAGACGAATGAGGCTCCTGCTGCTGTGGAGCCTGCATAGTAGAAGCACCCCAATTTTTGGCTAAGAGCAGGGTAGGGGAGGAAAAAACCAACAACCAAGAATAGGGCAGTTTCAATTCAGTTCCATTTTGTTTCAAAGCTCCTACAAGGGAGTAATAGATGGGAAGTGGTCTCAAGTCTTTAGCATCTCATCCAGGGGAGCACACACACAAGGAAACAAGCAGATGTGCTCACATGTGGGGCCAGCTGTTGTGGCCATATTACGAAGCACTCTGGGAACACAGAGGAGGGAGGCAAAATTCTGTCTGGTGAAATAAGAGATTTCATGGGACCCCTTAAGTGAGGTATTGAAGAATGAACAGGAGCCTTCCAGACAGAGAAAGTGAAGCTCATTCCAGGCAGGCAGAGTGAAGCCTGTGAAGGCCCAGAGTATGTTCCATGGAGAACCAGAGAGTGGAGTGTGACATGAGGCGGGGGGTGGGGAGACCAGGGCAGCAGGAAAAGGAGCAGGTAACAAGAGACAGATCTGGGGAAGTTAGTAGAAGTCAGATTATGAGGAGCCTTAAACATGCTAGCAGAGGGGCCTTTATTCTGTAGGCCTTAGGAGGCCACTGGAGGCCGTTATTCCAAAGAAGTCATAGAAGGATCCTGCTGGGATGACGAAAGATGTAAAGGAAAGTATAGGGCAGAGAGGGAGACTCTCTTTGCCCGCTTAGCACCATGAGCATCTGTTCCTTGTACTGTGAGAAAGGGGTGCATGGGCGTGAGCTGGTAACCTGCACGTTGCCTGGCAACAGCAGGGGCTGGCCTGTTCTCAGTGGCTTCTAGCTATTCTTGCCAGGCATTTCTCCCCACCATTCTCAGGAGCTTCTGGGAGCTGCCCAACTCCATCCACCCAGCCGTCCATCCATTCAGTCGTTTACTCGCCCATTCAACAAAACATTTATCTAGCACTGACATGTGCCAGAGATGGCAGCTGGTGCTCTGACCCCTCCTGGATCTCCTCAGCTCTTGAAAATCAGACATTAGGATTGAACAGCTTCCCAGGGAATGTTAGAATAAAGCGCTGATCGACACTTTTCCCAGAAGAAAGGGCTTAGGATGGGCCTGTAGCTGTCCACTTCTTTAAAAAGGTAACTTTTCTCATGGTAAATGTGGCAGATGCTTGTAGGAAATTTGGAAAATCTCAAAAGGTAGGAAATTAAGATCACCATGAGAGATCATGCTTTTCTTAGAGTTTTGTACCCTGCCTATTTTCACTTATTGTAGGCATTTTCCCATTCTGTTAAATCATCTTCCCAAATGTAGCACAGATTGCTTTTGAAAGGGTCTTTGGAGAACGAGGGCAATTTTTTGGAAGAACTGACTTTCCTGCAAGGGACAGTGGAGGTAGGGAGCGACTCCACCCACCTGGGGGTGAAGAGGAAGAAAGGAAAACACTTTTGACTGCAAGCCACACTGCCTTTGGCAAGTAATACTGCCTTTGACCTACAAACAGCCTGGGGCTGGCCCAGCCTGTTCAAACTGTGCTGGAGGCCAGGAAGGCCCACTGAGCAAAGGCAGCAACCTCAGTCCCCAGATCTCTCTGCAAGGGGTTAGTCACCAACAACTTTTTAGCTGATCCCTTTCATAACAAGCTGCTTCTCCTTCCTCTCAACTGTACTCAAGTATATCTGTCTGCCTGTCTCTCTCTATCCTTTAATTTGTGAGTGAATAATATTGAACCATTCACATGGTTCAAAACTCAAAAAGTATAAAATATATAGTGAAAAGTCTCCCTCAACCCATTCCCTGGTTCTGTTCCTCACCCACAACCATTGTTGTTAGTTTCTTTGTGGAATTTTCCAGAGATATGCATATATAAGCAGATATGCACAATATGTATTGCCCCTCCTTTTAAATTTAGTGCTGGCATATTATGAGTTCCGTATGTACTGTTTGCATTTTATTTTTTAATTTAATGTATCTCAATGCATAAAGCACCCTCAGTCTTTGATATGGCTAGATAGCATTCCATTGTACTATACAGAATACCAGGCCCCATAGATAGACTTTTAGATTTTTTTCAATTGTTTGCTATTACAGAAAAATGCTACAACGAATAACTTTGCACACACATCATTTTGCACCTTTGCAAGTATATCTGAGGAATAAATTCCTAGAAGTAGAATTGCAGGAGCAGATGGTATGTGCATTTTAAATTTTCATAGATCTCGCCAAATCACCCTCCAAAGGGGTTGTTCCAATTTACTCTCCCTTCAGCAATGTATCTTGGCAACACTTGAATCTGTTTGGGCCAAACTGCCCTCTCTGTCTTCTTCTGGGTGCCATGCTGTGGGCCTAGTAAGGCTTGCCCCTTTTGGCCTAGTTACCCTCTGCTCTGTATGGCATGGCACTAGCATAGAAGTTGCCAGAAGCCAGCCAATCGATAGACATGTGTTTACAGAATACCTGCTACAAATTCAGCACCGTTCTAGGCACGTGAGCTGCATTTCTGGCTTTGGGAAGCTTAAGGTGTTCAGAGGAAGAATTACACCACAGAAGAGAGGCAGCTGCATTTAAAGTTGTAAGGACAAGATACTCTGAGTGCTGTGCATCTAGTTCCAGGAAGGAGCAACCACGCGGGCGAGCATGATCAGGAATAACCCAGAGCGGAGGGGGCCTGGAATGCTGCCAGGAGTAGGAGGACAGTTACGTGGGCGTTAACCTGAGAGGAAGCCTGCGTGGGAAGCTGTGGGAGCACTGATCTCCGGGAGGACAGGGAAGGCCATGTGGCTGGGACGGAGACTTTGAATTTGAGTTGGGAAGGGGTGGGTGTGAGGTTGCCAGAGTGAGAAGTAAGTTTGGTTACGCTGTACTAAGTATCCATGTACCAGAGAGAGGAGCTACTGTTTGATGTCATAGGAGGCAGGGACCTGCTGGCAGTTTTGAGCAAGAAAAAAGAGTGACCCTGTGTCCATTTCTCAAACCTCAGTGAGTCCTGGGTGGCCCTCATTGCTTTGTTAGGATGAGCCTATCTGTGCCTTGATTTCCCATCTGAATGGGGGACATAGTTACAGGTCACTTTGTGTGAGGCTCTTCCTGGGACCAACCACTGCTGATCAATCTGGGTGAGCTTGGGGAAGAGCCAGGGTGCTTCCGGGGGAAAATTGTTGTGGTGACCACCTGGGAGCAAGAAATGGGCCTTCCTGCTCCCTTGGGTTTGTTTGATTTCCTCATGAAGTGTCGTATTAATGAACTAATCCAGCCTTTTACCCATGTGTGCCTTCACAGACTAGCTTCATTTTACGAAATAGCAGTTCCCGAACTGGAGTCTGCAATTAAGAAGAGGAGGCTTGAAGATAGCAAGTGAGGCGGGGACAAAACTAAGAGTGGCGTCGGGGAGAGAGGCCCCAGCGTGGGCCCTGCCCTCCCTGGGCTTCAGCATCCCCATCTCTAAGACAAGGGTTGGGACCAAGGATCTTGCAGCTTCAGGCTCGTGTGTCCCTACCTAGCATCCTCCTGGCCCCTGCATCTGAGCTTTTCCCCTCTCAGCGTTGTTCCAAGCTCCTGTTAACCCACCCATTGGTTCCTGACCCACTGTTTAAACCAAGAAGCAGCCCTGGAACCCGCCAACCACTCAGGGCCTGTAGCCTTTTGCCAGCTGCAGTCAACAGTGAACTGTGAGGCCCTCTCAGACCCAGGGGACAGGTGTGGGGGACATCTGCAACTGGGGGAAATAAGCTCCCTCGGTGCCTTTTCGTCTTTCAAATCTCTTATTTCTTTTTTCTCTCTGGCCATCAAAGGCTGCTAGGTGACTTGTGGCAGAGGCTCTCCCATTCCAGGAAGAAGCTACTGGAAATTTTTCACATCCTCATAAACCAGATCTGCCTTCTCCCCGTCTTGGAAAGCAGGTGAACCCTTGGGAGCTGCTGCCCAGGTGGAAGAACCCCCTGCCAAAGCCCAGCCGGGGTGTTTCCCTCACTTCCTCAGCCCTCTCCCTTGCTCCCTGGTTGCTGTGCAGAGATGGGAAATGAAGAAAAATGCCTCTTTCCTCCAACTGGCCAGAGGCCCCGCAGAGGGGTGGGGCGGGTGTGGGAGGGAGCTGCAGATCCTTTGCATTGAGTGAGCTCATCTTCCCTGGTGTTCTGTTCCAGCTGTGACAACATTCAGGGCTTCATTGAAGAGTTCCTTCAGATCTTCAGCTCCTTGCTTCAGGAGAAGAGGTGAGTGTCTGGCTGAGTTGGGACCAACAGTGGGTCAGGCCCATGGTGCTCCCACCAGTCCCCTTCAGGCCTTGCATACCAGAGCCCCTGCCACATGCTCACTACGGACTAAGCTTCTGGGATTTGTGGTTGGGCGGCAGACACAGGGAGTGGCCCGCAGCAGACCAGTGCCCCTGTGGCCCCAGCCCTGTCCTTCCCGTCTGTTCTCTGCCCAACAGGTTCCTCCGGGACTATGACGCGCTCTTCCCTGTGGCCGATGATGTCAGCTTGCTGCAGCAGGCCTCATCAGTCTTGTATCCTTTTACCACAGCCATGGGGATGGGGCTTGGCCTGACCGGGTCAGAGATGGGCTGCTTGAGCTCAGAGGAGTGGAGGGAGGTTTAGCGCCAGAACACACAGGTCAGCCAGCTTTTGCTAGAGGCCCACCAAGGCTCTGGCCCCTGTTTCTAGAGGAGATGACTGTTCTGATCCTTGGGACAGGGGAGGGACAGTCCCACTTTCTCTAGTGTTTACTGAGTGTCTGGGCCTGCATGACCAAGATGGACTTGGCCCCACCCTCATGGACCTCACTGCAGGACGGGAGACGGACAAGTAAATAGACAGTTCAGTCATGTCATATGGGAGAAATCCAGAGGGTAGGGAAACCAGGGCAGGCACGTCACCCAGTGGACCTTGGGGTGGGGGATGTCATGTGGAAGTGAAGACCAAGCTGAGAACAGCAGAAGGATAGGAGATGGCCAAGCCCCGAGCTAAGGGTCTCCAGTGGAGAGGACAGAGCAGGCCTGTCTGAGGAGATGGCAGGGTGGAGCTGAGGGGAAGGGGTCTAGTGGGAGGGAGTTTAGCATGTGGCAGATGAGCTGAGGGTGAGTGGACCTTCGTGGCCCTGGGTTGAGCCTCGCTAAGAAGTTTGGGCTCTGTCCTGTAAGCATCTGGGGAGCTGTGGAAGCCGGGGGTCACAGGGTCAGTTTTATACATTGTAAGAGCTCTATCTGTCACAGGAAGGAGAACAGACTGGTCTGGGACCTCTGTGAGGCCCAGGGGCTGGTGAGGACACTGTTGCTGGCATGCAGGCATGGCTATGGAGGTTTGGATTAGAAGTGGAGTGAAGGAGTCTAGGGCAACTCCCAGATGTCTGGCTTGGCAATGCCCAGGGTGGTAGAGAGACAGGAAGGACAAGGAGGAACAGGGCTGTCCATTTTGGTGGCTGGGGTAGGTTGCTCAGTCCTGCCTCAGGGAGACGCTTGTGCGCCCCCAGCCTTGCAGAGAGCCCTCAGTGAACAGGAAGCCCTGTGGCAGTACCCCTGTCAGGCCCTCCTGTGGTCAGGGCAGAGGAGGAGCTGCTGGCTTGTCCAGACACCATGTCCCAGGACTCTAATGCCATCCCCTGGCCCTGTCTTTACCTAGTGCTGCTTTATGCTGAGTGGCAGGTACTAGGTTTCCAGGCCAGTGAGGCTGTGGTTTGACCTGTTTCTCTGTGCAGCCCAGGTGTCCATGGCCCACTGGGTACAGCCCCGACAGCCCCTGGCAGAAGTCATATGGTCAGACCTGGGGAGGAACTGAGAAACTCCGCTGCCTCAGACCTGGGGAGGCAGAGAGGGCTGTGGGCCCCAAGAGAGACCCCTTAACACATCATCGCAGGGATGAGACACGGACCACCTACATCCTCCAGGCGGTCGAGAGTGCATGGGAAGGGGTGGACCGAAGGAAAGCCGCAGATGCTAAAGACCCACCGGTGGCCGGGGATCCTAACGGGGTTGTGGTGACGGCGGAACCAGTTAGTGGAATGGCTTCACATCCAGAGAACTCAGAGGAAGAGGAGGTGCGTGTCTGGAGCAGCGCTTTCCCCCTGCTTCCCCTGCCCCTCTGGCCTCATCTGAGAGGTTGAACCAGCAGGAAACCTCCTTTCTTTATCAGGCAAAAAGGTTTCTTTTGTAATTGACAGCCTCGAGCTGCTGGTCAGCTCTGTGCTGCCTTCAGAGAGTCCCGAGCTGAGAGCTGAGGGCATGGCCGGGTATGAGGAGAGAGCAAGTTGCTGAAGCTGTCAAAGCCTCAATTTCCCTTCTATAAAATGAAGTGAGGGAGGGCTGGCCCTGTGGCCTAGTGGTTAAGTTCAGCGCACTCCACTTTGGCAGTCCAGGTTTGCAAGTTTGTTTCCTGGGAGTGGACTTACACCACTCATCAGCCATGCTGTGGCAGCGACCCACATGAAAAATAGAGGAAGGGGCTGGCCCTGTGGCTGAGTGGTTAAGTTCATGCGCTCTGCTGCAGGCGGCCCAGTGTTTCGTTGGTTCGAGTCCTGGGCGCGGACATGGCACTACACATTGAACCACGCTGAGGCAGCATCCCACATGCCACAACTAGAAGGACCCACAACGAAGAATATACAACTATGTACCAGGGGGCTTTAGGGAGAAAAAGGAAAAAAAAATCTTCAAAAAAAAAAAGAAAGACAAATAGAGGAAGATTGGCATAGATGTTGCTCAGGGCAAATCTTCCTCAAGCAAAAAAAGAGGAAGATTGGCAACAGATGTTAGCTAGGGCTTATCGTCCTCAGCAAAAAAAAAAAGAAGAAGAAGGAGACGTGATGGAGCTTCTTCCATGTGAAATCTTTCTTGGGACTCTCCTCTAAACATGACAGTGGAGCTGTCGGTTGCAGCAGGGAGCAATGCCTGGTCTCACCACCTGGCCTCCCTGGAAGCCCCTCCATGGGACTGCAGGGCTCCACTGAGCAAGTTTGGAAGCCTCTGATATAGTGTTTTCTCTCTGGGCTTTTCCAGAACTCTGTGGAAAAGTTGTGGCTGAACTGATTGGCCACTGAGCCCAGGACTCTTCCCTGTGTGTTGGGAGGCAGCTTGATATAGGTATTAAGACCACACGGTCTCTGGAGTCAGGCAGCTCAGGGGTGTATCCTGGTTCTGTCATTCACCAGCTTTGTGACCTTAGGCACATCACTCACATCCAGCCTTGGTTCCTCATCTCTAAGTTGGGGATCATTGCTGTCCTCGCCTCCATAAGGTTGTTGGGATTCCCAAAGCTGCTGCGTGGAGCACTCTGCCCCTGCCTGGCCCTCCATGCTCCGTTCATGGCTGCTGTCCTTCTTCCTGTCAGACCCCAGGGCCCGTGACTGTCGCAGGGCCTTGGAGAATGACAGCCCCCTCGGCCTTTTCCCACTCTCTTTCCCGTTTGGCTTCTTATCTGAGACAATGGAGGGGTTTTATGGGGTTTTTTTTTTAAAGATTTTTATTTTTTTCCTTTTTCTCCCCAAAGCCCCCCGGTACCTAGTTGTATATTCTTCGTTGTGGGTCCTTGTAGTTGTGGCATGTGAGACGCCGCCCCAGCGTGGTCCGATGAGCAGTACCATGTCCGCGCCCAGGACTCGAACCAATGAAACACTGGGCTGCCTGCAGCAGAGTGCGAGAACCCGGCTACGGGGCCAGCCCCTATGGGGGTTTTTTTGATTTGTGAATTTCCTTAAATGAAAAGCCAAACAAAATTGAGCCACATCAAGCAGCATATGAACTGAACCCCGTTATTGAAAAGAATATAATTAAAAGGGAGCATCTCCACATGGTCCAGGTCTGGTGGTTGGTGTTCCCTCCAATGTCAGCCATCACTTTGTGAGAGCTGATTAAGAGAACCATTTAAGGAGAGCCTAGGCTGCACCAGGCACTGTGCTCAGTGCTTCATGTACATTATCTATTTGAACCATTTGAACCAACCCCATGGGGTGGGAGGTATTATGCCTGTTTTATAAGGAGGAAACTAAGGTTCGGAGAGGGGAAGCATGTTGCCCAAAGTCACACAGCCAGAAGTCACTCAGCTGGTAAGTCGCAGAGCCCCGTCTTCCACAGGGGAGGAAATGGAGGCTCAGAGAGACTTGAATCGCTTGGCTAAGGTCCCATGGCTAGGAGGGGCAGGGCTGGGACTCACACCAGGTCCCTTGACTTTGAATCCAGTGCTCTTTGGGGCCTGTTGCCCTATCACCCGCCTGGCCCGGCCTCTCCTGTCCTTCACTCTGGCTCTCCCCACAGTGCATGGGGGCAGCTGCTGCCCTGGGCGCCCCCGTGGGTGGCGTGGAGCTGGACTCACTCATCTCCCAAGTGAAGGACCTGCTGCCCGACCTTGGCGAGGGCTTCATCCTGGCCTGCCTGGAGCACTACAGCTACGACCCGGAGCAGGTGATCAACAACATCCTGGAGGAGCGCCTGGCTCCCGCCCTCAGCCAGCTGGACCGCAGCCTAGACAGGTGGGAGGAGGCTCATGGCGTCCAGCCTGCTCAGGCCCCGGCTGGAGGCACTCTGGGGGCCTTGTCGGGGGCCCTCCTTAGCTCCTCTGCCTCCCACTCTTCCTTCCGTCATGTCTCAGGGCTCAGTTGCTCTCTTCCCCATCGCAGTGTTTCCCAACCGTGTAAACTAATGTCCTCTTTGGGGAAACAAAAACCTTAGCCCCCCCGGGGAGGTTCTCACATGCCCCCTGCAGGGCAGAGAGTGTGCCCAGCTGGACATCCCTGTGTCACCTTGTGGGAAGACCGATGAGAGGCACGGGATGTGACAAAGGGGTTACTGAGCCCTTCAGGGCTCCAGAGTTGCTGGCCAGCCTCTGTCTTTGCCACCTTCCCAGTGGATTCCCGAGGGAGGACAGCCAAAGCTTCTCGCTTCCTCCACACCTGCCCTTTCTGAGTTGGGCCCACAGCTTCCCTGAAAGCCCT
This sequence comes from Equus quagga, assembly GCF_021613505.1. Taxonomy (NCBI): domain Eukaryota; kingdom Metazoa; phylum Chordata; class Mammalia; order Perissodactyla; family Equidae; genus Equus; species Equus quagga. The sequence goes on along the minus strand of NC_060281.1, from coordinate 86,274,712 downwards.
GTGGGGCAGCAGGAAGGAGTGTGTGAATGGGTGTTTCTTCCACGAACAAATGATGTTTGCTGAATGAATGAATCAAGTTAGCTCTGCCTTTGGACACTTTTCCTCAGCCTCTCTGTGCCCATTTTACAGACAAGGGGACTGAGGCACAAAGAGGTGAATGACCTGTGACCGCCTGTCTCATAGGGCTGTTGTGAGCCTTAAATGAGGGAGGAAGAAAACCTGTGTGAACAGCAAACAGGACCGAGGGGGAGCTTCCTTTGAGATGTGCCTGCCTACCCAGGCGAGGGCTGGGTAGGGCAGGGTTTTAGATGGTGTCCAGGTGTGGCTGTTGAAGAGAAGTGGAGAATCTGATGGATCTAAGATGATAGGAAGTGGGGCGCAGGTAGGCGTCCGCTGGCAAGGCCCCCTTAAATTGATTCCTGTGCTGCCCTCCAGACAGGTGAAGCCAGACCCGACGCCCCTGCTGACAGCTCGTCACAACGTCTTCCAGAACGATGAGTTTGACGTGTTTAGCAGGGACTCAGTGGACCTGAGCCGGGTGCACAAGGGCAGGAGGTGAGTGCAGTGGGCTGCGGGGTTCCGGGAACCTTAACCCGAAAGTGCAGAGAGAAACTAAGGTCTCCCTCTCTGTGGAACTGGCCCGAGTTTCAGCGCAGGGCTCCCCTGGCAGCCCGGAACCTGTGTGCTCCCGGCAGGCGGGGACAAGTTCTCCAGTGGTCGTGCTTTAGGCTCTGACTCTGCACAGGGTAGTTTTTATTGAATCCTCCTTGTTGACAGCAGAAGGCCAGAGGGGCCCAAACTGGCTCTTCCCGTCTTCTTATGTCTTTGGATGTGTCCGCCATCGAATCTCTGCCTGGTAGGGTTGGCAGTACTTCCCAGAAGCTGCTCCCTGAACTGATTTTCTCCATTCTGTGACAAACTGAGAAAAGTAAGGCTCTGTACTGAGTGAGCTTTTCAGAAGGTGAACATATTCCATTTTAAGGTCTTTCTACTTATTTTTAGTTTATAGCCTTCCTACTTTTTTGGCATGGCAAGGTCCATTAATAATTTATTCATTCATTCAACAAATATTTGCCAGGTGCTTATGGCATTCTAGGCCCTGGATTTATTAGGTGCTAGGGATGTAGCGGGGAGTGAAACAAACACAGCCTCTGTCCATGTGGAGTTTGCACTAATCAATTAATCAAACAAGCAATGTAAAATTGCAAATGTGATAGATACTACAAGGTGGAAGTGAAGACTTCCAAGCCTCTGGTAGGGACTTCGATCCAGGCAGGAAGGCTCCTCTGAGAAAATGACATGGGACTAAGAGTGGAAGGATGAGGAAGGGTCAGTTCTGCAAAGGGGAGAAGGAGTTGCTTTCCAAGCGGAGTGAACATCAGGGGCAGTGGCCCCAAGGCCGTGGGGAGCATGGCGAGGGTCCTATGAGCCAATACATTTTATATTTTGGAAAGATACCTGGCTTTGGAATGGAGACCCATTGGAGGGGCCAAGAGTCAGCAGCAATGGTAGAGAGTATGACAGAGAGAATGACAAAATAAGACATTGACAGCACTATGCTAGTAACCCAGAGTTCTCCTAAATGTTGTTGGTTCATGGAATCCGGAAATCTGGGAACTGCTGGACCAGTACAGCCTGCCCTTTCCCCTGTCATATAGATGGAGATGGTGAGGTTCAGAGAGGGGAGGGGACCTGCCGCATTCTTGTGATAGGAGCCCCAGTGGCAGAAGTGCCAGCTGCTGCTCAGTGAGGGCTCCGTGCTGTTCCCCCTCCCCAGGGCTATCCACTTCTGGAAGCTTGGCTGGCTGAGGGCTTGGGGAGTGAGCGCAGGACAGCTATAAAGCCATCTGGCTGGCTGGACAGGAAGCAATTGCAAACTGCTTAGTCACATACATTGCAACATCCCCAGATCCTGGGCCAGAGATGTTATCCTGTATCTGTGGCCACTGTTCCAGGCCAGAATGACCCTCTGCAGCTCCTGCTGTGGGGAGAGGGGCAAACCAGGAAGGCTGTTCCCCTGCTGAGAGGGCCCTCCAGGCTGCCAGGCAGAGAGACAGGATGGCAGATGTTTACTGAACTCATTGTGCTGGGTAGCCCAGGGGCTGGGGATTGCAAAGAGGCAAAGCGTCCGTTCATGTGTTCATTGTTTATTTATTCATTCAGCAAATATTTATTAAGCGATTTACTAGCACCAGATTCTATGCTTGACACCAGGGAGACAAGGTGAGCAGGGCTCCCAGGCCTTGCCCTCAAATGGCACAGAGACCAAGGGAAAGACTTAGACCATTAAACAAGCAGCAAGAGGGTGGGATGGGGCACACCGGGGCCTCAGCACAAGGCAGAGCACGCTTTAGTTAAAATGCGTGTGTGTTGTTAAATCAGATAGGATGCACTCGGTGGCTCAAGTAATAAGGAAATCTGTTCCCTTGCACGGTGTGGAGTTGTGAGGTAGGGAGGTCTAGGCTTGGTTAACCGGTGGTGCAGCCACGTCATCAAGGATGCATCTTTTCCATCTCTTGGCACTGGTTCCCTGGAGGCCACTGGGTGGCTGCAGCTATTTCAGCTGTGACCTCAGAAATGACAGTGCCCAGAGGAAGTCTGGACCAGGTCTTCCTGTAGATCTCTTAGGGACCGGAAAACCTTTCCCAGAAGTCTCCAGACTCCCCTCACATCTCAGTGGAGAACTGGTCACAGGGCCGAGGTCCAGGGCTCCAGGAGAAGGGGAAGGGTGGAAAGACCCGAACAACATGAGGGTTTGTTCCGAGTGCAGGTGAGGTGGAGGGTAGACACCAAGCACACGTGCTACAGGTGCAGCCGTCCTCCCTCAGCTGTGCAGGATGCCTTCTAAGACTCCCAGGCGAGGCCTGAAACTCGGATAGTACCAAAGCCCGTAGCTACTATGGTTTTTCCTATACATACATACCTATGATAAAGTTTAATTTATAAATTAGGCACAGTAAGAGATTAACAACTATAGCTAATGATAAAATAGGACAATTATAACAATAAACTGTAATAAAAGTTACTGTAGATCTTGGCAACCTCAGCATAAGATGTTTTTCTTTCCTTATTAAGTCAAGAACTTTCACCTTTTCAATTAAAGGAAGCACTTCACAGCTTCTCTTTGGCGTATCCGAATTGCCAGCATCACTGTTCTTGCACTTTGGGGCCATTATGAAGTAAAATAAGGGTGACTTGGACACAAGCACTGCGACACCGTGACAGTTGATCTGATAACCGAGATGACTACTAAGTGACTAATGGGCTGGAAGCGTATACAGAGTGGATATGTGAGACAAAGGGATGATTCACATCCAGGGCAGGACAGAGCAGGATGGCAAGAGATCTCATCACATTTAATTTAAAATTTATGAATTGTTTATTTCTTTAATTTTCCATTTAATATTTTCCAACTGCGGTTGGCCATGGGTATGTGAAACCGCAGATAAGGGGGAGTGCTGTGTAACATAGCTAAGCGAAGGAGGCAGTGTGTATAACGTGGGGTCGCCTAACTCCTTTGGACTGAACAGTGGTGCTCTGGAAGATAGGAAGTGTTCTCCTTCAGAAAAAGTTCTATCACCAAAAATGTCTGTGCACTCTGTCTGCCTCTTGGAGAGTCACAGAGCACATTAGCACATTAAAGGCTCTGACAAGTCCTGCTGTAAAAGAAATAGGATTCACTTTGTTGAGCCCAGCAGGTGCCAGGTCCACTTCTACTGATCATCTTATTTCATCCTCACATCATCCCTGGGAGGCAGAACTAAGACTTGGCAAAGGTAAGGGACTTGCCTGTGGTCACACAGCTCAGGAGGTAGCTGAGCAGACTTGAATCGGGAGACCTGTGTTCTGGCCCTGGATCTGCTGGTAGCTCTGTGACCTTGGGAAGTTGCTTTGCCTCTCTGGATTGTCTGATTCCTCACCTGGAAAAGGAAGGGCTTATTGCCTCTGCAGGCCCTTTAGAAGTTCAAAGGTGGATGTCACCCCCCTAAGGGCCAGTTTGAGTTGAGCTTTGAAGGGTAGGCTGGAGGAATAGAGGGGAAAAGGAGCCAAGCTTCAGGAGAGCCCGAGTGTTCTCTGGGCTCTCTGCTGTCTTGTAGAAGGCCCAGGAAGCAACCTGCTCTACAGATAGTCTCCGAAGCCACTGCTGCTGTGTTTCCAGACTCGGTTGAAGTTCTGGCCCTCAGATGGATCTTTTCCCGGCTAGTTTTTCCCCTGATTTTCTTTTCCTTCCTGCCTCCAAAAGAGGTCAGGGGGCCAAAGCCCAGGTGCCCAGGGGTGTCCAGGCACCAGGTTCCACTGTTCCTACCTGTGTCCTTTCCCAGGGCCCACCTGGAGTGGGCAGAGTTTGCCATCCTTCTCTGTCTGGCCCTGCCAGGGAGCCACATAACCAGAGGCCACATAGTGCAAGAGAACAGCCCTGCTGCCCAGAACTGGGGACAGGGTGGACCAGGAGTCATGAGATGTGGCAGAAAAGACCAGTGACACCTCTCATTAATCCTGGGTCCCCTAGCCCAGCGCAGGTCCTGGCACCTAGCAGGCCCTCAGGAAATGTGTGTTGAATGAATGGGTGTGCTCCTACCAGTGGTACGAACCACCTGACAAGCTTGGGCCCCTTTCATTTCCTGTCTGCCTCTTTCCTCTCCAGCCAGCAACTTGGTAAAAAAGCCAGGTAAGGGCCGAGGCTGTGGTCACAGGCCCCTTTTCTGGTGAGATGTGAAACATTCCTGTGGACCGAGATTTTTCCCTGATCCAGATCAAACACCCCCCTCCACCACAGAACCTCCATTGCCGCTTCTCCCCCGCAGACCCCCCACCAGACCCCCTGCACCAGCGTTCGTTTCTCCTTCTTCTGTGTTTCCAGGGTGCGCTTGCCTCTGTTTAGCATATTTCACATTGGCTGCCATGTTCCCTGAGAGCAGATCCATATCTTACTCTTTCCTGAATCTCTCCCCAACTCAGCCTTAGTACCCTGCCTGGCACATAGTAGGCCCTAAATAAAACTGTTGAATGAAGCCAAATCCTAACCTCCCACGCTGGGGCTGCAGTCCTGACCTGTCCCAGGCAGGCTCACAGGCAGACAGCCCGACAGACTTGGGCGCCTGCCCCTCCCTGCACCAAAAGCCAGTTAATAGAAGATTTTTATGGAAGCTGCGTAGGGCTTTGTATCTCTTCTTTTTTTTTTTTTTTTTTTGTCCTCCCCTTGATACATTCCAGAGACCCGATTTCACAGCTAAGCTGGATTTTCTTGCCTGGCATCTCATATTGATTTTCCCCTGCAGGCCTAGAAACTACATTCCACAGGCCTGTCTGTGTGTCTGACAAACCAGGTTTTTCTACAGATTTGCAAAGCCGCGAGTCAAGAGGCCTGAGTCCCCAGCACGCCTGTGCTACAGCTCACTGTGACCCCAGGCACGTCCCTCCCCTTCCACTGCACCCGAGTTTCCTCACCTGTAGTTTGACAGGAGTTGAACTTCCAGACTTTTCCTTCCAATGCAATCTGATGTGGAAGATTAAACTGCCAAACCGATAGAAGGCCGGTGTGGTAAAGCGTGGGTGGGAGGAAGAGGCCATGACCCCTCCTCACTCCTCACACCCCAGAGGGCCCCTAGGGCTCCCCTGAGCTCTGTAAGAAAGCCACATGTAGCCTCGCTCTTTCTTAAATTTTGTTTTTTTTTAAAAGATTTAGGGGCCTGACCCCTAGCCGAGTGGTTAAGTTCGTGCGCTCCATTTCAGTGGCCCAGGGTTTCGCTGGTTCGGATCCTGGGTGTGGACATGGCACCGCTCATCAGGCCATGCTGAGGCAGTGTCCCACATGACACAACCAGAAGGACCTACAACTAGAATATACACCTTGTACTGGGGGGGCTTTGGGGAGAAGAAGAAGAAAAACAGATTGGCAACAGATGTTAGCTCAGGGCCAATCTTTAAAAATAAATAAATAAATAAATAAATAGTTTAAATAGCCTCAGGCCCCTTGTGGGATTAAGCATTGTCATTTGATGGGGGCTTACCAGCCCTGTCTCTGTGCATTTACATACATAGGTATATATGTGCCCACAGGAACAGGGGGTTGGTCTTGTTTGCTTTCTGCTTTTTATACAGATGGGATCATACTGTCTGTGTTTTTCTGTAGCTTGCTTTTTTCCTCTGGAATAAGTCTTAGAATTCTTTCTCCGTCAGCACAAGGAGATCGCCATCGTTCTTGAGAACTGCCGCCCAGCATTCTGTAATACAGATGTGGCGCAGGTCATTTGGCCATTTCACTCATGATGGACATTAATTGCTTCCCGTTTTTCACTGTCACAAGCAATGCTGAAAAGCCAGTCCCCGATCAGACTTCTTGGTGCACACGGCCAATGTTTCTCTAGGATGGATACCTCGAGGAGTATTTCCTGGCTGAAGGGTGAGCACATTTTGTGTTCCAACAGCTGCTCCTGGGAGGCCTTCCAGAGTGGCTGGACCCAGTCACCTGGGCACCAGCAGCAGTGAGAGTCCCACCCTCCCACCACCCCCAGCGCTTGAGATCAGTGTCTCAGTTTCTGGCAGCCTGAGGAGTGAAGTGAGCCCGTGCTCTCTCTAGACCCTCGCACTCTGCAGCCTTCAAATCCTGACGGTTTCCTTCCTCTCTCCTCGCTGTTCCCTCGATGCCAGGAAGGAGGGGAGCACGCGGAGCCTGCTGAATGACAAGCGGGAGGTGGCGGCACAGCGGCGACGCTATGAGCAGTACAGCGTGGTGGTGGAGGAGGTAGGCGGCCTCCCGGGGCCACAGGGCCCCGACTGGGTGGGGGAGACTGGCCAGCCCCTGGGCCCCTCTGGCCCACACCTCTGTTGTTGCAGGTGCCACTGCAGCCAGGTGAGGGCATGCCCTACCACGGTGACGACTACGAGGATGAGTACGATGACACTTATGATGGCAACCAGGTGGGCGCCAACGATGCCGACTCAGATGATGAGCTCATCAGCCGCAGGTGAGGCTGTAGGGTGGGCGGAGGGTAGAATTCTGGAGGCAGAGCCCCATGGGGCTCTCCCGTAGCCTCTTTAATACAGTTGGGGCAGCTAAGACCCTCTTCACGTGAGCGAGTCAGTGGCAGAACCAGTGCCCAAACCCAGGCCTCCTGACTCCTAGTCCAGTGCTCCCTCCATCCCCGGGCACCCCCTTGGCCAGTTGGTCCAACCTGCTCTGAGTGGAGCAGTATTTATTTGGTTTCATGCAGTGGTTTTACATTTTTCTTCTTAATTACAGAAAACTTTTACTAGTGGAATCTTATAGAGATTGCCCAGTGCAGATAAAAGCAGAGCTGCCCTGGCCAGAGAGGACTGGAGACCCCTCACAGCCCAAGCTCAGCTCCTCTAGGCCCCCACGTCAGACACTGGTACCCTGAAGGAGTCTAGGGCCTGGAGCAAAGCTGGCTTGAAAAGCACTTTGGTTTTCCCAGCCTCCTGACCCGTGCCTGTCCTGGCGGCCCCCTCTCACCCAGCCCGATTCCTTCCTCCCCGAGGCTCGAGGCTCGCTCGCCAGGTTTAACCAGTCTTTGATCTCACTTTCTCTCTAAACCCTCAGGCCCTTCACCATCCCTCAGGTACTGAGAACCAAAGTGCCCAGAGAAGGGCAGGAGGAGGACGACGATGAGGAGGAGGAGGTGGCTGAGGACGAGGCCCCCAAGGTACCTCCTTGGCAGGTGGCAGATGAAGGGGAGGGAACAGTTCTGAAGGATGAATGAAGAGCACTGCGCCCCCCCCTTCCCTGCGGCAGCCGCAGCATCTCTGCCTGGGAGAAGAGGGGTCCCTTTGAGCCCAGGCTGTCTGCTTGGAGAGCTGCTGGCTGAGAACTCGCCTCCAACGGCCCAGTGAGGCCCAGGGGATGGACTAGCGGCTGGGCCTCTGAGCTGCTGGTTCATTAGGCCCAGGAACCTGGGGGCCAGGAGAGGGCGAGCTGTCAGCCGCCGTGCCCAGGAAGGCAGTTCTTAAAATCAGAGAGGCTTTGGAGCCCAAGGGCCCTTGGAGGTCATCCGGGCTGGTGGGTTTGAAAATTCTATTTTTTAGCAGCTCAACTTCTTCTTCAAATGAAACCTTCCCTAGACCCTCATATAAAACAGATGAAAGCGGTGCTGCTTGGGTTGAATGGGCAGCAGCTGGAACCCCTGCATCCCCTCATCCCCTCCCACCAGGGTCACAAATTCAGATGTGTCCGGGGCCGGGCCGCCTGTGGAAATGAGCATCGGGGCGGATGGAGACAGTGCCTGGTGGTGTGGAGCACGTAGGCGCTGCCCGAGGGGCCCTCTGCACAAGCTACCCGCAGCTTCCAGGCATTTCCCTCCTTCCAGGCAACGGGTCGGCCCAGATTTTCATGTAAAATCTTCCAGTTTTCAAAGGTTACTAATTCCTCCTGTTTTGTTTTTGTTTTTTTACACAGTACGGGCCGCCACAGCCTGTCTGTGGGCCTTAGGTCACAGTTTTCCCCCTGCTAGTCCAGTCTCCTCTCACTCCTGGTGCAGGAAACACTCTTTGGGAGTGGGCGCGCTCCCACCGCATGTTGCCGTGGCACCCGCCGGAGGCCAGGGCGGCTCCCGAGGCAGCTCCCTTGGCTCTCAAGGCCCGATGTGGTCTCTCATGGCAGCCCTTCTGGCCTTCCCCCCCAGTGCTCCATTTGTCACCATTGTGCTCCAGCTGTGGCCGCCCGCCCCACCATGCCTGTCCAGGAGGCCTCAGTCCCTTCAGCCGTGTCCCCCTCAGGGAACTGGGAGGGACAGAGGACGGAGGCTTCTAGTGGAAACCTTGGACCATAGCAAGCCTGGCTCCGTTCTGGGGCATCACCCTGCCCTGCTGTGGCTTCCCCCCACTCCTGACATGGAGGCATCACCGAGATTCAGTCAGGCATAGCCTCACCACAGCTTAGGGAAATGGGGCGGCTCCTGATTCTTTTCTCCCCTCCCCTCCACAGCCTGACCATTTTGTGCAGGACCCTGCGGTGCTGCGGGAGAAAGCAGAAGCCAGGCGCATGGCCTTCCTCGCCAGGAAGGGGTGAGCATTTAAGGAGCTGTTTCTGGTGGGAGGGAGCCCATGTGGGCAAGGCCCAGCCAACCATCCAGCAAGCCCACACATAAACCCCAAGTGCTTTATGTGTATTAATGTAGCTCTTACAACAACCATATGAAATAGCTACGATTAGCATTATCCTCGTATTACAGAGGAGGAGACTGAGGCCCAGTGACGTTAAGTAACCTGCCAAAGGTCACACAGCTAGTAAGTGGTGGAGCAAAGATTGGGCTCAAATGGCCCTGTTCTTGTAACTATTGTCACCACACTTATAACCATTACTTGATAGACACTGCAAAGAGTTTATCACCCAGTGTGGGAGCCCGACGTGTCCAGGGCTAGCTTGGGTCAGGCAGAGTGTAAAATGTGGGAAAGCCAAAACAAATAGACAGATACACATCCTTTATGGTTGACAGAGCCTTGGTAGGGATGTGGACACTGGAGCTGGACCTTTAAAGGTAGACAGGGTACAAAGGAGTTTGTCATGTGAGGACAGAAAGGCAAAGCCCAGGTGTGGTTAGGGAGAGGGGTTTTTGGAGGGGAGCTGGGAACGAGTAACCACAGCCTCCTCAATTTCATCCCCCTTGTCTTCCCAGTGAGGAAATAGTCCAGAGGGCCAAAGACCTGCCTAAGGCTCCCCCTCCGCTAAAGGCCAGGCCAGTGGTGGAAGCCCAGTCCCCTGTCCTGGCCCTGGGACTCCCATAGCACTGCCCACTGGGTACAGGAGGTCTCACCAAGGAGGGAAGACATTTGGATCTCATTCTGAAGGCAAGGGGGAGCCACAGAAGGTTGTGGATCAGAGAGCAGAGCAACTCTGTCTTCTCATCCATCCCAACTTCCTGAGCACAGAGCCCTGGGCAAACCCAGCAGTTGAGATGGTCTGAAAAGGTCCTAGGCTATGGCTGTGAGCACACTTGGCCTTTGGAGACCAGCAAGCAAGGTCCTGGGGGGTAGAAGAAGAGTATTATCTTGTCTGTAGCACATGGCTCTGGATGGAGAAGGGAGGGACCCTCCCCCCACAAGCCCTCTTCCTCCTCTCCTTGTTGATAGCTGCTGGTCCTCCCCCACAGCTTAGCCAGGGCCCATCTGGAGGCAAGACTCAGAGAATAGAAAGCAGCAGGCACGAGGCTGGCTGGAGCCCCATAGCCCGGCCCCTGCCAGGCTCCATTTCTCCTCTTACCAAAAGTTAGGACATGGTTGTCCCGGCCCAAGCTGTGTGTCCTTTCCCAGGGACCTCTGAGGAAGGCTGTGGGCTCTTCCCATCAGAGCCTCTTCCAGCTGATGGGTTCTCCTGCGGGTGGGTTGTTCCTCCCTCAGGTACCGGCATGACAGCTCGACAGCAGTGGCTGGCAGCCCCCGGGGCCATGGGCAGAGCCGTGAGACAACCCAGGAACGCAGGAAGAAGGAAGCCAACAAGGCGACACGAGCCAACCACAACCGGAGAACCATGGCTGACCGCAAGAGAAGCAAAGGCATGATTCCATCCTGAAGCCGCTGCGCCGGGGCCAGTGGGGCAGCAGAGCACCAGGCCGCCGGCCACATTACCATGGCTTAGGGCCTCCTCACCACTTGGCCCTCTGCTGGGGCCCCAAGTTCAACTCCATCCCTCAACAGCCTCAGCTTTGCAGCCCCTGAGGAGGCCGCCTCGTCATCCACCAGCCAGCCGCGAGCGCCTTCTTGTAGAACACACAGTGCCTTATCCCACAGCGGAGGAACCTGGGCCCAGTGAGCAGGTGAAAGATGGGGACGGAGAGCCCAAGGCCGGCCCCCCAAACCTCACACAGCGAGACACCGCTTCCCTTTTTCCCTGGACGGCAGGAAACCTGTGTATTCAAAAGCAAAAGACAAAAAAAGGCCTGCGAATAAAGTTTTTGACCCTTTGAAGCAGTGATCCATGAGGTGCCCATGACCCACTCTCCCTGTGTCCCATTCTTCAGCGACAGCCGCTGTCTGGAGAGGAAGAGGGCAGGATGATCACCGTGCTCTTTTCATCGACTTCTCATGCTTGCGTCTCATTCTAACCCCTCCTGATGTGGCTCTGCCTTGCTGTGTGGCCCTGAGAACATTACTCCCTTCTCTGAGCCTCCGGTCCCTGCCTGTAGAGGAAAGGGCTCAGGGCGTGAGGCCCTACGGTCCTTTCCCTTTTCTCATTCAGTCCCCGCAGCCTCCATCCTAGGAGGTAGGTACTGCTTTCAGCCCCATAGTACAGATGAGGAAGGTGAGGCACTGAGAGCTGACGGTACCTCTCCAAGCCACAGCTGGGAAGTGGGTGAACAGGGTCTGTCAGTCTGACCCCTGGCTTTTATAGGGTCCTAGCCCCACTAAGTGGTGTCATCTCCATCTCATAGCTGGCCCGAGGAACTTGGCCATCCGCAGAGCCAGTACCAGAACTCACTGCCTCCTGGTTACGCAGTCACTCTGTTAAATCCACAAAAATCGAGGGCTCGGAGACTGGAAGAAACAAGTGAGGATGGCACTGCCAAGTCCTGTTGAAGCAAGTGGGCCTAGTTCCTCCAGGCCCCTGCCCAGGCATGGCCAACCGGCTCCAGGCACGGCAGCAGCTGCCAGGCGTCCCAATGCCTGGGATGAGAGGAAGTGAGGAATTCCTGGGGGACTCCCCCCAGAACGTGGCTGCTCCATGGCAGACCAACAGTGGAGTGTTTGCTGGCCTGGCCTGGAGTCCATCAGAGGAAGCCGGGGCCCCTGCCCAGCTGGACCTTGACAAATCACCCTAGATGCTAGTGCAGTTTATTTGCACGTGGTTAGGAGGAGCATCTGAAGCAGCCAGGCAGACAGGCACTTGATGAATTAGTTTTGTTAGGTCAGCCAGCACAAGTGAAAATCAATAGCAATTCCTCTGTGTCGCGCCAGTTCTCATGGTTCGTTGAGATGCAGAGCAGACACGGGGGCACTGTCCTCCCCTCGCACTGCCGAATTAGCTGAGATCAGGCCTGGGGTCAGCCATCCTGACAGGTGGCAGGAAGACTCTGTTTCCTCCCAGAGGCATTAGCCAAGGGCCCCTCTCCCTCGCGAGCTCCTCAGACTCAGCTCTTGGCCCTGGAGTGCAGCGAGGTGGTGTCAGGGAGCTCCTGGCTTACCTGCCTTACCCATTGCTGTTCCTACAGCCCCTCTCACCTTTACTCTGTCCTCCACCCCTCCTTCCACCTAGAGTGCTGGTCAGGCCTCACATGAGCATCCTGGTTGAAAGGATTGGAGGAGCCAGGCGATTTTTCAAGTTTTCCAGAATGTAGTGCCAGGTCAAACTTAGTCTCCCTCGAGGAACTGTGTATTTCTCCTTTCAGATCTTGAGAGCACCCTTTCAGGAGTGCTTTGAAAACAGCTCAGGGGTCATCTGGAATGGTACTGGTAGGCACACCCCTTCACCTCTTGGGGCCTCAGTTTTTCCATAGGTAAAGTGGGTACACTGGACCAGATGAATGGGTTTCCACTTGGTACCAATTAAATCCACGGAGGAGGCCTCAAGGTTTAAGATGGGCAATGGCAGAAATGTTATAAGTGAAGTCGGAGGGGGGCCCTGAACCCTGCCCACTTGGTCGCTGGGCCCCACCACCCCCACTGCTATTCCTAAGCTGGAATTTTCTAAGTGCCTTCTCTGTACCCTCACAGAGAACATGACGATCACAGGCATTTCCCAGGAAGCTTTGAGACGGTGTGCCTCTGAGAAGACTTAAGACTTGAGTGTCTTTGTTTCTAGTCCGTGAGTGGCAAGGATGGTGGACGTGTTTGTCTGAACGATGCCTCTGTGCCTCTGTGAGGTGGGTGGGGCAGAGCCTGTCATTGTTTATAAAAGGGGACCCGGGGGCCCAGGGAGGGCAAGGAACTTGCCCAAAGCCTGTGGCAACTTAGCAGCAGAGCCTGGATGCAGATCCTTTCTGAGTGCCCCCCTTAGACAGCCACGTGCAGTCTGGAAGAGCAAAAGATCAGTGAGACCTGCCTGTCCCTGCCACACCAGGAGCCTGGGGAGAAACAACAACAACAAAGTAAACCCGCCAAAAATGCAAGGGGGTGTTGTGGAGCCCCCCCTTTAAATGATGTCAATGAAGACTTGCTAGCAACATAGGAAACTAAATATTCAAGAATAATTTTTTTTTAAAAAAAAGAATAAATTTGAAAGAATACATGATGATAATGTACCATGATTGTGAAAATGTTAAAAAAAAAATTTTACATACAGACCAAATCTGGAAGGGAATGCACATAAGTGAAAATGATGGTGAGACTGTGATGATTTATAATGAGAATAAAAGCACTGACCATGGCCAGAGTTTCTGCTGGGCTCTTTCCTCCCATTATCTTGTTTCATCCTCACAAGGTAAGTACGGATGAGAAAACGAAAGTACAGAGAGGGTACCTGCCCAAGGTCGTACATTTATCAAGTGACCAGGAGGGGAATTCAGTCCCAGGATTGTCTCCTAAAGCCCATGGTGTTCTTCACCCCAAAACCAACTGCCATTCCTCCTTTCCCCCATGTGCACATCCTTGTTACTACTGTCCTTAAAAAGAAGCAAGAAAATACAAGTGAAAGAGCTGTAGAACAAGAGGATGGAAAATCCCATTTCTTCAGGCCGGGCTGATAGGACTCCAATTACATGTATGTTAGACCATTTGGTATTGTTCCATAGATCTTAGATGCTCTGTTCCATTTTTTCACTTTCCATTTTCAAGTTCATTTATCCTTTCCTCTGTGTATTCAGTCTGCCGTTAAGCCCATTGAACAATTCATTTTTGTGTCCACTCCCTCTGCAGGGGATGCAGAGAAAAGGCTGAGGGTAGAGAATACTCACTTGAGATGGGGACAGCAGAGCCTGGGGACCACTGAGGCCTGGGAGGAGGCCAAGAGGCTGGGAAAGTCAAAGGGTCCAGGGTGAATGTGGAAGAGGGAGAGAGGGAGTGAGCCCCCGAGTTAGGGCCACAGGCCAGGCTATGGCTTACACAGTTGTCCAGAGCAGCAGCTCTCAGTGTTTGCTGCCTGCCCTTAGGGCTTGGGGCATGGATGGTCAGCTCGGCTGGGAGGACAAGTGCATCCACTCAGTGTACATTTACCAAGATCTCCTAGGTGCCAGGCACTGTACCATGCATGTACGAGGAAGACCCGGGCCCCGGCCTCATGGAGTTCACAGTCCAAGGGGGATCTGGATGGTAAGACATTTTGGAAAAATGATTAGTAACAGTTGTGCTAAGTCCTAATAAATAAACACATGAAGAAATGAGTAGGCAAGGTCAACAGAAAGAGGCCGAGAGCAGACACTTTCTGGAAGCGGAGGGTGGTGGTCGCAGCATCAGGCAGCCACTGAGAGGTCAAGTGGGCCAAGGCGGTGGGGCTCATGGGGGCTCTGCCCCAGCTCTGCCAGGAGGCGGTGGGGAGGCAGCCAGTGGGAAGAATGGAAGATGAGGAAGAGAAGGCGGGAGGGGAGGCCTGTCTTGAAAGGAACTTGGCATCAAAGAAGAGGAAGAGGGGGCTCAGAGGCGAGGAGGGAGTGTTAGAACCCGGATCTTGTCTGTGGGATGCCCAGAAGGAGCCAGGGGGGCGCCAGAGAACCCACCTGGGGGAAGGTAGTCCACAGTGAGGCGAGGGGTGGGGCCATGGCCCCTGCAGGGCTCCCAGATGAGGGGCAGCCTCGCCTCAGGTCTCAGCTAGATCTCCAGTGGGCGCCGGGGCAGCACGGTGGGGCCTGACTGTGGCCAGAGGCTGTCGTTGCAGTTCTACAGCCTGAACCAAGGTAAAGCATTCAGTCTAAAGGCTACCGTCTTCCGTCCGCTGTGATGTGTGGTCGGGGGTAGGGGTGTCTTAAACGGAGCGTGAAATTCTGACTTCACATCATACTGGAAATTCTCTTCCAAGAATCCATAATCATCAAGAGAATTTTACACAGACTGGCAGAACCCAGAGAGCCTGGAAGGGCATTTAAGCCAGAGGTTCTCAACCTCTTTAAACCCCCAACCCGCCCCAATCTCAGGCCCTGGGGTTTGAGATACCCCCTCCTCCCCTGGGGGTGGGGAGGTTTCCCTGCTTAGACTCCACGGGCTCCTGGGGGTCTCCCAGCCATGGAGGTTGTGTCGAGCTGTACTTGCTGCGGTCTGAATTACAGAAACAACGGGTACTTGATTCTGCTTTTCCAAATATGAAATTATGACATTGAATATGCTTTTTCTGGCTGTGTGACCCACCCTCAGCACTCTGACGTGTCCCTTAAGTGCTCTGCCAGCACAAGCGGTAATTATGGTTTTCTCCTCCTTAAAGTGCTTTTAACAGAAGAGCCTGGTAGAAAAGGAGGTCCCGGTGGGATGAGGACCAATCATTCCTGTACATTTAGGGATTTTATTTGCAGAGTTTACACGCAGGCTCCCACCCTATCTCCCATATTATGGTCTGATCTACTTAGCATTCTTTCATGGGCCATTCCCAGGCCTCAAGTGTGTGTCCTTTTAATTGTTAATTTGTTCATAAAGGTGGCCTGGGGTGGTGAAAAGAGCACTAGATTAAGAGTCAAGAGGCTGGGATCTGGGCCCTAAAGTTCAATAAGCTGTGAGACCTTGGGTCAGTCACTTGACCTCTCTGGGCCTCAGTTTCTTCTTGTGAGAAATGGGGATGATCATTCTCCCAGCCCTCTTGCCTCATGGGTGTGGGTAATTGTGAGGGTCTGATGAGACCACAACGGGGGGGAACACTGTGAAAGCAGTAGACCCTGTTCAAATGGGAAAGGAGAAAACTGTCATGGGCAGCCCTGTCTACTCTGCATTTGGGGCAGGTTCCCCCTCTCCCCTCTTTTAATCATTCTGCTGGAAACCTCTCTGCACAAATCACCTCTTATTTCCAGGAGGCCCTTTTCCAAACGTGGATGCTGGGGTCCCAGGGCCACAAATAGTTTTAGAGCTGCCTCTATTGGGATTTTTCCTGATAGTTCTCACCAGAAGGACAGAATTGGGGGACGGCTTGAACTCCAAGGCTGTTGCCTCCATGGGCAAGTTCTGTCCTGAAGCAGCCTCCCCAGAGGGTCCCGTCTCTGGGGAAGCCTGGGAACTGTCGCCCTGAGACCTCTTGGACAGGAGTTTGTTTAGAAGAAGGTGAGGCTGCTGCCCCCCTTTCTCCGACAGGCTCACCAGGTCCCACGTGACAGATCCAATAGGCAGCGCCCAGCCCCCAGGTCCAGCTGGCCTCTGTCACAGGGAAGGGGCAACAGATGAGGACCAGCGGGGTGACCTGCCAGAGGGCATGCATGTGGCCTGTCACACCTGGAAAACCAGACTGCCCGGCTGAGGAGGGGTCCGCACAGACAGGCATCGGTTCCTTCTCCAGAGTGTTAACTCAGAGTAACAGGCGATGGCCGGGCCAGACCTTTGCCTTGGGGATCAGGGTCCTCAAATGGCCAGTGGTCTGTTTTGCTTTTGCCATTCAGAGCAGGGCTAGACTCCGCCTCAGCCCCTCCCTGGCTCTGTGACTCTGAGCAAGGTGGCCTCACCTCTCTGAGCCACAGTTGTCTTTGTAAACTGGAGGTGTCTGCAGGGTGTCTGGGATAAGGCGTGTGTGGTCCCGGCCCACCGTGAGGCCAGTGAACTCGTAGGGTGCTGCCCTGTCACAGGGACCCAGGCAAGGGGTGGAGGACGCCTCCTGCCAGTGCTCTAGCCGGCTTTCTGTGGACCCCACCTCTCACCCCCTCAGCACAGCTGCCCTGACTCCTCTGGGCTCAGGATGGCCTGGACACACAGGAGCCTGACGCAGAAGACAGGCACAATCCAGCCCAGTAAGTATGTGATGGGTGCCCTGGGAGCCCAGAGGAGGGCCCTGTTCAGCCTTGTGGGACTGGAAATTATCTCGGTGAATCCTTGAAGCAAAGACAAGTGATAGGCATGATGATAAGCCTCATTCAGAGGTTCAGTGGTGGCCGAGAAGTGGCCAAGTCAAGATTCAAACCCAGGTTTGCGGGTCTCCAAAGTTCATGCTCTCACCCCATCGGCTTTCCTGCCTTCCTACAGCTTGGCACTTAAACCAGAACCCACAATACTCTACATGTGGTTGGCTCAGCATGGAAAAGAGGGCCTATCACCTCCCTTATTCCAAACACCATGCTTCTATAGATACAACCTATAATCAAGTCATTCCATTGGCAGAGGGACGGGGAAAGGAGAGGAGAGTATGAAGCTGGGCAGGACCTATTTTCCAAGTCTCCATTTTGCCATAGTCTCCCCTGTCTGCCAGTGGAAGGAAGGGATGCCCCTTGGAGGGCCCAGTTTGAAGGAGGTGTTCCACTAGGAAAGCTTAGTGCAATTCCATCAGGGAGAATTGCAGTCCCAGGGCAGGAAGTGGCCTCTGTGTTGGAAGCCTGTACAGGAGGCAGACAGAAAGTCTGCTCAGACATTGGGAAGGGAGGAAGATGGACGGAAGCGGAGAGGACTGACTGACTCCCTTACTTGGTGAAAGGTGTGGGGAAGAGATAAGGGCTGCGGAGGAAGACACGAGGCTGCCGGGGTTTAAGACAGTATTAGAGACGGGAAGAAGAGATTGACGAGCGACACAAAGGGGAACACAAGAAAGTGATCTGGTCTCAGAGGGATGGAAAGGATGTCAGGAACAAGCAGCTGGCATGGGGGGCGGGGCACTTGGCTGATTCAGCTGCGCGGCCATCCCCAGAGCTCAGCCTGCATTTTGTGGATCGAATATGCTAATTAGGCGCCGGTCCCTGAAGACTGAGCAGGGAGCCCCCGTTCATTCACTCGCTGGATCAACATAACAAAACCACCCCTAATAGGCCTGTGCTAAGCACATCGCAAGCATTTGATCACGTATCTTCCCAGACACCCTGTGAAGTATTTACTTGAGGAAACCGGGGCTCACAGAGGGGAAGCCACCGGCCCAAGCTCACCCCGCTGGAGAGGAGCAGAGCTAGATTTCCAACTCAGGCCTAATCCATGTCTATGCACAAGATGGGAGAGCAAAGGGACCCACTGCAAAGGAGGTCTGTAAAGTGAGGTTTGAGGTAGTGGGGATCTTAAATGTCAGCCTAAGGAATTTGAACTTGATCGTGCAGGTACCAGAGAGCCATTGAAGGTGGTTGAGCAGGGGGGGTTGATCTGGCAGGCTTACAAGAGTTCAGTGGAGGGGCTGGCCTGCCAGCATAGTGGTTAAGTTCATGCCTCCGCTTTGGCCATCTGCTTGGGGTTCCCGGGTTCAGATCGAGGGTATGGACCTACACACTGCTCATCAAGCCATGCTGTGGAAGCATCCCACATACAAAATAGAGGAAGATTGGCACAGATGTTAGCTCAGGGCCAATCTGCCTCAGCAAGAAAATAAATAAAGAAAAAAGAAAAAAGAATGCAGTGGAGAGACAGGGTCCAGAGCAGTTGAGGAAGGTTCTGTGTGAGAATTTTGAAGGGAGGATAAGCCAGGAGCAGCAGGAAGGCCATCAGCACCCCTCTACTCACAGACTGTCAGCTGAGCAGCTCCCAGCCAACACGTCCTCTGCATTCCATCATCGCCTTGTCCTTGATGCCGGCTGGAGTCTGCCCTTGGCATTCAGTCTGTGTATGAATCCAAGCATATCAGGCCAAGGCCCCAAAGAAAAGAGAAACATGGTTTTTACACCACATGGAGCAGTGGATGTGAGCCTAGCCTCTGGCATCACTGTCCTGTGTTTGAACTTCTGCTCCATTCTCACTAGCTGTGTTACCCTGGGCATGACACTTAACCTCTCTGAGCCTCATTTTCCACCTGTAAAATGGAGTGGAGAGCAGTGTCCCCCTCGGACTGAGGATCCAGTGACACGGGGTGTGTTAACGGCACCCAGCCCAGTCCCGGCCCTGGAAGAGTGCCCAGAAAAGACAGCTATTTTTGTGTGTGTTTGTGCGTGTTCTTCTGCGTGGGCCGGTGCCTGCCCCCGGTACAGAGTGTTCCTCCTTTGCTAACACTCAAGCAGCTGCCATAACCTCCATCTCGTTCAAGGAATTTGTATTCCCTCCAACTCTGCACAGTGCTCAGACATTTTAAATTCATTGATTTCTGTCCTTTGCTCGGAAGACCTCAAACTCATTTGTAGGACAGTCCTTGTTCCTTGTTATTGGAAGGGCTGGCTGAGTTATGGGATGGAATCTATTTCTTTTTTAATAACTTACATTGCTTTCTCCCTTTATTACAAAAGCAGGAACATGCTCGGTGTGGTTCATACAAATAAGCACCAAGAAAGGAAAACCACTGGTAATCCTACCATTCAGAAATAATTGCTGTTAGGTTTCAGTTCTATCCTTCCAGCATTATCTTAGAAAAAGGAATATATGCATTGGTTTTCTTTTCTTTTCTTTCTTTCTTTCTTTTTTTTTTTGGTGAGGAAGATTGGCCCTGAGCTAGCATCTGTGCCAAACTTCCTCTATTTTGTATGTGGGACGCCACCAAAGCATGGCTTGACAAGCAGTGTGTAGGTCTATGCCTGGGATCTGAACCCAAGAACCCTAGGCAGCCAAAGCAGAATGTGCAAAGTTAACCACTATCCTACTGGGCTTGCCTACACACTGGTTTTCCATAAAAATGCGATCATACTAAACATGCTGTATCACCATTTATTTTTTAAAGATTGCCACGTGAGCTAATATCTGTTGTCAATCTTCCTTTTTTTTTCTTCTCCCCAAAGCCCCCCAGTACATAGTTGTATATTCTAGTTGTGAGTGCCTCTGGTTGTGCTACATGGGGCGCTGCCTCAGCATAGCCCGATGAGCAGTGCCATGTCCACGCCCAGAGTCTGAGCTGGTGAAACCCTGGGCCGCTGAATCTGAGCGCGTGAAGTTAACCACTCGGCCTCGGGGCTGTCCCCTGAATTACCATTTTTTCAGTTAATGAGTCATTGTGAACATTTCCCCATTTCTCTTCTACATCCTTTTTAACGGCTTAATAATATTCCATCGCACCATGCTTTACTCAACTAGTTCCCTGCAGTTGTACATTTAGATCGTTTCTCATTATTTGCTTTTAAACTCCAAGGACCAACCCTGTGGCGAAATCTTTATCCACATTTATGATTATTTTCTCAGGATAAATTCTTAGAACTAGAATTGCTAGGTCAAGTTTTTTCTACTGTCAAATTGGCCTTCCCACCAGCAGGATTTGAGAACGATCGTTTCCCATGCCCTTCCTCACACTGGATATTGAAATTTTTAAAAATCTTCACAAGTTTAATAAGTAAAAGCATATCTAGTTATTTTTACTTGGCAAATCCGTTCTTGCAGGGCCTCAACGAGAGGATGCAGGCATGAAATGAGCCTGAGAAGTAAACCTCCTGCTGGCTAACCCCCAGCCCAGAGTCTGCTTCCCAGGGAACCCAGACTGTGACAGGCAGCATGCTTGTGTCTACTGGGGACGAGCCTGGAATGTTCTAAGGGCTAGGCCTTTCTTCTTTCTTTGAGCTGCCAGGACAACTTGGACTCTACCCAGAACTGAAAAGATTTGAGCCTTGGCAGGCAGCCCTGGAGTGCCAGAGGCTTCCGGGGTAGCCCCTGCCTGGGTTAATTAAGCAGTCAGCTGATGAAGATTTACTGCTCAGTAATCCTTACTCCTCTTGACACCCCTCAAAGATGACAACATCTCCATAAATAACAAGAGTCATAGCTGCCGTTGTGCATTATCACAGTGGATATTTTACAGATGAGGAAACTGGCTCAGAGAGGGTAGGTAATTGCCTAAGCTCACACAGCCAGTGAGTGAAGGGGCTTGAATTCTAAACCCAGGTCTGTCCATTCTAAGATGAGTGCTCTTTACACTTCACGAGAGCTGGTCAATGGGAATAATAATATAATCTCTTGGATTATTATTCAAATTAAGTGACGTGTAAACTGCAAAGAATTTAGTATAATGCCTGGCTCATAGTAAGTAGTTGATAAATGTAAGCTATTAATCAGAAACCCTCCACGGGCTTCCGTTTCTTCTTAGAATGGAATCCAAACTCTTTTAGCATGGCCTACAAGACCATACAGGATCTGACCCTCCCTAGCACTCCTTCACTTCCTTCAGTTCAATGAATAAACCAAGCTCATGCCCACCTCAGGGCCTTTGCACATGCTGTTCTCTTTTCCTGGAATGCTCTTATTCTTTCTCTTTACCTGGCTAAGATTTCCATTCAAACCTCAGCTCAGATGTCATCTCCACGGAGGACTCCCCTGATTACCAACCTGAACATCTAACGTTGACTTCAAACCCAAGTCACTCCCTACACGTAGCTCAGTTTTATTTTCTTTGTAGCTCTTAATGGGAGCTGCAATTCTTATTTAGTTTCTGGTTTACTGTCTATCTCCCCTACTAGAATGTGAGCTGCAAGAGGGTAGGGATCTTTCTTGTTCTCCATTATATACCCAAGGTTCAGAACAGTGCCAGGAAGAACAGTCACACAATAAAGATGTATTGGTTGCACAACAATGAATGAATGAAGGAAAGAGGTTCTACCAGTTTGGAGAGAGTTTTTTTTTTTTTTTTTTTTGAGGAAGATTAGCCCTGAGCTAACATCTGCTGCCAATCCTCCTCTTTTTGCTGAGGAAGACTGACCCTGAGCTCACATCCGTGCCCATCTTCTCTACTTTCTATATGGGACGCCTACCACAGCATGGCTTGCCAAGCAGTGCCATGTCCGCACCTGGGATCCGAACCAGCAAACCACGGGCCGCCAAAGCAGAACGTGTGCATTTAACCGCTGCGCCACCGGACTGGCCCCTGGAGAGAGATTTTTGAATGTGATAAAGAAGCTAGGTGAATAGGACGTCAGCTCAAATACTCTTGGTCAATGGAGCGGTCCTGTCTGCTCAGAGCTATACCAGACGCCAACTTCTCAGAAGAGGATTTCAGAGACCTTCTGGAAGTTGCTTTATGAGTTACTCAAGCATTTAGCTTTTCCTGACACCTGTGCGAGGGGAGCAGGTAGGGAGTCCGTGGGGTTTTAACTGTAAAGACCGTCCCAGCTGTTGACTCCAGGAAATGCCTTGGGCTGAGCTTGGGAGAGAGAACTTTTTTCCAGTAGTAAACAGCTTCTCGGTGCCAGTCTGAGGAGGGTGCTAATCCTCACTCCCCCCCCCCTGCAAGGGCAACCCACCCAGGGAGCTCAGGGAGGCCCAGCTCTCACTTGGCAGTGCCAGTCAAGGATGAGTCCTCCTCGGAGCTCAGGAAGGGGAGCCCTGGGCTGCCAAGCAGCCAGCTTACAGGCCTGGAACCAAGGCTGGGGGCTCATACTTTGCATCTCTCTGTGTTCACGCTCTCTTTGGGTGCCCTCTTTTAATTTATTTATACTCCTCGATCATGAAAATAATACATGCTTGACTCAGAAAATTTAGAAATCAGAGAAAATAAAACGGAAAGGAAAATGACTCACCCAAAATGAACCACTGTTAACAATTTGGTGTGAGCACTTCCAATTTTTTTCTTACACGTTTACACAAAAAGAGTGTATCATGCTTTACACGAATCTGTGACCTGCTTTTTTTACTTGACTTTATATTTTGTCTCTTTCAAGGTTAAGCATTCGCCTTAACCATTTTTTACTTAATTTGTTTCTTTTCTTTTTTTTTTTGTTTTTGGTGAGGAGGATTGGCCCTGAGCTAACATCTGTTGCCAATCCTCCTCTTTTTGCTTGAGGAAGATTGTTACTGAGCTAACATCTGTGCCAATCTTCCTCTATTTTTTTTTTTTTTTGTATGTGGGAACGCCAGCACAGCATGGCTTGATGAGCGGTGTGCAGGTCTGTGCAGGGGATCCAAACCCGTGAACCCTGGGACACTGAATTGGAATGGGCGATCTTAACCACTACACCACCGGGCCGGCCCCAGTTGGTTTCTTTTTTATACAATCTTTTTTATTAGAATATCAATATCTGCTTGTTGTGAGAAAAAAAGTCAATATCTGTTGCGCAAAGTGAAAGTTATTTGAAATTCCACCCCTGGAAGATAACCACCAGGAAAAGTTCAGTGCGCATCCCTCAGTATTTTGTCTTTACACACATACATCAATGTGTATGTATTTGCATCAACAAGATCAAACTAAACAACTAAACATACCATTTTGCAGCGTGATTTTTGTTTTCACTTTATCTTTCTCTACCACCACACATCTCCATCTTATTAATGTCTACACAGATTCCTATGGTATTAATCTACTTTTTTAGTTAACCACTCCCCTATTGAAGGACATTTTTCTTCTTCTTTTAATTCCAAACAATGCTCCAATGACTTTGTGTGTGTGCACGCCCACATGTGATTCTGGAGATATATTTCTAGAAGTGGAGTGTCAGAGTTAAAAAGGAAAGAACATTTAAGAAAAAACAGACAAATTGGACTTCATGAAAATTTAAAATTTTTGTATATCAAAAGACATTAGCCACAGAGTAAAAAGGCAACTCATGGAATGGGAGAAAATATGTGCAAATCATATATCTGATAAGAGATTAATGGCCAGAATGTATAGAGAACTCCTAAAACTCAACAACAAATAAAAAATTCAAAAATCGCCAAAGGACTAGACATTTCTCCAAAGATATGTGGATGGCCAATAAGCACATAAAAAGATGCTCAACATCACTAATCATTAGAGAAATGCAAATCAAAACTACAATGAGCTAGCACTTCACCCACATTCGGATGGCTACTGTGGAAAAAACAGAAAAAACCAAGTGTTAGCGAGGATGTGGAGAAATTGGAACCCTTCTTCACTGTTGGTGAGAACGCAAAATGGTATAACCACCCTGGAAAACCGTATGGAGGTCCCTCAAAAAATCAAAAATAGAATTACTACATGATCCAGCAATTCCAGTTCTGGGTATACACCCCCAAAAGAACTGAAAGCAGGGTTTTGAAGAGATATGTACACCCATGTTCATAGCAGCATCATTCACAACAGCCAAAAGATGGGAGCAACCCAAGTGTGCATCGATGGGTGAAGGGATAAACAAAACGTGGTATATACATGCTACAAAGGAATATTATTCAGCCTTAGAAAGGAAAGAAGTTCTGTAATATACTACAACATGGATGAAGCTTGAGGACATTATGCTAAGTTAAATAAGGCAGGCTCAAAAAGACAAGTACTGTAGGATTCCACTTATATGAGGTACTTAGCGTAGTCAAAATCATACAGACAGAAAGTAGAATGAATAGTGGTTGCCTGGCCTGCGGGAGGGAAGCATGGGAGTTATTTAATAGGTATAGAGTTTTAGTTTTACAAGATGGAAGGAGTTATGGGGATGGACGGGGGTGGTGCCTGCACAAAAATGCAAATGTATTTAATACCACTGAACTGCACACTTAAAAATGGTTAAGATGGGGGCCAGCCCAGTGGCACAGTGGTTAAGTGTGCACATTCCGCTTCCGTGGCCCAGGGTTCACCAGTTCGGATCCCAGGTGCAGACATGGCACTGCTTGGCAAGCCATGCTGTGGCAGGCATCCCACATATAAAGTGGAGGAAGATGGGCACAGATGTTAGCTTAGGGCCAGTCTTCCTCAGCGAAAAGAGGAGGATTGGCAGCAGTTAGTTCAGGGCTAATCTTCGCCCCCCCCCCCCCCAAAAAAGGTTAAGATGGCAAATTTTATGTTATGTGTATTTTAACACAATTTTAAAAAAGGAATGAAAATTTAAAATAGATATTGCCAGAGTGCTCTCCAAAACTGTTGTTCCAATGCCATGGCAGTGCCTGCTCCTTCACCAAAAAACTGGCCTTGCTAATCTTTTTCATCTCTGTTGATCTGAGGGGCAAACACGGTATTTCATTTTGTCTCTTTGTAAGTGAAACTGGGCATCTTTTCATGTTTGTGGCTATTTGTATTTCTTATCTTAATTGCCTATTCATGTCATTTGCCCTAGCTTCTACTGAGCTATTCATCATTTTCTTATTGATTTGGAAGACTGCTCCATATATTAGTGAGGTTGGAACTTTCGCCTATTTGTTGGATATTTTCTCCCACTTAAAACGTGATTTTAGGGATTGGGGGAGGGTGAAAGGGGTAAAGGGACACATACGTATGGTGACAGATAAAAACTAGATTATTGATGGTGAACACGATGCAGTCTATACAGAAACTGATATAATAATGTATGTACACCTGAAATTTACCCAATGTTATAAGTCAATATGACCTCAATAAAATAAATTTTTTTGAGAAAGATTATCCCTGAGCTAACATCTGCCGCCAATCCTCCTCTTTTTGCTGAGGAAGACTGGCCCTGAGCTAACATCCATGCCCATCTTCCTCTACTTTATATGTGGGACGCCTGCCACAGCATGGCTTGACAAGTGGTGTGTAGGTCTACACCCAGGATCCGAACCAGCAAACCCTGGGCTGCTGAAGTGGAATGTGTGAACTTAACCACTGCACCACCGAGCTGGCCCATAAAATAATTTTTTAAAAAACACATGATTTTAAATGACTGGATAATATTTCACCTCAATAGTAATCCCTATTTTGGATATTTTACTTGTTTTCATTTTCCCCCCATTATAAACAATACTGTGATGAACATCTCTCATGGACATGTGCATTTTTTTCAGGAAAATTTGACAGAAGTGGGATTGAGTCAAAGGCACACACATTAAGGGTCTTTTTTTTTTTTTTTTTTTTAGGAAGATTAGCCCTGAGCTAACTACTGCCAATCCTCCTCTTTTTGCTGAGGAATACTGGCCCTGAGCTAACATCCATGCCCATCTTCCTCTACTTTATATGTAGGACGCCTACCTCAGCATGAGGTGCAAAGGGGTGCCAGGTCTGCACCCCGGATCCGGACCGGCGAACCCCGGGCCACTCAAGCGGAACGTGCAAACTCAACTGCTGCGCCACCGGGCCGGCCCCTAAGGGTCTTAATATGTAGGTACAAAATATCCTCCAGGAAGATGGTGCCACTTCACACACTCTTGCCAATAGCAGGTGAAGGCCATTTGTTCATGTCCTTGACAAGATCAGGTACCATCATTCTTTAGCTTGGCCATTAGTTTCCTAGGGCTGCCATAACAGAGGATCACAAACCGAGCAGCTGAAAACAACAGAAATCTAGTCTCTTAAAGTTCTGGAGGCTAGAACTCTAAAATTAAGGTTTTGGCAGGCCCCACCCCCTCTCAAGTCTCTAGAAAAGAATCCTTCCTTGTCTCTTTCCTTGCTTCTGGTGGTTACTGGCAATCTGTGGCATTCCTTGGCCTGTGACAGCATAACTCCAATCTCTGTCTCCGTCTCCAGACAGCCTTCTTAAAAGGACACCAGTTATTGGATTCAGGGCTCACCTCAATCCAGCATGATCTCATCTAATTTAACTAATTATATCTGCAAAGACTGTATTTCCAAATAAGGTCATGTTCTGAGGTTCTGGGTGGACATGAATTTTGGGGGGGACACTATTCAACTTCATACAATCGGTAAAACAGGGTATATTATTATTTTAACCTTTAGCTCTTACTGAAAGGAAACATACACACACACACACAACTACAGTAATGCTGATGACAAATAATGGGGCATCTTAACTGTAGACTGGCTTATGGATACCCTTGCTTGCTGGTCTGGCTGAGTCACAATGTGCCCACCTGAGGCAGGTGATCAGCTAAGCTTGTTCTGACCCTGCTGCCCTGAGCTCATCATCAGGGACTGTAGAAGAGCAGAATAACTGTGAGAGTGTTCCCTGCTTTGTTTTTCACCAGCACCTTGCCCTCAAATTGTTGGGAAGAGTGTATTATCAGTGGCAATCTTCAACCCCAGGGTTATCCTCTGTTTGATACTGAAATCATTCTTAAAAGTCTTAGAATAGTCTCTCCTTTGGTTCAGGTGTTGATTTGACCCCGAGAGCTGTACCGCCTTTGGCAGGTCATAATTTCTCTAGGCCTTGACATAGTCTTCGTGAAGATATGCCTCAGGTAGGACAAACTCTGCAATTTCCAGGGTCTTTCCTTCCTCTGCGTGGGTTTCCTGACCTGACTTTTCCCCAATGAGTTGTTAGTAGATGACTCAGCTCTGGCTGAATTATGCCAGGCTCCAAGTGAAAGATGGCAGACAGGAGAGTCACCCATCTTCCCAGGCCAGTTACAGAACAGAACTGCTCTATACCTGCTCAGCGCTTCCCAATGCTCTCCTCTGCTGCTCCTAGCTATGCGGTTATTACCCTCCTTGCACTGTTTCCCCAGAACCCTTGGCCCAGTCTGTCATGCACACATATGATGGCACTTACAGCGTCTTCCATAGAGTTCAAGCCCCACGTTCTATATGTGCCCAGCACCTAGCACAGTACCTCATACTGGCCACCCATACGTTTGTTGAATGACCTAAATACGTCCTAACCCCTCTTCCTCACATTCCTACTGCTCCACCACCTTCTGGGAAAATCTTCTGGTTCTCTGGGTCCTTAAATATCCTCCCCATCTCTCTGCCAGCAGTCACCTCCATGTGCCATTTACCATGTGCCAGGATCTGTGACTGTGTTACCTGCATTTACTAACTCCTTTAATACCTACAAAAACCCCGCAGAGAGTCTGTCTATTACCCCCATTTTACAGACCAGGAAACTGAAGCTCAGTAAGGTCAAGCGCCTCACCCTTGGTTTACACACCCAGAACTAGTGAACTGAGGATATTCAAACACATCAAGTAAGTACCAGGACAAACCACACTCATTAGAGAGCAGAACACTAGCAAGAGGCTCAGCGTTCTGGTCCAACTTCATCATCAGCAGAAGATGGGCTGTGGCCCATGGAGGTATGGCAGCTTACCCAAAGACACCTAGGAAGTTAAAGGCAGAATGGAGACTAGCCTCTGGAGCATGGGGTGGCCCACGACCCTCAGGCCAGGGCCTTTTCCCCAGCTGAAGCCACAGTGCTTCCCCATGGCCACGCCAGTTAGCTCCCTCTGCGTGTTTCAAGAACGGAATTATCAGTTTAGAAGCCAAAGTTGAAGGTAACATCTCCAACTCTAGCTCCTGTTTTGAAAACCAGAATTCTTTGGAAATTAATGGGAAACCTAAAACAGCGGACTCTGCCCTTCAGATGTTTTCAGAGGACTTTGAAGCGGTCTCCAATAACTGACAAGCGAAGCTCAGGGAGAGTTAAGAAAGCAGCGGAGGCAGACGCAGGTCTCACGGACACTTTACATTTATTTGCTGATGACTCTGACTAAACATACTTCAAACAGAGCGGAAGTTAAAGAGTCTGTCAGGTGAAGTCACTTCTGGCCAACATCTAAAGGTGGTCCATGGAGAGTAACGTGAGCATCATCTTCAAGCTGAGGCCCTGGCTCTGGGCCAACACCTGGTGGGTGGACCTGGTCCTTTCCGCCTGGATGGGGGCCTCCAAGGAACTACTCCTTATTCTCATACTTGTGCTTGATGTGTTTCCACAGCTTCTGCATTTTAAAGACAAGAGTCACAAACTTAGTCTCGCCTCACATTTTTGAACTACTCCCACTGCCCTGGTCTCTAAACCAAGCTTGAGAGAACACCTGCACCAAGTCGGACAGCAGCGGTGGGCAAACCGGAAGCAACACTAGGCTTGACGCGCATTCCTAACATTTATAAAATGCTTTGACGCTTTCAATTACCATAGGAAGTGGCAAGGGATGCTCTTAGTTTTACAGGAAATTGAGATAAAGATGCACAGAAAATGAGTGCGTTATGACAACGCACTTAGATGCCATTCCCAAACAGTGGGAATGGCCAATGGAATCCCTTGCAGGAAATGGAACAGTGGCAGCACTTTCATAGGGGCAGAAAGTTGCCCTGGCCACAGGCAGGACAGCATTAGTGGACGTGGCCTGCCTGTAGAGTCAGACAGCTTCGAATTAAAAACACAACTGAATGGTGGACCAGGACTATCTGTACAAGATCTTCCCCAGTATGAGCCACGATTTCATAATATAAAGCACGCACAGCATCTAGCACAGTGCTGGCACACAATGAGATTAAAAAGTGTTATTATTCCCTATCTTATGCTTCCCCCTTCTCCTGAGGAATGTAACAAAGGTTATTTTTTGAGTGGTACCACCTACCAGGTATTCTGGCACCTTACCTGTATCTCATATAATCCTCACTATAATTCTCGGAAGTAGTTATTATTATCATAATTTCTATTTCATAGATAAAAGTGAAGCTCAGGTTAAGAAACTCGCCCAACTTGACGCCAGTTATTAGGTGACAAAGCCCAGTATTCCCATCCAGGGCGCTCTGATTTCATATCCCCGTCCCCACTCTTAAACGTTAATACCACGCTGCCTGCATGGGAAGTCTTGGGAACCGAAAAGCGCTATCTGAAAAGGACAACCACAGTGGTTAAGGAGATGTCCTTTTACGATCGTCGCCCGCTCAGATCTGTCCTTGAAACCCTCAAAGGAGACAGGCGTCCGGGTTCCAGCTCTGACTTGCCACTGACTTCCTGGTGGTGTGCTCCTAATAAGCCCTAGGCTTTACTTTTCTCTTCTGCAAAAGGAGACGTGGGTATGCGGGGTGAGAGGCAGCTATCCTTATAACCCCTGCAAAGTGGGATCTATTGAACACTCTTAACGTTTTATATTCACACCGGGCAGAGATGCAAGACGGCAATCTACAGACAGAAGACGCCCAGGGTTTACCCCCTCCTCGTAAAGGCAGACTGAGTCCCGCCCCACCTCCACTCCCACTGTCACCCCTCAGGCGGGCCCAAGGTCAGGGATGACCCAGGCTCTCACCCCCTGGTTTATGTGTTCGTAGATCGCGTCTGCGCCTTGATCGAAGGCACGCTCGAAGAAGAGAGCTCCCACGGCGATGGTCAGAGCGAAGGTAGAGGTCCTGCGGAACAGCAGAGAGTACAACCTCGCAGTAAACGTCGGGGCCGCCATATTTCTCCACTGCCGAACTCGCGCCACCACGCCTGCGCCGCTGCCGACCTTGCTTTCTAAAGGTCCTCGAAGTGCAACACTGACGGGATTTGTAGTTCTTTTGAATCTCAGTACTCGTCGTTTTGAATGACAGAGGTAACTGATGGCTTGCACAGGAGGCAAGTATCATAGATTCAGATCAAGGTAGCCCAAATAATTTGGTAAGATTTATTACCCAATTTTTCTTCTTAATCATTTCTTGCTGATTAAATATTTGAACTACAACACCCAGAAGACCTCGTTCTTCCTCCCCCTCCTCCGTGCTTTCTCCGCTTTGATTCCCAAAGGTTTCTGGGAAAGGCGGACTGATACCCAAAGAAGGACTACAATTCCCAGCAAGCAGTGCGCAACGCGAGGGCGCGGGAGGAGGAGCTCGGAGCCGTCGGGCCCCTCGGAGCCAGGTACAGTACCACCTTCTTTGGCGGGACGTCGAGGGGCGAGTGCTGCCTCCTCCTCTCCCGCGCCCGGAGAGGACTTGGGCTCTTTAAGTCTGCGCACCCCGCGGCTGGCTGCACCATTTAACGGGGTGGGGAGTGAATAGAGAAGCCGGAGGACCTGGGCTCGGGGGTTCCCAGCTCGTCTCTCCACCTCTCCCTTCTTTCAGCCCCAAGTCCAGGTCTGGAGTTGGAGACTGTGACAAAAGTCGGGTCCTGGGGGCTGAACTTCTCACCCAGACGTCAGGGGAAGGAGCTATTCTGCCCCTGCTTCCTGTTCCCCTCACCCCTGGGCTTCGCAGCGGAGAACCCTGGCCTGGAAGGCGGGAAACTTGGGAAGAGAAAGAACAAGGGCTTTGGAGTACCAGGGCCATACAACAAATGTTCTCTGAGCGCCTCCTCTGGACCATGCGCTGGGGACCCAGCAGTGGACAAGTCTCTGCTCTCAAGGAGCCTTCATTCTACTGTGTGTGGGCGGATGGGGAGGTGCGGTAACCACAAAGTAATGGAGAAGACAGGTTGATTGGGAAGGGGGGGGTGGGGAGCTGTTCTAGCCAGGGTGCCCAGGGGGGCGCTTAACCAGAGACCTGAATGAATAGTAGCGGGTCAGACAGGAAAGCCTTCGTGCGAAGGCCTTGAGGCTGCTGCAAATCTGAGGTTTGGGGGAAAGGAGTGGACTGCGAAGAGGTGGCTTGAGTCAGCTCATATCTGGCCTTATAAGCCATCACAAGGAGTCTTATTTTATCTTTTCTAATTGCGCTAGGAAGCCACTGAAGGGTTTTAAGCAGGGATGTGACATGATCTAATTTACATTTTAATGTCATCATTCTGGCTGCTTTCTGGAGAATAGACTGCGGTGGGCCTGTTGAGACAGGATGGCAGTTTAGATTAGGGTGTGGATTAGAGTAGTGATCAGATTTGGGACGTCTTTTGGGAGGTAGGACAAATAGAACAGTTGACAGATGCATGTAGAGTGTGCAGGAAAGAGGAATTGAGGATGACATCTAAGTTTTGACCTCCATAACTTAAAATCAGTGGGGATGATCTTAAGCTCTGTTTGGCCACGTTAAGTTTGAGCTCTCCCTTAGACATCAAGTGGAGATGTCTGAGGCAAATGGGGGTTTGGATCCTGAGTTCAGAGCCAGAGATAAAAGTCATCAGCAGGGGCGGTGCCCCATGGCTGAGTGGTTAAGTTCCCACGCTCTGCTTCGGTGGCCCAGGGTTTTGCCGGTTCCCAATCTTGGGCTCAGACGTGGCACCACTTGTCAGGCCATGCTGAGGCCGCATCCCACATGCCACAACTAGAAGGACCCACAACTAAAATATACAACTGTGTACTGGGGGGATTTTGGGAGAAAAAGCAGGAAAAACCAAAAAAAGAAGATTGGCAACAGTTGTTAGCTCAAGTGCCAATCTTTAAAAAAAAAAAGAATTAAGAAAAGAAAGTCATCAGCATAGGTGTGGCATTGAAAACTGGGGACTGGATTCGAGGCCTGGATCTGCCTCTGATTCCTAAAAGCAACAGTAATGCCTTGTTAGGGGTCTGGGAGGAACAATGTGAAATACTCTATGTCAGTGATGAGTTGTCCTTTCTAGAGTTATTTTCCATTTGCAAAGCATCCTAGTACCCCCTTGGGGCAGAAAGTTGTGAAATTTCTGGGAAAGAAAGAATTTCTAGGTCTTGTTAACAGCAAATCTGACTGATGGGAAGTTCCCAGGAGGGAGGAATTATTTTAGCTGAATGGGTAGGGACGACCACGGGGAGTGAAAGTGTGGCTTGTTTTATTTATTTATTTATTTTTAGTTCTCTTTTTTTTTTTGGAGGAAGATTAGCCCTGAGCTAACTGCTGCCAATCCTCCTCTTTTTGGTGAGGAAGACTGGCCCTGAGCTAACATCCGTGCCCATCTGTCTCTACTTTATATATGGGACGCCTACCACAGCATGGCTTTTGCCAAGCGGTGCCATGTCAGCACCTGGGATCCAAACTGGCAAATCCAGGCTGCAGAGAAGCAGAACATGCAAACTTAACTGCTGTGCCACCCGGCCGGCTCCTTTAGTTCTCATTTTGGAGCAACAATTTTTAAAAGCCTAATTTTCTTTAATCCATCAATTTCAACTCAGAAATTATTATTCTATACGTAAATCTAGAAAAATAAGAAAAATAGGGGGCTGGCCCCGTGGCCGAGTGGTTAGGTTCGCACGCTCCGCTGTAGGCGGCCCAGTGTTTGGTTGGTTCGAGTCCTGGGTGCAGACATGGCACTGCTCATTGGGCCATGCTGAGGCGGTATCCCGCATGCCACAGCTAGAAGGACTCACAACGGAGAATATACAACTGTGTACTGGGGGGCTTTGGGGAGAAAAAGGAAAAAAATAAAATCTTTAAAAAAAAAAAAGAAAAATGGCGGTAACTTTGCCTTTGGTTAATGTTTGAACTCAAGTTGAAGGGACTAAAAGTCCTTTAAACATTCAACTCTATACAGCTTAATTACATTCCCTTACACATCTAACTCCACTTATAAATTTAATATGTTTTGTTTTCTTTTTAAATACTTCAGATACGTAATCTAACAAGCATCATTTCCCCAGAATACTTAAACAGTTACTAGAAAATCTTATAAACTTAGAAACATAATGAATTTCAAGTTCTTGTAAACAGTTCAATACTTTTAACAGTCTTTTAGTCAAATTCTCTTACGTCACTGGTTGACAGTCTGGGGAGCTAAAAAAAATACAGACTCCTTCTCTGACATGAAATTAGAATATAGGGGGCGCCCTTAGTAGCTTTTACAGCACCCCCAGTGATTCGAATATGCAGCCAGGGTTTCCAACCTTTGCTAACCTCTCAACTTAAAATCATAGGTCTAATATCAGTCACTAACATATTTTGTTAATTACCCAACTATAGATTTTAACTTTTTTTTTTAAAGATTTTATTTTTCCTTTTTCTCCCAAAGCCCCCCAGTACATAGTTGTGTATTTTTAGTTGTGGGTCCTTCTAGTTGTGGCATGTGGGATGCCGCCTCAGCATGGCTTGATGAGCAGTGCCATGTCCGCGCCCAGGATTCGAACTGGTGGAACCCTGGGCCACCAAAGTAGGGCGTGTGAACTTAACCACTTGGCCACGGGGCCGGCCCCTAGATTTTAACTTTTATATTTTAAATTGAAATCACAATGCTTTTCTGTTGTATACTCAAAACGTCAAATTCTTTTTAACGTTACAGATACTTTCAAATACAAGCATACGCTGATTATGACTAAACTTAGGACAGGAACATTAATACAGTGAGTTTGATTTATTCTACCACCTCTATTTTCAATTCTAAACTTTCCTGGAATGTGACAGGACACTGAGCCAGTAAGAAAACAGTTTTATCCACTCTAATGAATTGTGCTTAGCATTCCAATCAAGTTGGGGTTACCATTTCAGTGAGCTGAGGTTGTTCCTAATCAGACTGATTTCTGACAGACACGAATGCGGGGGCTGTGTCTACCTAGAGTGGCTGTCCCCAGCAGAGGCTGCCTCTGGGATGCAGGGAATGGAGAGATCAATGAGCACGAGAAGCTCATTCCCCTACGCTTATTTTTTAGGGGGTTCTAGGCTCACTGGTTAAAATGCAGGTTTCTGGGCCCCCTCCAGATCTGCTGACTCTGAATTCTTGGAGATCTGACCCAGCAGACTTCATTTGTGTTTTGGTTAGGAAGAGTGGTAGTGAGCTAACATCTGTTGCCAATCTTCCTCTTTTTTTTCTTTTCTCCCCAAAGCCCCAGTACATAGTTGTATATCCTAGTTGTAGGTCATTCTAGTTCCATGTGGGATGCCGCCACAGCATGGCTTGATGAACGGTGGCTAGGTCCATGCCCAGCATCCAAACCAGGACACCCCTGGCTGCCGAAGTGGAGCGCACGAACTTAACCACTATGCCGCCAGCCAGCCCCGCAGACTTCATTTTTAATAAGCTCCCCACCAGGAGCCCTGGAAAATTTTGAGCAGGAGTTTTGAGAGGGTTGATCTGACGCTGCCCTGCGTGAACTGAGGAGGCTGGCTCAGGTGCCCGGAGGTGAGATCCGACTGGGGCACTGGCAATGGTGGTGACAGCAGGTCAGATGGTGTTTGGAGGGCAGACTCGGGGCAGAAGAAGGGGGAGGCAGAGGTAGTTCTGAGTCTGGGTATCTGGTTCAGGAGCCTCCTTCAGACTATTTTTATCTTTGCTCTTTGGAAACTCTGGCCTCCTGGGACCTGTAACTGATGAGAAACTGTGTCTCCAGCCTGCAGCTCCCTGGCGCCCAGACTTGGGTTCAGCCGACCTTCACTGGGCAGGGCTGCCTGGAATCAGGGCACGCACACCCAGTCGGCCTTCAGCTGGGGACTGAGGGTAGTGTCCACTCTGGATCCCTTTCACCACCACCCGTAGCTGCTTCCTCCATATGAGCCAGGTCGCTGGAACCATCCGCAGCAGCTCTGAAGGGAGAAGGAATAGGACTTTATTCCTGCCTGACAAAGCTCCCACTTTCTTGAAGGAAATTTTTGGGAAAAATTTAAAAACACTACATGCTAAATGTAGAAACGGAGAAAAATAGAAAAACACAAAATGAAAAAGAATCCCACCATAATCTTATTATCCAGACATAACCACAGTAAATATTGTGTGTCTGCTCTAGTCTTTGCGTGTGTGTGTGTGTTGGGGCAGGAGGTTCTTTCTCCTTAAAAAAGTGGTATCGTATTGTACGTGCTGTTGTGAGCACAAGCCACTTTGCATTTAGCAATATGGAGTCCGTGTGAGGGAATCCATGGGCCAGCACTGGTCCGTGTGAGGGAATCCATGGGCCAGCACTGGTCCGTGTGAGGAAATCGTTTCCTTTGACTTGATTTTTAATGGCTGCATGGTACTCCAGTGAGCAGATGTGGCTCACACCCTACTCTTGCTCCTTGCCGGCTGTGGGCTCCCTCTGCCCGCAGCTTTTTTTTTAGGGTAAGGTGAGGATAACAACAGGCTTTGTGCATCATGTCATTGAATCCCTGCCCCCACCACCCACAGGACACTGAGCAGCCTGCCTGGCGTGTGGTAAGCAATGGATAACTGTCAGCTGTTCTTACTGTTGGACTTTTAGAACGAGCTACATTGCTGTGACCATCATAGTACCGAGATCTTTGAGATCATCTCTGGTCATTCCCTTGGAGGAATTCCCTGTTGGATGTGGGTGCCCCTCCTTGGTGCACGCAGCACAGAGCTTCACGCCTCGTATGCTTACTGGGGACGCATCTGTCAGCTACTCTCAGCAAACACTCAGTGCACCTCCTTGTGAGAGCAGGGACTCTGTCGTGAGGTGTGAACCCCAGTCTGGCAGAAAGGAAGTGCTCAGCAAATGTTTGGCTGAATGAATGAATGAAAAGAGACCTGTGGGACTTTAGAGTTGTCCATGTGTGAGTGGGGGGGTGGGCTCTTTTGACTTGACTCACTAGTGTTTTGGGATATGGGGCACTTTGTACCTGTGGCCATCACAGATTGTACAGTGATTTAGTTTTTCACTTATTCCACTGTCTTAGTTAGCTATTACTGTGTAATAAATTACCCCAAAACATAGTGACTTAACACAACAAACATTATATCATATGGTTTCTGAGGATCAGGAATGTGGAATTGGCTTAGCTGGGTTGTATTGGCTCAGAGTCTCCCAGGGCTTTACTCATCTGAAGGCTTGACTGGGGCTGGAGGGTCTGCTTCCAATCTTACTCACTTGGCTGTTAGCAGGAGGCCTCAGTTCCTTGCTAATTGGGCCTCCCCACAGGGCTGCTCACAATAGGGAAGCCGGCTTCCCTCTGAGCAAGTGGTTAGAGAAAGAGAGACACCAGGATGGAAGCCATGGTGTCTTTTATAACCTGATCTTGGAAGTGGCATACTGTCTATCACCTCTGATCTATTCTCTTAGTCACACAGACCAACCCTGATACAGCATGGGAGGGAACAACACAAGGTGCGAACACCAGAAGGTGGGATCACTGGGGGCCATGGAGGCTGGCTGCCACATCCACAAATGTGTGCTAAGCACCATTGGCAGGCCAGGTACTGTGCAAAGCACCTAGCATGCATGATTTAATCCTCATGGTAATCTTATGAAATGGTGTTATGACCTCATATTCCGGATGAGGCTCAGAGGGTTTGCTGAGAGTTTCACAGCCTGAAAGTGGCAGGGATGGGATTCAGACCTGGGTTGAGTGATTAGAGTCAGGATTGGTTTGGGTGATCTGTGTGACTTTGGGCAAGCTCTCGTCTTCTCCAGCGTCTGCTACCTTAGACCAGGATTTCTCCAAGTGTGTTCTGCGAAGTCTGCATCAGAGCCTCCTTAGGTCCTGGCCCTCCCCCAGACCTGCCGAGTTAGAAACTCTGTGGGCGGGTCCCCCACTGCCTTATACTGCTGGGAATAAGATAATACACCTCACCCCAAGGGGTGGACCATATGAACGAGGCCAGGATGAGAAAGCTGTGTGGTTGCTATAGAACACCAGGCATCTGGGGAGAGACCTCTAACATATTGGGGCTCCAATCAGGAAAGACATCTGGATCTTCTTGGCACTTCTATTGGAGCTGGGTCCTGAGCAGGCAGTCCGCAGGCCACCCCCACAGGGCAGTTCTGATGCCATTGATTCCAGACGGCAGGCATGTGGTGCTGGGACATTGCCGTCTGGAATCGATGGCTCCTGGTGGGCGTGCAATAAAGCGTCCTCTGGCTGCAGTTTGCTGTTTACCTAGGGTCTGGCGGTGCCATAATTAGAAGAAATGACAGGTGAGCTTGAGGGCAGCATGCGGCGAGCACAAATCCTGGATAATTACAGTGTGCATCCCAGCCCCTGGCTACGGCCAAGCTGCTGGCTTATTTTAGCCTTGTGCCCAAGCCAGCTCTGTACCTGAGACACACACAGTGAAAGGGACCAAGAATATCGATGAAGCACAAATGTCTGCCCCGAGACAGCCTCTCAGTGGAGCAGTGGGATGGGGAGAGAAAGGGTTCTGGTGTCAGCAGCCTGACCCCAGTGTGAATGCTGGCCCTGGCATGCCTTGGCTGTGGGGCCTCGGGCATGTGGCTTCACAGTATGGTGATGGGGGCTGCCTGAGAGGGTGCGTGGGGGTCCTCAGTGCCACTGGCCCACAGACAGCTCTCAGGCTGATGAGAAATTATTGTTCGCTTGTCTCTCCTAGCAGTGGCTTTGTGCAAACACTTTGAGGGGTGTTTCTGAACCTGTTTCCTCATCTGCGGAATGGACACCTTGATGGCTGCTCAGAGGGTCTCTGTGAGGACTAAACAAGAGAATGAAAGCCAGGTGCCTGGCACACAGGAGTTAAATCTGAAGCTGTCTTCCCTCACCCCAACCCCACGCCATTCTCTTTTCTTCCCTCTTCCACCCGCAGTGTCTCAACCAGTTGGTAATCTTTTCCTTGAGCCCAGAGGACTGGAGCAGTTGCCATGGGATGGCCAGATGTGATTTAAGTCAGTAGAGTGGGGCTCTGCTGGAGACAGAAGTCCTGTGGACAGGGTAGGGGTGGCCGCGCAAGACCTGCCGTCAGGGCCTTACGTGTCTCTCTTCTCTATCCATCCTCGTCCTAAGATTCCAGCTTGAGAAAAGGTCCTGGGAGTTGTCGGTGAGCAGAGGTGGGGAGGCATCGGATTCTGCAGGCCGCTCCATCGCTCATTCCACAAGCAGTTGTGTGTCCGAGCTCCTGTCGCGGGGGCTGGGCTGCAGCAGGCAGAACGCTGCCCTGGTGGAGCCTGTATTCTAGTTGGGGGGAGGCTCCCCTGACAGTCACTCAGCGTGTGAGAAGGGGAGAGAAGCTGGAAAACAGAGCACATTGTAAGGAGGGGTGGAAGTGTCTGCGGCTGCAACTTTGGCTGTGATTTTAATTCAGCTGGTCAGGGTGTGCTCACTGCGAGGGCGAGGGAGTGAGCCGCCTGGATGACAACGAGTACCATTCTTGGAGCACTAACTATCTGCTAGGCACCTTTCCATACCACTACCTTGGTAAATCCACAGCAGCTGCGGGGTCCCTGTTTTATAGTGAAGGACAGACTCAGGGAGATGACATCACTTTCCAGAGGTCACCCAGCTGATAAGTGGCAGAGCTGGGATTTGAACCCAGACCTGTGTGACCGCAGAGGGTTGTCCCTCCAGCCTTGCCTGCTGCCTCTTGACCACGAGGTGCCACCCTGTCACCCGGCTACGCTCCAGGGAGACAGCAGATGCTGTCGCGTCCGTGGACCTGGTCCCTGGGAGTGAGTGGGTGGCACCGCCTGTGCTCCTGGCGAGGGAATGGGGCCTGATCGTTCTGTGTTCTGGACAGGGCTTTGCTCACGCTGCTGAGCACACCAGCCTCAGAGCATGAGGATGAATCACGGCAGAGAGGGCGAGCTTAGTCAGCAACCCATGCTGCTGTCAGAGATGTCCGGCTGTCCCCACCCCCCTTCCCTGACCTCCCGCTCAGGGCTGCCAAGTGCGGTGGTGCAGGTTGTCCCCTGTGCAAGGACGCCTGGCTGAGGGGTGAATTGGAATGAAATATGCTCTGCTTGCCAAGCTGTGTGCCTGGCACGGCCTCTGTATTTGTCCAGAGGATTCTGCAGCCACACCTTTTCCTAATGTGCGCTAAGGCGCTGGAGCGGGTGGCAGTTGAGTCGGGAGCCTAGAAGTTCACACCTGGGTGATGTGGCTGAGGTCGCCTTGCTGAAGGCCAGCTCCTGCCCAGGAACAGGGCCTCTGCCTCCCTGGGGCATGCCTGTGAAGCAGGAGGGAAGCGCTGGCTCCCTGGAGCTGGTCTGCTGCCCTGACGCCGTCCCTGGGCAGTGGGGGCTCCGCAGAGCTGCTGTGCAGGGCAGGGTCTGGGCCCAGCTGCAAGGGCTGAGGTTCCGGCCCCACCTCTGCCTTGTGCTGTGTACTTCGGGCAGCTTACTTCCTCTCTCCCCGCCTCACTTTCCTCATCTGTAATAGAGACCAGCTGACCCCGGAGGTCACCTGGGTACTGGCATCCTGTTCCTTGTTCGGAGCCTGTGTTTTCTGAAATACGGGCTTTTCAAAGGCCAATAATAATCATGGTGATGACAGCCAACGTTTCTGAGGGCCCCCTGTGGGCCAGACTCTGTGCTAAGTGTGCATGTGGATGATCTGAGTCGCACAGCAACCTTGAGCTGGGCACTGTTATCATCCCGGTTCTCATGGGAGGAGACCGAGGCCAGAAGTTAACTGCTAAGATCACAGAGTTAGAAAGCACTGGCACCTGGACTCAAACCCAGATGGTCTAGAGAGGCCTTTACAGATCACCTGGTCTAGCTGCCTGCCTCCCACTTCACTCATGGGGATACTGAGGCCCAGAGAGGGCAAGTGACAGAGCCACAGCCTCACCTGGCAGATCGGGGACTAGCATGTGGGGTCCATTGCCTCATCCCAGATGGCCAAGTACTTTCCCTGTGCCAGATGGGGGATCCCAGGGTGGGCAGAGGGAGGCATGGGTGGGTAGTGTGGCTGCTGTGGCCTTCAGGTGAGGCTGGTTTGCACCTCCAGTGTGTGTGTGAGAGAGACAGAGAGGAAGACAGAAACACACACACCTGCGTGCAGCTCAGCCCTGAGGGGCTTGTCATTTGGGTCAGAGTGTTGCTGGGCAGGCGGGTGGAGGGGCACGTGGCCTTGGTGTCCCGGTGGGCTGGTGGGAGGCTTTCTCAGCAGACCTGAGTCCCAGGTGCCCTGAGACCTGCTCTGCCCTTCCTGGATGTGTGACCTGGGGACCTCACAGCAACTCTCTGAGCCTCGGTTTCCTCATTCATAATTGGGATTATAATACACATGTCTTGGGGTTCGGAGGGGCCACATCAGTATGATGTGTTGGGAGGAGACTTTCGTAAGTGATTGGAAGTGTGGGTTCTAGAGCCATCTTGCCTGCATTCCAAGCCCAGCTTGGCTGCTCTCTAGCGGCCTGACCTTGGCTAAGTCACGTCACTTATCGGAACCTCAGTGCCCTCATCTGAAAAGGTGTGATAGGCCCACCTCACAGGCTGGCCTGAGGATTAAATGAGATGATGTATGTAAAGCTTTTAGCCCAGTGCCACCACATGGTAGGTGCTCAATAAATCAAATAATAGGTAACATTCATTAAGCACTTGCTGAATGTTGGACACTATTAGTGTCATTTGTATTGCTTTTACTCTCTTATTAATAATTTATTTGGATTTGCAAACTTCTCTGTACCACTCCTCAAGCAATCAGGCAACCCGTCGGACCCATTGCCTCATATTCCTAGAGGCCTGGAGAGGGAGAGTGACTTGCCCAAGGTCACACAGCCGGCTGCTCGGGCCCTGTGTGGTTTTGTCCAGCTGAGTCTGCTGCAGAGCCACTGTTCCATCTCAGTCTCCCGGGGGACACCCCTCCCTCTGCCCCTCCCCTCCTCGTTACTTTCCAGATGCAGCAGCTCTTCAGAGCTTCAAGCTTCGTGAATGGCTTGGTTAAGCACTCGGCCGCTAAACGTTCATCTCTTACAATTTCAATCCAATTCCTATAAGTTTATTGGCAAGACGGGGTGTATTAGAGCTGCCAAATTTAATATATCAAGTCCATGTGTCTGGGATGCGGTTTCTCGGCAGTAATGGGAGAAGAGAGGTTTTATACATTTTCATTTTGAATGACTGTCTGTTCCTGATCCCATTACAGCCCTTGACTGAATGGCTGCTGTCCCCGTCTGCCACAGGAGCGGCTTTCTCTATCGACCCGGGGCTGCCAGCACTGTCCGGGGGCCTGTTTGTCTCTGCGTCTCTCCCAGTCTCTTCTTCCCAAGATATATTTCCCCATCTGTCTGCCCTGTGGGTGAGGTCCCAGCTTTCCCTTTGCCAGATCCTAGGAGGCTGGGGCTTTTGCTGCTAGCCTGGGCTGCTACCTTATCACCTTGGGGAAGTCACTCTCCTCCGTCCTCTGGGCCACAGGAGCCTGCTCTGTGAAATGAAGGCTCAGAGCCTGGGACCTGAAGGGTGAGGGGCTGGTCTCGGCTCCGCCTTGGCAGATCCTGCTTGATGGCCTCAAGTGGACCCATTCCTCCTCTGATCCTGTGGAACCAAACTGGGGGACCAAGGGCTGGCCATAAGAGTCATAGAATCGCCACCCACCTTGGCCTGCAGATCTCCTGGGTCAGGAGTGGAAGCCGTCACCATGGGTTTTAAGACCCTGAAACATTCTCGTTTCCCTCTGTTACTGCCTGGGGACCTGCCGCCTGAGAGTTTAGCTGATCTCCTTGGGAAGCTGTTTGCTTTTCTGCCTGAGCCACCGGCTTCTCTAAGCAGTGGGCTGGCTGTGGAAGAAAGGGCACCTGGCAGCTGGGTTTTAGGGGACCTGGGTTTGGCTTCTGCTTACCAGCGTGTGTGACCTTGGGCAGATCACTTCCTCTCTCTGAACCTCACTTGTCCCATAAGGAAAATAGGAATTAATTCATTTATTCAACAAATACTTGGTTGCCTACTGTGTACCATGTACCACTTTGGGTGTTGGGGCTTCAACAATAAACAGAACAAAAACATCCTGGCCTGCACGGATTTATGTTCCTGTTGGGGGGAAAAGATAATAAACAGAACGAGTAACTTATTCCTTCAAGGGTGATAAAAAATGAAGCAGGGAATGGGAAAAGCTAAGTGGAGGGTGGAGGGTTCTGCATTTTTAAATAAAGCGGTCACGGGAGATCACTGAGAAGTATTTGAGCAGAGATTGAAGGAGTCGAGTGTGCAAGCGTGGCAGGTGTCGGGGAGAGCATCGAGGCAGAGGGAACAGCAGGGACAGGCTGGGAGGGGAGGTGGGCGTGTGCCTGGCGTGTGTGAGGAGCAGAGAGGAGGCCTGTGGCTGGATTGGAGAGAACAGGAGAGAGGAGGTCAGAGGTTGAGTTGGGGGGCCACTGCCAGAGGGTGTGAGGTGGTGGTTCTCCAGCCTGGCTACCTGTGAGAGTTCCCTGGGGAGCTTTAAAAGCCACTGATGTGCAGGCCTCACCCACTGAGGTTCTGCTTTCACTGGCCCAGGGTGAAGGCTGGGCACCAGGATCGTTAAAACTCCCTCTGGCCCAAGGCCTCTCAGGCCATAATCACGGGCTACGTGGTTCCCCAGGGGTGCTGTCGTAGGGTTTAAGTGCTGTGTCAGCAGAGCCTTCCTTACCCCGCACAGGCCTCGCCCCCAGGGAGTGCTCAGCGGGCTGGTGTGCCACGGGCCTTGGTGTGTGGCATTTCCTCACGCTCTGACCAAGTGCTGTGTGGCTTCCCAGGCAGCGGCAGCACCTGGCACAGGTGGCCATGGGGAAGCGTTACTTCTGCGACTACTGTGACCGCTCCTTCCAGGACAACCTCCACAACCGCAAGAAGCACCTGAACGGGCTGCAGCACCTCAAGGCCAAGAAGGTCTGGTACGACATGTTCCGAGGTAGGTGGCAGCCAGGCTAAGGGAGCCCTGCTCTCTGTTTCTTATCATCAGACAAGGAGGTATGAGGCTCCGTGGGTCAGTGTCAGTCCTGGTCTGGGATCTTTGAGGAGCAGAAGAGAGGAGGCCTGGGCCTCTGGCCTCCAGGGGCAGATGGACCCTCAAAGGGGCAGGCTGGGACGTGAGCTCCTTTCCCAGCAATCTTGGCTGAGAGCTCTGTTCTGCTTACTCTGGGGACACCGTGGTCTCTCCGAGGAGGTGATGTTTGAGCCAACAGCTGAAAGATAGGGAAAAGCCAGCCACACCATTTGGGGCAGAGGGCGTGCCGAAGCAGTGGCCATGAGCGATGCACCAGGTGCTCCGGGAGCAGAAGAGAGAGGGTGTGGCTGGACACAGGGAGAGGAGGAGGATGGTGGGGGCTGCAGCTGGTGACACAGGAGGATCACAGTAAGGGGGGTGAGTTGACCCGAGGGCAGAGGGCAGTGTTGGAAGGGCTCTCGGCCACGGCCTGGGTGACCAGAGCTACATCTGACAGTGATGACTGGCCACTGTGTGAGCAGTGGGGTGCGGTAAATGGCTGTTGAAATAGCTGGTTTGATGAATGAATAACTGGAGCTGCCGGAGGGAGGGAGGGAGGGCTCTTCCGGGAAAGGCTTCTTGGAGCAGCTGCCACTGGGCTTCGTGAGCTAAGGCCATGGGCAGCAGCACAGGGCCTGGCACCTGGGAGGCACTCACTGTGGGGAAGGTGCTGCTGCCATTAGACGTAGACACTGAGGAACAGTGAGGGAGGTGCCAGGGTGGCCAGCCAGGAGCCAGAGCTAACGAGAGGGAGCTTGGCATGGGGTGGGGCGGGCACAGAGCTCCTGGAACGAGCCGGGCGGGAACAAGGCTCCACCAGCTGGGGAGCAGGATTCTGGAACAGGGCCCAGAAAGGAAGGAAGGAGTCCCAGCAGCTGAGCAGGGAGGAGAAGGAGAGACAGAGTCTGTTCCCTGGTCTGAGACTCAGGATTCACAAGAGGAGAATGAGCATTTATCGAGTGCCTGCTGCATGCCAGGTGCCTTCTGTGGTTTGTCATTTGCTTTTCTCGGTAATTTCTCTAAGGCAGTGGACCTCAACCCTTCGAGTTAGGATCACTTGGAGACCTTGAAATAAAACATGCTCATCCCCTGACCCCAGCCTCAGAGGCAGGTAGGGGTGGGGCCCAGGCATGGTACTTTCAAAGCTCTCCTAGACTCGCCCCATTTCAGATGAGGCTCAGCGGCTTGGGTGAGGGAGGGTGGCCAGACCGCTCAGCAGGCCAGGCATGGCTGTGGTGGTGAGGGGCTGGGAGTGGGAGCAGAGGGGGATTCAGTGGCAGAGGGATCTCCTAGGTGCCTGGGAGGCCTCTGACCCTCGTGTTATGCAGAGGCTCCCTGTCCCCCAAATCCTGGGGGGGGGGGGGGGGCTGTGATCTGGCGTGGAGCTGGGCCTCAAGCTCACCTTGGTGTTTGCTCCTGGTCCCAGATTCTCGCCAAGAACAGCCAGGTGCTCAGGTTTAGGGCTTTCAGCAGAGGCTGTTGTGTTACTTTCAGAAAAAGTGAAACAGCGGGCACTGTGATGCCTTCTCAGGGCTCCTGCCTTCCCAGTGTCCTCTCACATCCCCAGCCCCACTCAGTCCTTAGAACAGCTCTGCGAGGGAGGCTGGGGGTCCCTGCTTACAGGTGGTGACTTTGAAATCCAGAGTGGTGGATAACTCACTCGGGGTCCTCAAGCTGGCATACGAGCTCTTTCCACTTCCTCTAGAGGCTTCCCCAGGCTCAAGCTTATCTGAGCAACCACATAGCACAGACTTTGGGGAGGCATGTGGTATCCAGCCTGGGCTAGGACTTGACACCTGCTCTGCTCCCAGCTTTGTAGCCTTGGGATAAGTCCCTTAGCCCTTGGATGGGCTGACCATTTACAGTTGCCATGGTCGGGACAAGCACAGGCCCTGGAGCTAGGCTGCCTGAGTGTCAGTCCCAAAGTGTCACTCACTAACAGTGTGGCCCCAATTTTATGTGTAAAA
The DNA here is from genome assembly GCF_021613505.1 of Equus quagga. NCBI lineage: Eukaryota > Metazoa > Chordata > Mammalia > Perissodactyla > Equidae > Equus > Equus quagga. The sequence goes on along the minus strand of NC_060281.1, from coordinate 86,229,916 downwards.
CAGCCATAACATTAGTACCCATGTCTCAGGGATGTGACAGGGGCTCAGTATGCTCACAATGACCGTATGGCACGTGAGGGTTCGCTAAGTAGGAACAATGCATATGGGGCCACAAGAGGATTGGCCTGAGGCCCTTTATCTATCTCATGGCTTCATTCATTTAGACAATGCTCAGTGAGCACTTAGCATGTCCTCGGCTCCCAGACCAGCTCTGAAGACTTACAGGTGAATAAAACAGGGCTCCACTCCTAAGCGACCTCATGCCCAGTTACAGCAGTGTGTTCTGGGTGGAACCCCTGTCCTGCCCAGGCCTCCAGGCCCTGCCACCCTCTCCCTCTGAGCTCTGGCCACACTGGCCCCTGCAGGTACTGTTGTCTCTGCGGACCTGCCCTTCCTGCCGTCCTTCCTGCCCCCAGCCTGGTCCTCCTGTCTCAGAAGTCAGCTCAGGCAGCAAGTCCTCAGGGATGCCCTCCCCAACCCCCGGGCCGGGTCAGGTCATTGGGCTGCACGCTGGCTGTTTACCCATTTATATCCACATGGCTTGGTGTGACTGCTGGACTGGAAGGAGCGACTAGGTCTGACTTGCTCTCCACTAAATCCTCGTCCTGGCGCCGTGCCTGGCACACAGGACGTACTCAGTAAATGTTTGTTAGATGAACGTCTAAGTGAACGAGCAAACAAACACAGGGCACCAGGGCAGCTGTTCATTTTGGGAGATGAAGCGAGAAGGACCAGTGGGGTCAGATCACGAGGAGCCTTGAACGCCGGGTGGAGGAGCATGGGCTTCATTGTGCAGGGCCTGGGCCAGGGGTTCCCAACCCTGGGTGCCCTTTGGAGTCACCGAGGAGCTTTTAGCAGTTCTCTCGCTCTCACCCTCAGACAAATTAAAGCAGAAGCTAGGAGGGTGGGCTCGGGCATCTGTGTACTTTAAAAGCTGCCCAGTGAGTCTGCTGGAGTTGAGAACCACCTGCCGGATGCTGGGCAGCCTGGAACCCTTCTCCTGCGCTGAGCCACCCCACCAGGGCCCCTTGTCTAGGACTCGGGCTCGGCCCCCCTGCTAGCCTCAGCTGTCCTAGCCTCAGGGGGCCCCTGAGCAAGTCCACGTGCCCTCCCCAGCCCACCTCTCCTGGGAAGGTCTGTGGCAGGAGCTGGGTTAGCTGAGCCGGACAAGCCCAATGCTGACAGATGGCCCCCCTGTCTCCACCAGGCCACCCCTGGAATGAGTCCTCTGATACCCAACTCCTGACCCCAGCAGCACCCGCACCCCAGCCACCAGCTGCCCTGCCCTGGGGAAGGGAGGAGCCCCCGTCAGAGTCGGCCGCTCACCCAGACACCAGGAGACCAGCAGCCACATGGGAAGGGCAGGGGCTTTAGACTCCCAGCCAGGGTTCCAGCTTGGCACAGCCGCTTCCTGACTGTGTGCCCTTGGGCAGATCATTTTCCCTTTCTGAACCTAGTTTTCCCCTCTGCAAAATGGGGTTGTTAGCACCGTCAGTGGGTTTGTGAGGAGGAAATGAAGTAAGAACTGCTCCCTTTTGTTGAGCATCCGCTGCAGAGGTTCTCAGCCCGGGCTGCACATCAGCTTCGCTCTCCAGGTGACCCCGCTGTGCAGTCAAAGTTGAGAGCCTCTGACCTAAAGCCTCGTCTTGCCTTTGGCTGGGTCTGGGTCGGGGGTGGGGAGGGTCGAGGTCAGCTGAAGCTGGGATCCCTCCGCCCAGCATCCCCACCTGTGCTTACACTCCTCCGTGGATGGGAAACTCTCCTTTCCTCACGACTGATCTCCCTGATCACTCAGTGACCGGAAATGCCTGGTGCAACTGAAGTCTGAACCCCGCCCCTCTCTCCTTGCAGATGCAGCTGCCATCCTGCTGGATGAGCAGAACAAGCGGCCCTGCAGAAAGTTTCTACTGACAGGTAAAGTGCTCTGCTCAGCTCCAGTCCACCCAGGGACCAGCATGCCCAGTCTGGCCTGCTTGGACCTCTGCAGAGCTTCTCCCCCAGCCCTGGCCACCATCCCACGCCCACTTTGTGGCCTTGGTACATCAGCAGACTGGTCCATTGGGGCCTGTGTAGGACTTCCTGGGCCTGGGCCTTAGCTCTTCAGACCTGGAATGTGATATTATTGGCTCACCCAGAACAAGCAAGCGCTGGGAAATTGCAAGTAAATCCAGGAGACACTGATGGGTATAATAGACTGACTGATTAAGTTAGCCTTGGAGCCTGGCCTCCGCTGTGCCCTTCCTCCCAGCAGGCAGGACTGGAGACCGTAATAGCTCTGACAATGCTGAGGAGATTCAGAATTAGAATCAAAGATGCTAGCTGTTGATTTGATTGCTCAATACCCAGCTAATAAAGATGCATACTGTTCAAAATGAGAAAAACCTCAGTAAGTGAAGGAACCAGATGAAAATAAGGGTAGGAAAAATAAGACAAAGCCAGGAGAATGATTAGTTGCCTCCATACTTGCCTTGAGATCTTGTGTACTCTCTAAGGGTTTGGCCCTGAGCTTCCTGGCAGCCAAGGCAAAGAGGAAAACCACAGTGATTAACATGGTGTGTACAGGAGCTTAACCCTAGGGAAAAATACAGCTATTGGCCTAGGGAAGCTGGGTGAACATCCAGGTCCCTCAGGAGATGGGGCTGCCTCTAGAATGGGCGCCAGGCCTGCAGATCAGGGGCTTCCCCACTGACTTCACCTCGATGTGAACCACTGGTTGGTTTCGCAGGCTTAGGACACCTCCGGTCTCCTGTTACTTTGAAACACATTTTGGGCTCCTCGGTTGAGATTTGGAAAGCCGCTCTGGACTTGGGCACCTCCTTGACAAAGCTGCATTAAAGCCTTTCTGGGGAGGAGTCCAGCTGCTTGTGCAAGCCAGACGGGCAGGCAGGGCTCCCAGCAGAGGGCACGGCAGTGCCATGGCCTGGAGTGGAGAGAGGGGACGTGACCCTTTCAGGGACCCACCCGTGGTTCACTGTGGCTGGGGAGCAGGGGCGGGGGGACGGCGCTGAGAGATGAGCCTGCAGAGGCTGTGCGCCCAGTCACGAAAGGCGTCAGTGGGATTTGGTCCCGCCCAGGAAGGGTTGTGAGCGGCCTGAGGGGCCTGAGGGACCAGACGGGTTGCTCTGGCTGCTTGTGTGGGCAGGGCCAGAGAGAGTCCGTATTTTTCTTTAGAGGTGGGGTGGCTACTCTTTAAGCCTACAGCCCTGTCCCCCAAACTGCGGCCTCCCCTCATCAGGGTGCCCCTCAGCCCTCGGTGGGAACCCCTTGCAGCAGCGAGTAACTGTCTTCCCGTTGCAGGCCAGTGTGACTTTGGCTCCAATTGCAGATTTTCCCACATGTCAGAGCGAGACCTGCAGGAGCTGAGTATCCAAGTGGAGGGTGCGTTTCAGTGGGGACCCTGGGCAGGGGCGGGCGCAGATGCTGGGGGGGGTGCAGGATCTGAAGCTGGGGAAGCTGCCCTGGGCCTCCCCACCTCCCTTTTTGTGGCTGCCATGTGGCTGCCTGGGTGGTGGGGCTGGTGTCAGGAACTGCCTCCTAACCGTCCCAGGCGTGAGTGGAGAAGGAATAAGCTCCCATCCGTGTCCACTGCTGGGTTTAAAGTGATATGCGGGAATTCCTGCCCGGTAGCCCTAAGGGTGTACCTCAGCCCCACCGCGGGCCCTGCTGCTAGCCTAGCGGATCCCCTGCCATGCTCTGGGGATGAGGGGATGAAGAGAGCACCCTCTCCACCCTCAGGATTCTCAGGCCTGGTGATTCCAGGAAGGGCAAGTTCAGCTTCCCCTGAAAACTGGCATGTCTGCGGTTGGGAAATTCACTTCTCACTTCTCCAATTAGAGAACAAGGAAGTTCTCACTTAGGTGGTCTTTATTGATCTTCGCATGCAGCCCCTCATTGGACAGATGGAGAAACTGAGGCCAGCACTCAGGCAGAAGGGCCTCATGTGAGCCACCAGCAAGTTAGAGGCCAACTCCAAGTCTCCCAGGGTGCCACCACTCACTCTTCCATCATCCAGGCAGCCTTGGGGCAGCCAGCAGGTGTCTGGGGTGGCCTGGCCTTTGCCTTCATCCCCGGGAGGGCCTCACTCCCTTCTGGCCAGTGAGGCCTTGTGGGCAATGCCCTGCCCTGGGATGCTGATGGTAGTGTGGCCACAGCCCTAGCACAAACACAGGGTTTCCAGGAGCTTTCCCAGGGCGGAAGCAAGCCCCCATGGGCCTAGCCAGCCAGTCCTGGCAGTGGTGGGGTCTCTCGCTCTTCCTGGGCCATGGGCTCTAGGGGAATGGTTGGCCTGTGGTGGGGAGAGCACAGGCCAGTGGGAGCTAGAGACGCCTGGTGAGACAGGAGTGGGAGAGGCCCAAGGGGACTGGGAGCTGAGACGTGCCCCCAGCTGGCAGCTCAGACAGTCCTGGCTCAGCCATATCCCCTGTGACCTTAGCACATGGCTCACCTTCTTGGAGGAGCATCCTGACCTGTCGAACGTGACCACTTGGGAAATGAAGTGAGATGATGCGTGCACAGTGCTAGCCCAGGGCTTGGCCCAGAGTAAGCGTTAGCCCACGAGTAAGATTGTTTTCCTCTGGCCCTGGGCCCCCCAGAGACTCTGACCCCATTGCACTCTCTCACATGGCTTGTTTGAACTCCATCCGTTGCTCTATTTTAATTCAATGAGCAAAGATTTTATAGGACATTTTATGAACAGGAAAGCTGAGGCTCCTTCTCCTGCCCAGGGTGTGGGAACTGGCGAGTGGCAGAGCCAAGATTCAAGCCCTGCTCTGCTTTGTTCTGAGAGGTCCCAGATTTGGACCTCTCCTGAGGGCCAGGCAATCTCCGCGCATTATCCTGTGTCCAGCTCCAAACAGCTTGGGAGCCAGCCAGTATTTTGTGTCCATTTAATGGGGAAGCAGAGTGAGGTCCAGAGGGCAGGGCCTGGGGTGGTGGCAGCATTGTGGGGACAGGCCTGAGGGTCTGCTCCTGGTCCCCTGGCCTGCACCCCTCCAGGAAGGTTCCTGCTGCGTTGTGGGAGGGTGGGGTTCAGGCAGGAGTGAGCGTGCCCCTCACTGGTCTCTGTCTCCCTAACCCCACAGAAGAGAGGCGGGCCAGGGAGTGGCCACTAGACGTTGCTGAGCTCCCCGAGGGTAATCTGGAGGACTGGCTGGAGAAGAGAGCCAAGCGGCTGAGCTCAGCCCCAAGCAGCAGGTACAGGCCCCATCGGTTCCCTCCTCCCGTGCCCTCTGGGAACAAAGACCCCAGCTGGTCTGCTCTGACCTGAAGCTGAGCAGTCACCATGAACTGCCCAGGCCCAGGTGCCAGATACGGACCTGCCCCCAGCACAGAGCTCCCCACTGGAGGAGCCACATGAGGGGCTCTTGGGTCCCCAGGTCCTGGCCAGAGACTGAGGGGTATGCATTTAAAAGTGCCTTTTCTTGGGTCCTATTCCCCTCCGTTGGTGGCTTCTCCCTTATTAGAGTCTTTGCCAGCTAAAGGGGAGACGGAGCTGACCTGACTCCACATCACCAAGTCCATTGCCAGAGGGAAGGGCCTGACTGTGGTTACTGAGCCCCCTCTAGGGCCCTGCCAGAGAGGCATGGTTACCTGACCCTGCAGAAGGGGAATCTGGGGCTCCCAGGAGGGGGTGACTTGTCTGAGGGCACGCGGCTAGGAAGAGGCAGAGCTGCCCCGTGGTGCAGTGGGGCTTTAGACCTGATTATCTCTGTGACGTGGCCTCATGGGCCAGCGGCCTGGCCTGGGCCCAGGGAGCCTGGTCAGACGTCTGTCGGGAGAGGCCTTCTCTCGGGGCTCCGTCAGGAAGTGAAGGCCATGCGTCTTGCCTTCTCCATGCCCCAGTGAAGAGAGATCATTAAGCTATTTTAAAATTAACTTTGTTTTTTACCTTTGTTTGAAATCTGTGCCCAGATTTTTGTCCCCCCACTTTGAAAATTTACAGTACAGACATGACTGAAATGTTGGGAGTATGACGTCCCTTCCACCTCGTCCTGTCTGAAGTGGTTGTGATTTTGGTTGTGTGGGTGCCCTCCTTGGGACTGGCATCGCCCAGGGATCCATGTCTGGTACCCGAGGCTCCTTCAGCCTGAGTGTCAGAGCACTGGGGCCGGTTGGAAGCCCCCAGGGAGCTCTGCCCTGTGCTGCTTCTTGGAGCAGCCCCTGTGGGTCGCAGCTGCGCCCTGTGCTCACTCCCGTGCTTTCCTGGCCACTGGCCACTCACCTCCCTGCTGTTTCTGGAACAGAGCCTGCAACTGGGGACTGCCCCGCCTCCCCTGGCTCTAGGGGATCGGAACCTGTCCCCCAGGCTCCTCTCCCTCTGGCAGCCCAAGCTGGCCTCTTCCAGGGGACCTGCTTTCTCAACAACCACTTGTTCTCTGTGCCCACCTGCCTGTCCACCTGCCTCCAGAGAGCTCAGAGCCAAAATGAATTACTCTGGGCAGAGCAGGCCTGTCCAGCCTGGGGAAAAAGGGGTTGTTGGAAGGGAGGTGAACATTTATTATTGCTTTGGCCATGGCTGCCTGGGTCCTCCTCAGCCCGCTCCCTGCAGGCTGGTCTTTTGAAAAATGACACCCCGATCTTGTGGCCTGAGGGCTTTGGGATTGCCCCAGCATCTTTGGCCCCGCCTGTAGGGTGGGGGGAGGTGGATTCAAGCCCTAGGGCTACCTTGCTTGCCCCCCCACACACACCCAGAGGCAGCCCCGCAGAAACAGTGCCCTCTGTGCCCTTCACCCTCCTGGCTCTCCTAGATGGCCACAGCAGCCCTCCTGGGCTCCTACCTTCCCTCTGCTCCTCCAGTTTATGGTCCTGTACACAACAGTTCCAAGCAGCTTCTCAAACACGCCCAGCCTCTACTTAAACCCTCCTAGGCTTCCTCCACCTCAGGGGAGCCCAGACTCCGCAGCCCGGAGGGCCAGTGGAACTTCCCCCACGCCTCCCCAGCCCCTGGGGGTCACCTTCTCCCCTCTGCCATCTGGCCTTTGTGTCACTCCTGCTGGATGCTTAGCTTCTTACATGCGGTGGGCGTTTCTGATTTCAGGGCACCTTGCGAATGTTCTTTCCTCCGCCTGGAACTGCCTCCCTACCTCTTTGCCTGGCAAAGTCAGACTCATCCTTCAAGCTTTAGCTAAGACATCTCGCCTTCCAGCCCCCACCCCCGAGCCTCCCCCTCATGGCCTTGAGCTCACATTGTTGTCATTCCGGCCTGGCCTTGAGCTCACATTGTTGTCATTTGGGCCTGGCTGCACCCTACGTGTTGACTGCATGAGAGCATTTGGGGGAGCAGGGTGTTAATGCCATGGGCCCCTTGTGGGGACTGATCAGGTGGCTCCTCTCCCTCTCTGGGTGTCTGTTTCCTCCCCTGGGGCACAGGGCACACAGGGCTGCCTGGCCCACCTGGGGCCACCCAGACTCAAGGGCTCCAACCCTGCAGATTAAGCCGAGCCCTCAAAGTGACCGGGCTGGCCCTCCTATAAAGAGTAAGTGGAGGCTCTGTGGGGCCCCAGCCTGGTGCGTTGTGCCATCCCCCTCAGCAGACTGACCCTGAGGGATCTGCCAAGAGCAGCCAGCGGGGAGGGAGAGGCTGACCTCAGACACGCAGACTAATCCGCCGGTGAGGCCAGTGCTTGTGCCTGCTGTCCATTGTTGGCTCTTCAGATTGTGACTTTATCCCTGTTAATCTCCCCCTTTGCACCCCTTGCTGAGCCAACGCTACTGTTCCGGCCCAGGCGCCTCCCTAAGACTCTTTCCTTCTGATTAGGACCACGGCCGAGGAAAACGAGAGCTGCTCCTGCCCTCACGCCCAGGGCAAACAGGCCACGAGCGGGGCCAGGGGCAGAGCCGTGCAACACGCGCACCTCAGCGTCCCGTCTGCTCTGTGGGGGCTAGAGGGGTGCGCTCTGAGGGCCCAGGGAACGTGCCAGTGTCTGTGAGCACACGTGGGAATGCCCTCCTCCTGGTGGGAGGCCTCAGGGCGTGCAGGGGCACCGGGTCCCAGTTGGCCAGGAATTGGCCCCATCTCCTAGAGGAAGGGTTTCAGGGTCATGGGAAGGGGCTCGCCAGGATCACACCCTCTCTAGAGGAGACTTAGGGACACCCCAATCCCTCAGGGAGCCTGGGCTTGGCTGGCCGCTGGGGCTCTCCCTTCCAGCAACTGCGGAACGCCCCTGACTCCCACCGTTCTCTGCGGCTGGCAGAGTTTATGACATCTCCCCAGCGCCATAAATCATGCTGAGAGCCGCTCTCTGTGCTTTCCAGCAGGCAGCCAGCAGCTGAGCAGGGATCTCCCTGTCCTCTCCCAATAGGAGGTCCCAAGGCTGCGCCTGGGCTGCCTGGTCTTCAGATCAGCTCTGTATAGGAGGTCAGGCCCTGAGAGGCGCAGGCTGGGTGGGTGCAGTGAAGGAAACACCTGGGGCTCCTGATGCCTGCGCCCCCACCTCCACTTCTGAGGCCCGAGGCCTCTCCGAACCTCTCACGGAGGGCCCAGGACTTTCCCTTTCTGCAGAGGGAAAGCTGGGCATGGGGCCTCTGAGTGCTCCAGGAGCTGCCAGGGCTTCACCTTCATTGAGACCTGAGCCTGGGGCAGGGTGGGGTGGGGTGCCCCCGGAGCTGAAGAAGGAGGGGCCAGTGTCTGGAGCCCGTGTACAGGAGCCCCCCATCACCCATACCCTGACTGTGTCACTTGGGCACATGAGTGAGTCCACGCACCTCTGTTGCCTCATCTGTAAAATGAGGTTCAAGTGAGGATTTCTGAGGTTTCTCTAGGCCATGGTACCTGGCCGAGAGTGGTGCCTGGTCAATATGTGCACTCAGCGTTGCTGTCATCAGCAAACATTCACGGAGTGGCCCCCCCGAGCCAGGCCCAGCACTATGGGGACAGATGGATCCCACCTCCACCCCCTGGTCTCTACCCTCTGAGAGCTCCAGTCCTATAGGGGAGACACAAGCTCCCAGGTGAGTTCAAAGTGCTCCGGAGCCTGGCGGCACTGAGCCCTGGAGCAGCAGCCTGAGTAGGGGTCAAGTCCAGAAGGATCAGAAGGTGGGGCAGTTGGTGGCGGGGAGGCTGCCTTGTGCCCCACTGGGCCTCAGTGGGCCCCCTTAGGACAGAGCGGCCCCGGGCTGGGCATTCGTGGTGGGTGCTCCACATAGGCCCTGAGCTCCTAGGAGGTGGCTCCAGGGGCTGTGGACCTTAAGGGGAAGGAGAGTGAGTAGCATGAGAAATGAGGCTTTTAAAAAAAGTTTAGACAATATTTTTTTCTGATTTCAAAGGCTTGCGTGCTTGTAAAACTTTTCTTGAAAAGTATAAAGAAGTAAAAAATTCACCCATAATTGCACCACTCAGATAGAACCACTGTTAACATTTTGCTGTCTTCCAGGGGTTTTTTTATGCATTTATATATGTTATATATCTTTAAACAAAAATAGTATCATGCTATATACATTATTTTATAAGCTGCTTTTTCTCCTTACACAGTACATCATGACACTTTTCCTCATCAGTGCATATAATTCTGCCTTAATTTTTACGCAGGCTGCATAGCATTCTCTGCTGTGGACGTGCATATGTATTTAATTGATCCCGCACAGGTGGACACTTAGGTTATTTCCATTTCTTGTAGCTCAATCTCTGCCCACTACTGGACTCGGTTTCTAGAGGTGAGGTTGCTGGCTCAAAGGGTCTGCATGTTTTTGAGGCTCTGCCTTCCAGAAAGGTCGTGCAGGCAGCTGACCCTCCCCATAGCCAGGACAGTGGGGAGGGTGAGCTGTGGGGGGTGCTGCAGCATGGGCCTGGCCTTGCCCTACTCTAACTTTCTGCCTTTCCCCTTCTCTCTAGGTCTGAACCCATCAGACCCACTATCTTCCAGTACCCCGTGGGCTGGCCACCAGTTCAGGAACTGCCGCCATCCCTGCGGGCACCCCCACCCGGGGGGTGGCCCCTGCAGCCCGGCGTCCAGTGGGGCTGAGCCCCTCATCCCCACCTGCTCAGCTCTTGAATCAGTCACAATAAACATAAGGGCTCATAGTGGGGAGGCCGAGCCCCCTTCCTGCTGTGCCCCGTGGAGCCTCTGAAACTATCGACCTGGCCTGGCTTCGCTGAGGCCCAGGAGTCCCCCCAGCAAGTGCCACCCCGGTCCTGGCTCTGCCCCAGGCAGCTCTCCCTCCCTTCCTCATGGGACATCTTGAGAAGATGGGTGAAAACTTCCTTCTGGATGTTTATAAAGAAAGTCTGTCACCACGGTGGTGTGGCTGCACTTCCCCCTTGCCCGGGGCCCTCAGCTCCGTGCTCTGGCCCCTGGTCAGAGACGGGCAGGGCCGGAGCGCGTCGAGGTCCTCTGCAGGGTGACTGGTGTGTGCTGCCCTTCTCCACTGGGGGCCGGCAGAGACCCAGCACAGCCGGGCAGAGGGTAGCCAGTGGGGCTGTGACCATCACCCAGGTGAGATGTAGCTCCAGATCTGCGGAGGGGAGCTCAGTGACTCGGTCTGCTGTCCCAGCCCCACGTCTGCCCTTGCTGAGCCGGTGCCCGAGTGTGCAATGGCCCAACTGGAGCAGGGTCTCTGGCCTGGATGGGGTAGAGAAGTGGGCGACCCAGGAAAATAGGCCCTGGGCTTGGGAGAGTGGCCTGGCTGAGCTTCCTGGCACCGACAGCACTGGGCTGTGCTGGACCCTCGGCCCAGGGGTGGCCCGGGGGCCCTCCCAATGCTCCTGCCCTGGAGAAGCCCCCTGGCTGGTGGGGAGATCACAGAGGCTGCTCAGGTAGTGAGGAGCCACCAGGCCCGGCTCTACTTCCTTCCTCAACTGCGCTCCAGTTCTAGATTCCATGCTGGGGTGGTGGTCGCAATGAGGCCCTCAGGTCACTGGGCCTCTGGTGGGAGGCCCCCAAGGGTGGGGTAGCTGCAGAGCCAGCTTAGAGGCCCCACCCTCCATGAGCTTCTGCCCTTTCTGAAAATCCCTGTTGATGGGGGAACTGAGGCCAAATCTGGGGGCCTCTGAGCCTCAGGTTCCTCACCTGTAAAATGGGCTGATTCTCTGGCCCCAGAGGGTGCGTGGAGGAGGGCTGGGTTTGAAGGAGGGTCAGAGGAAGGGACCAGCAGAAGGCCTCCTCCGGCCATGCCAGGGAGTGGAGCCCAGGAGACCTCCTTGCACCCCCTCTGCGAGGAGGCTTTCTGCCCCACCTCTGCCACCCTGCCCATGGCCATGGGCAAACCTCAGGGACCAGGGTCAAGTGGGCTGTGTGGCCCGGGGCACAGGGTGCCCCCTCCTGCTTTAGGGACCACAGCAGCTCCTGGGCCCTGTACCAATTCCTCCTTGACTCCCCAGGAGCCCCTGGACGGCGGGAAGCATTAGTGCTACATACAGGCCAGGGTGGGGCACGGGCAGGGTGCAGGCTGGGCTGGGGGTCATCCGCATAGCCACCGCCAGGCCCTCTGCAGCCTGGCCACAGCTCCATGCAAGGGCCGTGGGCGAGTGGGGTGGGGGTGCCAGATGTCCAGGCCCTGAAGTACCCGCGGTGGTGACTCGGGGACCCGGCCGAGGGAGAGAACTGCAGGCGGCGAGGGGTGTGGAGAGGACCCGTGCACCGCCTGTGGACTGGCGCCTACTTCATGCCACTGCGCAGCACCTGGTTGGCTGCGATGAGCATGACACTGATGATGAAGGCGATGGCGAAGGCGCAGATCAGACTCTTGCGCACGCACGTCTGGCGGATCTGCTGGTTGGAGCAGGCTGCGCCGCCGCCGGGGAGCGCCAGAGAGACAGAGGGGACAGTAAAGCGATGGAATCAGGAGCTGCCTGCACTTCTGCACATGGCTGGTCCCCAGGGGCACATGGGGACATGAGGCTTGGGGCAGGCAAGGAGGCCCCCAGCCCCCTCTGCAAACCCCGGGTTCCTCCCCTGCTCAAGCACTTGGCTGCCCATGGGGTCCCAGGGGTCACCACTCACTCTCTACGTCCACGGGGCACTCCTCCGCTGTGCCCAGGTGACTCTCCTCCTCTGTCATGATGATGTTCTCGATGTCCTTCATGGACAGGTGCTCACAGAAGGTGTCGTAGAGCAGCCGCTTCAGCTCGTCCACGGTCAGCTTCTGCATGTCACACTTGGGTGGGGGAGACACAGTGCTCTGGCCACCACCACCACAGTCCCCACCCAGCACCCACAGCCACACAAGCCCAGCAACAGGCCTTCAGATCCTGAGGGCTGGAAACCACTCCGTTCCTCGAGTCCTTGACCCGCGGGAGTCAGCCTCCCCCAGGGAGCCCATCCCCCTCTGGGAGACAAGACATCCCGTGGACAGAAAAGCCTGGAGTAGTCGTCTCCCCTTTAAAGTGTAGGCCAAGCCATTCACTGGCTCCCCTACAGCTCTTCACAGTGTGCACAGCCCTGAGTCCCAACCAGCCAGGGCATACCTTCCAGAAGACGGTGTCAAAGTCAGTGCCATGGAACTTCTCTGGGATCCCCGAGGTGGAAAGCTTGGGTCCCAGGAGGGTCACAAACTCCTCGAAGTCCACTTGGCCATCACCTAGAGTGGGCCCAGGTCCAATCAGCAGGTGGGGCTGCAACTGGGCCCCTTGGGCCACTCTGGGACCTTGGGCAGGTCCCCTTGGATTCTCGGAGCCTTGAGGCAATTTCAGAGGCAGCTAACATGTGCCAAGCTCTGGGCTGATGCTGAAGCCACCAACTGTGATGAGGTGGAGGTAGGGTGCAGTGGGTGGGCCTGGAGGAAGCTGCACATGGGAGACCCTCACATGTCACTCAGACCCTGTCATGGCTTCCCAGCAGCCTGCTGCTGTCCTGGGGCAGGGGTGGGACCCAATGCTCTCCCCACCACACAGAAGAAATAAGGCTCAGGATGGGGGACAGCCTGCCCAGGTTGCCACCTGCTCTCTGGGTGGAGAGGAGGCCACAGGAGGTGGGCTGAGGGGAGGGGACTGGGCATCATGGTTCTTCTTACGAGTTTTTTTTTTCTTTTTTTGAGGAAGATTAGCCCTGAGCTAATTGCTGCCAATCCTCCTCTTTTTGCTGAGGAAGACTGGCCCTGAGCTAACATCTGTGCCCTTCTTCCTCTACTTTTTATGTGGGACACCTAACATAGCATGGCTTTTGCCAATCGGTGCTATGTCCACACCCTGGATCTGAACTGGTGAACCCTGGGCCACCAAGAAGCGGAATGTGCGAACTTAACCACTGCGCCACCAGGCCGGCCCCACGAGTTTTTCCTTAATAAAATGCCACAGGGCAAATGTAACAAAACTGATGATGTTTTATTTTGGGTGGTAGGAACTGGGGTATTGACTATATCCTTTCTTCTTTTCCGTACTTTAAATTTTTCTTGGAATACAGGGTGACAAGGGCAAAGTCTCCGACCTCTGGATGTGGTCGGGGCTGTCACTCTTGCTGGCCTCCTGCTCCTGGCTGAGAAATGGGGCCAGACCTGGCTGCAAAATGCCTTGGGCTTGAGGGCGGCCAGGAGTGGAAGGAGTGCGATGCCCACGGTGGGCTCGGCCTCCATGGATCAGGCCCCAGACCCACTTCACCCCAGGTGAGGGGTGAGGAAACTGAGGTGGGGGCGGTGCTCACCATCCATGTCCAGCCGCTGGATAATAACCTCCAGCTCCACCTCGTTGGGCATGTAGCCCAGGGAGCGCATGGCCGTGCCCAGCTCCTGCTTGGAGATGAAGCCATTGCCGTCGCGGTCAAAGACTTTGAAGGCCTCACGGATCTCTGTGGCGGAAGTAGAGCAAGTTGGGACTCGTTCCTTTCCCTAACACCCACTTCCCAGACCCCCCAGCATCCTGGAACCCACAGCCTGAGCACAGCATGGAGAATCCACCCCAGAGCCTGCGGGGTCAGAGACAATTGGCGGGTGGTCACAAGATGCCACCATAGCACTGCCTTCAGAGCGGGCTGAGCAGGGCAACAAAGGTGTGCCCAGCCCCACGGCAGTGACAGACCGCCCCCGGGGTCTCGGCCTCAGTGTGCTAGGCTCCCACAGCCTCTCCCAGCGTGCTCACAACGACCTCGTGTGGCGGGTACTGTGGGTCCCACTGTGCAGGGGAGGGTGCTGGGGCCAGGCAGCCCACAGCCTCCGTGAGCTGCCAAAGGCTTCCCTGCCCGCTCCTCACTCCTTCCACCCCCGCTCCCCCTCATCCCCATCTCACGCCTCCTCCCCCGGCCTATCCCCGCTCTTTGCTCTACTTCTGTTTCTCTGCCTGCTGTCCCTTCCTTGTTACTGGCCCAAGGAGAGCCCTAATGAGTATTTTCCTTTGTGGGGAGGGAACTTCAGTCCACTCCATCCTCTCTGCTCCAGCTCCCTGGGGTCTCCTTGTTCAGTTCACCTGCCAGCCTCCCGGCCTTTGCCTAAGCTGTTCCCCTGGGTGGGACTTCAGCAGGCAGAGGGGAGCTTGTGTGCGTGTGCGTGTGCATGTGTGTGTGTGTGTGTGCGCGTATGTGTTTGGAAGCAGAGACAGATGAGATGCTCCGTCCTGCCGACCTGGAAACTGAGGCATGGAGAGGCAAGGTGGCCAGCCCAGGGTCAATGTGGTGTCAGGGCTGTTTCTGGTAGGGACAGGAGTTAGGCTGGCCCTGGGCCTGGCCTGAGCGGTCTGTGAACCCCCGAAACTGATAGTGGGATCCTGTGCTGTGGGGTCATTCCCTGATTCCACTGGCCCCATCACAGACCAGGGGCCATGTGTGGCGCAGAGAGGGAGGCTGCGTGTCCCAGGCTACGTGGCAAGGTGGTTTGGGCTGAGGCCCCCAACCTTCATCAGGCTCTTGCCACCTGGTGTCTGCACTCAAGGCCTGGAGATTAGACCAACTGACGTGCAGGTCAAGACAGAGACAGTGGGTAACAGCTGAGTTGCCTGGGACCCCAGACCCTCTGCCTCTGGGCCTCCCCCTACCGATCCCAGACAGGGCCTGAAAATTTGGTCTCCTAGCCAGTGGCCCCTTGGCCAGAAGAGCAGCAGGGATGGGAAATCTGTAAACCCTGGACTCTGGGAACTCTACCTAGAGTTTTCCCGGGTCACTGAGGAGGTGGTGAGCTCCCCAGCTCCAGAGGTGTGTGAGCAGAGGCCTGGCAGTTATAGAGGCTGCTGAGGGGATTCCAGCTGCCTGGGAGTCTCTGGGTAAAGAGGAAGGCACTGGCCTACAACCAGGCACAACTTGTACCCTGTCTTATACACACACACACACACACACACACACTTAGGTTTCTGGCTGGCACTGTTGCCTTCCCGACCCAGCCACAGGCTCCGCCCATCTCAGGTGTCCTGAACTCCAGCCCTGAGGGCCCTTTTGTGCTGGTGGCACCAGGTTGCTCCACCTCCAGGCTCCTTTCACCTGGACCGCTCTTCCCTTCACCACAGTGAGCTCTGACGCAGCCGCAGTTCCCAGCATGGGCGGCATCACCTCCCTGGTGCCCTCCCCAGCCCCCGGCTGACTCTGGCCCTCCGCTGGGCTCCCACAGATCCTGCTCTTCCTCCATCCTTGCACTGACCACACTGGATTGTGAACCACTAATGCCATGAGAGCAGGGACCAGGTCGGTGTTGCTCACGCCTGGGTCCCTATTACCTGGAACAGTGTCTGTCACTCAAGCATAAACATTCGCTGAATAAATGGTTAAATGAATGACTGACTGACTTGGGGAACCCCCCATCTGGAGCACACAGAGAGAGGAGCTGAGCAGAGGTTCAGGCACTGCTTTGGTGAGGCCATCGCTCAGAGCCCATTTACTCTTGGTTTACAAACAATCCTAGTAAAGGTAAGCGTTTGCTTTCCATCCCCAAGCAGGCAAGAAGCATGAGGTGAGGCTGAGGACGCTGCCTGTCCCTCTGTGCAGCTGGCAAAGACCCCGCCCCCACCCACCTATGGGCCACTACCGAAGAGGGGGATCCAGCTGAGGACAAGGGTGGGAGAACCATCCTTAGACCTCCGGGTCAGGGGCTGGTTTGGGGAAGGGGGAACCCAGGGTCAGGCAACTCATCTCTCTGGGTCCTCAGTTTGCTCCTCTGTTGAGGCCCATTTGGGAGATCTCAAGGTGGGAGGACAAAACCCCGGACTCACAGTGGCTGAACCGGGTGCTGGTCCCCTCCCCTGCAATGAGCTGGGGTCCACGCTGCCCCTCCCACCCTGGCAGGGGCCAGGTGCGGCTCCTGGAGCCCAGGGCTGCTTCAGTTGGAGCCCCTGACCCCGTTGGGATCCCCAAGGAAACGCACTAGGCTGGACAGGAGACAGTGGAGGCAGGTGAATCATAGGGTATGTGGGCAGGTGACGGGCCTGGAGGCAGCCCAGGGACCCCATAGCCATTTCTCAGGCAGAACTAACCTCCCAAGACCACTACACAAATCCAGACTGCCACCTCCACGTCCACCCGTGCCTTCGGCCACCCCTCCCGGCACACACAGCTCCCCCTCAGCTTGCTCTGCCTTCGCCCAGGCTGAGAGCCGTGGCCCAGCCCCAGGGGCCCACCTCCTCGGCCAGAGAGTCAGATCTTGGTCACACAGAAGCAGGTTCAAATCCCAGCTCTCCAACACCCTCGCTGGGTGACCTTGAGCTGGTGTTCACTCACCTGTACGGTGGGGCTGCAGGGACAACAAAAGAAGACACTCAAGTGTGTCTCAGAACAGCGCGCTGGAAGTCAGACCATCCCAGGCAGCAGGGCTGGAAGGAGCGGGAGGACTAGGCGAGCTCAGGACACCAGCCAGCCTTCCTGGTGGCTGAGCCTGGCCTGAGGGCCTGGGCTTGGAGTCTGGCTCTGCCACTCAGCAGCCAAGTGACCCAGGCAAGGCACTTCCCTCTCTGAGCCGCAGTCCCTCGTCTGTGAAATGGGAGTAAGACTCTTGCCCCATCGCTGAGGCCTGGACTCTCCTGGGGGCTCCCTGAGTAGGGTGGGCGTCATGTCTTCCCCGCTGCTGCCGTCCGCACATCCCAGCTGGGCGCGTTTTCCCAAAAGCCTCGGTCTCTTCCCTCCCCCTGAGGCTGGGAGAAGCCTGCCGTGCTCCATCTTGGCAAGGGGACGCCTGGCCCGGCAAAGAGCTGGCAGGGCCTCCGGGTTTCCAGGCTGACACTGTCCCCCACCTGCCACCTCCAGCCTGACACCCCCAATCCCCTCCCTGGCCTGTGAAGCTGTGTCAGCTCCTGAGTCCCCCAACAAGCCCCAAAGGACGCCAGCACTCTGTGAAGGAGCCGGAGTCCAGAGAGGGGGTGCACAGGCAGGAGGTCACTCAGTGAGGGGGCAGCGTCTGTCCTCTGCAGTGACCGCTGCTCTGGGTGGCATTGGCCCAGCGCCCCACCACTTTGGCCTCCCTGAGTTTCCGGCCTGCACAGAGGCAGCTGCCAGGCTTGCAGGGAAGAGGGACAAGAAAGGGGACCCCTCTGGCCCCTACAGTCTGAATGCCCCCATTTGGCCACTCTCAATGCAGGCTCCACCATCCAACCAAACAGACCAAGTGCCAACCCCAGAACTCCGCCCTGGCGGCTGTCTGCTTGTCTGTCTGTCACCTTCATCCTCTCTCTGGCCAGAGAGAGTGTGTCATGTCTTACGGCTGCCCCCAATCCCACCCTCAGGTGCTCAAGTCCGCTGATGCCACTGGGGCCACCTCAGTGCTCCTGCTGGCCCCAGGGGTCTCTGCCGTGTGTGTACGTCAGTGAGGGGGTACAGGGAGAATCTGGGAGAGCCTGCACCTCTCCCTCATGGGGGGCAGGTGGACCCAGTCCAGCTCTGCCCAGTCACGTCTACCCTGCCAACTGCCATTCATGGCTCCCCAGGCACAGGTCCCCAGGTGCCTCTACCAGACCTTCAAGGTCCCGTCCACCCAGCTCCTCCCCCAGGCTGCCTTTCTGGCTCAGTCCCCTGCACCACATGTCCCTACCTCATGGGCCTTCACTGGTTCCTCTACACTCCAGGCTCTTACCCCAGCAGGGCCCCCTTCTTTGGCCTCCCCTGCTGCTGTGTCCAGGTCCCTGAGCCCCTGCTGCATGGAGGCCCTGTGCTGAGCACTTCCATCACATCCTCTGTCACCAGCAGCCTTGGGGAGGAGCAATGCCAACTCCTTCAGACAGATGGAGAAACTGAGGCAAGTAATTGCCCAAGGTCACTCCATAAGTTGAGGGTGCAGAGACTCGAACCCACCACTGCCCAGCTGAGAAGCCCTCATCTTAACCCTGCGCTCTCCACCTCCCCTCCTGGTCCTCCTCCCCCTCAGACTAACCACCCCCTGGATTTCTGCGGCAAGCACGTACTGTCTGCAGCATTTCATCCCAAGCTGCCAGGCTCCCTTGTCTCAGCACATGCGGCTCCCCCACCGGTGGGCGTCTTTCCGGCAAAGAACTTGGGTCTCACCCAGACTACCCTGGGGCAGGAGCACTAATGGGGCACCGGGGAGGAAGAGGGGGCAGAGGGTGAATCTGTGCCAGGGATGGTCAGCCTATCCACCCAGCCCTGGCATTCAAGGACCACCAAGGCCTGCAAAGACTTGGTCTCCTAGGAGCAGGGCTCTTAGGGCGCCTGCAGCCAAGAAGGGAGTTGTTAATGGAGGACTTCTTGCCATCATCTGTAGCTGCCTGTGGGCCGAGAGATGGGCTGGGCCATCCAGGCATCTGCTTGCTGCACGACCCCCTCCTGCCCATCCCAGGGAGGGCCCTGCCCTTCAGATGCCCCCTGCGCCAGCCCCCACTGCTCCTCAGGGCCCAGGAGAAGGGGACGGAAGAAAGCATGGAGTGCGTTTGGTGTAGCTGGTGACTAACGCTGCTGGGCTCCTGCCAGTGTGTCTGCCAGGCGGCCCAAGGGGAGCCTGCGGCCTTCTTGCCCCTGCACTGCCCATCTGTGCCCCACTCACCCCTGCATCCCAGCCTCCTCTCAGCTGTTCCCCTTCCTTGGGGTCTGCACTCCAGGGCTGGGAGATCAGGAGAGGAGGGACCCAGTGAGGCCCGTGGCAGGGCTGCCACCGTCACGGTGGGGTGCTGGGAGCAAGGGGAAGGAATGAGGTGGAAGCTGCCTGGGGCATGGAGGTACAGTGTTGACCCTGGCCGGAGTTTCCAGGAGGAAGGGACGGACAAGGGCCTGTGGAGGGGAACACCAGCAGGAGGTTTGGGCTGGCCCAGGGCAGGAGGAGACAACGGTAGGGAAGAGACGGCCTATGCCCCATCCCCTGCCCTCTCGCCCCTCATCATACCCCATCCTTCCCCCGCCTTGGATGAGGCTCTGGTTCCTGGGCTTCGCCCCAGACAGGACAGGGACTTGGGCTTTAGGGTTGAAGGCCAGAGACCCAGCAGCGGCACGCATCCCTCTGTCCTGCCCGCGTCAGACACCAGACCCTGTCTCCACGGCTCCCCAGGTTCTGGGGGCTCTCGGGGGGGACCTGGTGAGGAGGAGGTGGCTCATGGTCTATGGCGCAGTGAGGGGAGAGTAGTTGCCTTCTCCCTCTTGATCATCCTCCTGACCCAGTCGGACTCCTCCAAGATCTGCCCCCTCCAGGGCTTGAGGATTAGGAAAGACCTCTCTCGTGCCTTCCCTTGTGCTGGCACCACCATCCCCGACTGCACTGCTGTCTCAGCTGCACCATCCCCGCCCCAGGCCCTGATGAGCCCCGGATTTGAGACCCTTGGACCCAAGATACCCAAAGAGAGGCCCAGCCTCTGGGCAATCTCAGGCCCTCCCCTACCAGCAGACAAGCAGATCCCAAGGGGCCAAGAATCCCACTAGCCCAGAGCCCCCCACTCCACTCCATATGGGGCCCCAAGAGGTCTGTGGAGAGGGGAAGCCTGCCCCCAGCCCAGTAGGGAAATAGCTCGCAGGCCCCAGGGCTCTCACTGCTCCCCAGATTCCTCCCTCCAGGGACCCCAGCCTCTGCCCTCTGCTCTGATCTCACCTAGCCCACTGCCTAAGGTCCCCCACTCATGCCAAGAGGTGGACAGACGGCGGGGGGACAGATTCGGGTCCCAGCCTCTCTGCCTTTCCCCTCCAGGCTTGGTTATCGCGACCGAGACGCCCAATCTGGCCACTTGTTGTCGCCACCACCTCCCGGGCCGCCTTCCCGGCGCTCCGGGCTGGGGGTTCCCGCAGGGTTGTGGGGAAGGGCCTATGGCCGCAGGAGGGGCTGGGGGCAGCCAGACAGCCAGCAAGAGCAGGGCGGTCGTCCTCTCCCCCTCTCCGGCTGCCCGAGCAGACTGGATTTTAAAAGCGACACGAGCGGAATGTCAATGCGAGCGCAGAGCCGCGGGCTGGCGCCGTGGAGGGGATCAGGATGCGGGTGCTCCGGCCCCGCCGGCTGGGGGGTCGCAGCTAGGACCCTCACCCCAACCCGCCGCGTTGCCGCACCGTCACCGCGGACTGCGCGGCCCCGTGACCCCGCTGCGGGGCCGACAAGTTTCCGCAGCGCGGGGGACCACGCGGGCAGGGGCTGGGCCGCCCCTCCGCCTCGGCGACCCCTACCGCGGCGCCCAGGGGTGCGAGCCAGTCCTGTCTCCCCGCGCAGCTGCTCGCTGAAGCGCCCACCTGGCAGCCGGCACCTGCGGACAGCCCCCCGCCTCCTGCGCCCCTAGCCCGCGCTTCACCTGGGCGCACAGGTAGGAGGGCCGACAGGCTGGGGTCCCGGCGGGGCACTCACCCTCCAGCTCGTCCTCAGGGATGTCCACGGGGCGCTGCTCCGACAGCAGGTTGGGCACAGTGTAGATGCCCCGGTACATCAACGCCGCCGTCACCGGGTGGAACGGCATCTTGGAGGCTCCGCGCCCGCCCGCCCGCCGCAAACTTTGAGGTCGGGGCTCATGGGCCGGCAGCGGCCCCGGGGACGGCTGGAGCAGGCGGGGCGCGCGGCTGCGGAGGGCGGCCCGGCGGCGGCAGCGGCGGCAAGGCGAGGGGTGCCCCTCCGGGGGCCTAGCGCCCCCGAGCCCCTGGCCGCCGGTCCATGCCGCCCCCTCCCTCGTCGGGCTCCCGGCCGGGGTCCCGCAGGGGCGGCGGGGGCGGCGCCGCTCAGGCCTCTCCGCTCCGGCCGCCGCGCGCTGCGCCCGCCGCGCCCGCTCCT